>NC_073313.1:83410081-83759875 GCF_027595985.1 Sorex araneus
CAATTTGAGGCCATTGCTCTAGGATCAAGCAGGGGAATATGAGTTGCTGGGACTCGAACCTGGGGCTCCAGGAAGCAAAACATACCCTCCAGCACTCTGGGCTGTCTCTCAAATTAGATATCTTCATTTGAACTGACCACATCTAGAAAACAACCCATGAATAAAATATCCGCTTTATATTAACCGTCTTTTCACTCAGAAATCATCAATGTTTACACACACTCGTTTCCGCCTTATTTCTTCCATTAGGTTTTCATACTGTTTCTTTTCCGCTCATGCTTATGCATATCAAACCGATTTCAGCTTTGCTGCTTTTGCTTTATTGAAAATGTGATGCTTGTTCTCCCAAATGTACTGTTTGTTCCGTTGACTAATGAATAGTTACTTTATTGGCTCTCAAGGACTAATTATTTTGTAATTTGTGACTTTACCGATACATCTAATTCCTTTAAAATAATTCTGTGACCTGTGGCACTTCTAGGATATCTAAAGTTCTCTGCATTTATTTTTTCCTTCCCATCATTTATTTCTAATTTATTTTCATATTTTATCAAGGTGAAAGCTCCATAGCAGAGCCGGTAGGGCATTTGCCTTGCACGTGGCCGACCCAGGTTCAATTCCTCCATCCCTCTCGGAGAGCCTGGCAAGCTACTGAGAGTATCCCATGCCCACGGCAGAGCCTGGCAAGCTACCCGTGGCATATGCAATATGCCAAAAACAGTAACAAGAAGTCTTACAATGGTGACGTTACTGGTACCCGCTCAAGCAAATTGATGAGCAGTGATACAGTGATTTTATTATCGAAACAAGAATTTCTTAATTTCTTGGCGGTGGAGTGATAGCACAACAGGGTGCCTTGCATGCATGGCAATGCTTGCCTTGCATTTAGTCAACCTGGGGTTCACCCCAGCATCCCATATGGTCCCTTAAGCCTACCAGGAGTGATTTCTGAGTGCAGAGCCAGGAATAAGCCCTGAACAACACTGGGTGTGACCCCCCAAAATAAAAAAAAATAATTTCTCAGAAGAATTTATCAGAATCACTAGACTGATAAACAAATAACGAACCACTTGTGGGCTGGGAAGAGAGCTTACAAGGCTAATGTTGCAGCTGTAAATGCAGGAAATAGAGGATAGGTCCATGGAATCACGAGGTCCTTTCAACCCCTCTGGATTTGGGTCAGAAAACAAAAGCCAAGAAATTCCCTTGTTTTAGCTCCACTTTCAGGGAAAGCAAGTTTTCCATAATTAGCTCTTCCTAATTGGAATACTCATCTTGGATCATATTGAAAAGGTGGGCTGGAGCGATAGCGCAGTGGGTAGGGCGTTCGCCTTGCACGCAGCCAACCCGAGTCCGATTCCTCCTTCCCTCTCGGAGAGCCCGGCAAGCTACCTAGAGTATCCCGCCCAAATGGCAGAGCCTGGCAAGCTCCCCATGGTGTATTCGATATGCCAAAAACAGCAACAAATCTCACAATGGAGACGTTACTGGTGCCCACTCGAGCAAATCGATGAGCAACAGGATGACAGTGACAGTGGCTCCCTATTCCTGTATTTAAAATACATTACCATAAAAAGAAGTTGAATTTTTATTTTATCTTATTAATTGAATCATTGTGACATACACAGTTACAAAGTTGTCCATGATTGGGTTTCCAACATACAATGTTCCAACACCCATCCCTTCACCAGTGTACAATTCCCACCACAGATATCCCAAGTTTCCCTCGCTCCACCCACTTCCCCTGCCTCCAGTCTGCCACTATGGCAAGTACTTTTCTTTTCACTCTCTCTCTCTCTCCCTCCATCCCTACCCCTTCTCTCCTTTTGGACGTTATGGTTTGCAATACAGGTACTAAAAGGTTATCATGGACAGCCTTTACCTACCTTCAGCACTCAGTTCTTGTCCAGAGTGATCATTTCCAACTATCATTGTCATGGTGGTCCCTTACCTATCTTAACTGCCCTGCCCACCCCCACTTGTGGCAAGCTCCCAACCGTGGACCAGTTTTCCAGGCCTTTGATTTACTGTCTTTAGGTGTTAGTCTCAGACTATGTTCTTTTTTATATCCCACAAATGAGTGTGATCACTCTGTCTGAATGGGAGTTGAATTTTTATGAAGTGTCTTTTTGGCATTTACTTGGATGACCAATCAATAATATTGGTTTTTAACTGAAATCATCTTTACATTTATGAGATAATACTCTATCAATACTGAAAATTATTCAGATATTTTCTACATTTTATTGGTAGCACTTTGGATAAAAAGACTATGTGATAAAAATGTTCTGCATCACTTTTCAAGGAAATGTCAGTCAGAAGAATAATGAGATATCACCTTACATGGGTAATATTGTCATACACACACACATACACACACACACACAAACAGCCAGTGTTGGTATGGATGTTGAAAGAAATAAACCCTCATTCACTGCTGGTGGGAATGTTGATTGGTCTAACATCTTTGAAAAAAATATGGACAAGTCCTAAAACACTAATAACTGAGCTTCTAGTCCACCCAACAATTCTATTTTTTAGCATCTAACCTAAGAACACAAAAGTTTTATTCCAAAATACTATTTGCACTCATGAGACTGGAGATATAGTATATCAGATAGGAAATTTGCCATGTACAAAGCCAACCCAGCTTCCATCACTGCACTTGGCACTTCATATAATTCCCTAAGCCCTGCCAGAAGTGATCCCTGAGCACAGGGATGGGAATAAGGCCTAAGTATTGATGGGTATGAGCCAAAATCAACCCCCAAAAATGCACTCCTGTGTTCATTGCAGCACTATTCACAGTAGCCAAAATCTAGAAACACAGGGCCACAAAGATAGTACAGCAGGTAAGTAACTTCCTTTGCCTGGAGCTGACCTAGGTTTGATCCCCAGTATCCCGTATGTCCCCCTCAGTGACCAGTGACCGCCAGGAATGATCACTGAGCACAGAGCCAGGAGTAAACCCCTGAGCACAGCCGGATGTGAACCCAAACCAGATAAAACTATGAAAACAAACCAAAGGTCCAAAAAAGATGTCTCAATAAAGAAACTATGACATATATACTCATGGAATGTTTCTCATAATTTGGTTATTAGAAAAGACAAAAAGGTGGTACATGGATGGATTTGGAAAGTACTGGGTGATATCAGCCAGAAGAATGATCTCTCTCATATATGAGATAGAAGGAAATATAGTAAGGGAATAACAAACAGCCAAAGGCAACAGCACCTGAGAAACAATCTAAAAATATGGCCTTACCACAGCTGGGGGACAGAGAGGTTAGGCGACACTGAGATCATGGAAGGAAGGAAGCAGACACTCTGGTGGAGGGTGTGGTGTTTTAATGTTGTATGCATGAAACCCGTCATTAACAGTATTGTAAATCGGTCTCAAAATTTACAAAATAAATTAAAACAATAATAAAAAAGAAAAGAAATTTAGGGGCTGGAGCGATAGCACAGGGGTTAGGGATAGCACAAATGCCTTGCAAGCGGCAGACCCGGGTTCGATTCCCAGCATCCCATATGATCCCCTGAGCACCGCCAGGGGTAGTTCCTGAGTGCAGAGCCAGGAGGGACCCCTGTGCATCACCAAGTGTGACCCAAAAAGCAAATAAATAAATAAATAAAAACCTGGTTGCAAATTCTTTAAAAAAAAAGAAAAGAAATTTAAAGCGGGGGAAAGAACACATGAATGAGAGGCTGTGTGGCATACTAAAAGGAGTAGGAGACAAATCCAACTAGACCCGATAAAAACTTTACTCAGGGGGTGCAGGGATGGTATAGATAAGGCAGTTGCCTTGCATACTACTACCTGGTTTAAACCCTGTACCTTGTACGGTTCCCTGAACACTACCAGGGGTCACTCCCGAGCACATAGACAAAAAACAGCCGAGCACTGTTGCATGTGAACCAGATATACTCCCTACAAAATCTTATTTCTGCAGCAGGGATTGGTTAGAGACAAGGACCATGTCATCAGGGAAATCTGACTCTACCACTTCATAGCTTTCTTACTTTGGATGAACCTCTAAAGGGTATTCCTTCCTGTTCTTAACACAAAGAACATAATTCCAACTCATGTAGAGACTCTTGTGAGGTATAAATAAATTAGTTTATTAAAACTGCCTAGTACAGTGTCTGGCATGCAATACTGACCCAATCAATACTTGCTATTATAATTAACACTTTCTTAGGTCATATTAGGGCATGCTTTTCATAGATGTGTGTATGTGTATTTACTGTTACAATTTTCTTTATGTGTCTATGTGTACTTACCGTTACAATTTTCTTATCCTCTTGAGGACCTTTTTTCTGCATCATTCATATCACATTTTTCTCTGAGCATAATATTAGGAAATATCATGGTTTCAATACTCAAGGAGAATTTGCACATGTTCTTCAAAGGTTTTGAGAGCAGCAAACCTGGACTTCCTTGTCATTCCATAAGGCTTTAGTGAAATTTGAGGAACATGATTCTTTTCTTATTACTATTATTTTGGTCTTGAGGCCACACCTGGTGGTGCTCAGGGGCTATTCCTGGCTTAGTGCTCAGGAATCATTCCAGGCAGTTGCTCAGGGAACGTGTGTGCTGCCAGGGATTGAACCCTGGACTCCAGCATGAATATCAGATACTAGGGACGAGACCAATAACAGCTGGGAGGATATGTGCCTTGCATGCAACTGACCTAGTTTGATCTCTGGCACTCCAAATGTCCCCCGAGCCTCACTACGAGTAATAACACCCCAGAAGGAGTAAACCCTGAGTACTGCTGGGGGTGGCCCAGAAACAAACAAAGAATGTCAGATATTAGTGAATAACTGGGATCTGTGAGTCTTCAACCACCCGTATATGGTCAGAGGTCAATGCAATGAGTAGAAAATATAGTGGTGAGCAGCAGGTGAAATCATGGCTTGGTGGGAGCGATTCCACCAGTTCAAAGAGGAGGAATACCCTTCACTTCTGTGCCTACCTAGCATGCTTTTTCCCATGGGATCTCTAGTCTAGTTTGACGGTAATAAACAAGATCCACTCTTAGCAGAGAAGCAAACATGATTTGAACAGAGGCTACCCTGATAATTGAAAAAGTCCTCAGCTCAGAACTCTGGTGCTTTATGTTGAACTTAATCTGGCATTGTTATCCACTCAGTAACTTTTCCTTATTACGGATCGCACTAAAGTCTCTGTTACCAAATCATTTCATAATTTTGTACATTCTTCTCTGCATCATGAGTGTTAGTCAAGTGTACTGGAAGTGCACGCCCCTGGAGAGGCTGCTCCGTCCCTATCTACATTCATCACCTCACATTTGTGTATGTGGTCATTTTAAGCACTAAGGCCATGAGAGTCTCCAAGGCAGGTTCACCGAGCATATTGAACTATGTTTGCTTACACACTTCATTCTGATTGGCAGCACTGACAATTTCAATCCAAGTGTGGTAAGGCACCTCTGATCGATTTCAGAGATAGTGGTTCTGAAATTCTTCCAGAACACATTGGAGTAAGGACTAAAATGTACATACATCACTTTTAAGAGCTCATTTGGTGGATCAGTCTATTCACGCCTTGCTCCTCATTCAAGCCTAAAGGAGAAGAAAAAAAGAGATAATGTTGGCTAGCTTTAACCACTCTACTAAAGTAGAAAGCAGTTCCAAGGTGAGTTTGCTCCAGAGACCAAATGGGCCCTCTTGAAATGCCAGGGGTTGGGAGGCATCAGCAATTTCCTGATGCCTTTGCAAAAACTTTCTGGTACCTGGTGGAATGGAAATTTGTCTGGCTGATGTGTGTGTGTCGGGGGGGGGGGGCTGGGGGTCATACAGCCTAGGGTAAAAGGAGGACAGGTTACCATGCTAAATAATGTTTTCTGGGGTCGGAGAGTTCATTTTGGTCTTGCACTTGCACGAGGCTGACCCGGGATCGATTCCCAGCATCCCATATGGTCCCCCAAGCACAGCCAGGAGTAATTCCTGAGTGCAGAGCCAGGAGTAACCCCTGAGCACCTTCAGGTGTGGTCCCCAAAAAACCAAAGAAAGGAAAGATTGCTTTCCTCCCTGGTATGGAAAAAAAGAAAAGAACAATCAAGTCTCACTAGAGATTTTCACTGATGAGAAATTTCAAGTAAGAAGCACGGTTGAGGCCAGGGTAGCGCAAGAACTAGCAAGCTGACCAATCTGTGACCTTACACTTATGATGAAATTATGATTTCAATAATGCAGTAAAATAAAAATTCAGTCAGCCTGTGTGGCATTGGGGGAAATGCCCCACAGGAGATATGGCTGGCAATGGTGGACAGAGGTAAAAGAACTAGTGTTGATCCAAGTTCGGTTTCGTATAAAGACTCTTTTGTTGACTTACCCCCGTAACAGTTCCTCATTTGTTCCATCACTGGCTATAAAGTTATATAATCCAGCCTTGCTCTTCACTGAAGCCTACTGTGGTAGCCAACACCTCCTTACTTTGGTCTCTGGTAGTTCCTGGCCAAAGCCACTTTTTATATGCCAACCAAATTCGACTCTTACAGGAGTACAGGTAATTTGGCAAGTTTGAAGGGAGATAGAGTTGTTTAACAAATAGTGCTGTGGGCTCTGCCCACTTCCCAGGAACCACAAATTCTTATTTGTTTTTTTATTTGCTCCTTCCTAGGATCATGCATATTGCTACAGATGTGTCAGAAACTCTCCTCACATTGTTCTTAGGACTTCCACGAAGTGTGTATAACGTCCTGGGGTGCGGTGGGGTAGGGTGGGGGGCAGGGGTGTCCTCAGTTATTTAAGGGGCAGTTTGTGCCAGTATTCTCCTAGCAACCATTATGATCCTGCTTCTATTATCTCGCACTTAACAAACAGAGATTGATTTCTTGCCTGAAATTAGCTGGAGAATTCTATTTGGATCAGTCCTGCAGAATTAAAAAGTATAATTAGCCTAGTATTCACTCCACTCTTCAACCTAAATGCTACTTAAATATCTCCTGTGATGTCTGTGCACTTTTTTTTGCAGAACATGTAGAACTCTGAGCCGGGGTGAAGCAGTTCACCGCAGGGAAGCAGCCCATGAATTGCTATGAGCTTGTCACGGAGGATCCCGCAAAGGCGTGTGTCATCAACTACAATTGTCCTAATAAAATTAAATAAAAGCGTGCATTTATTATTGTGGGGCTCCAATTAAGGGACAGCTGGTGTTCTTCTTACACTTGCATTAAATCCGAGCTTGCAATTTAGTTGTCCAGATGCACAATTTTAAACCAAAATGTAGCAGAGCATGCGCTTTGTCCACTTCTTCTTCAGAAGCCTCTGGAACCCACCTTAGGGCTCCTCCTACCCTCAAACTCTTTAAAGAGGGGAGCTCCTCAGGCTGATCAACATTTCCCCGTCAGGTTCTGCGGGGGAAATCAAGCCTGGGGACAGTCCTAGAATGAGACCAGGGAATGCAGACGGTGAGTTCTTTCCCCTTTCCTGCGTTTAGTCAGCCTATGTACTTGTTGGCTGAGGTTCCTTGGCAAAGGGCCAACTTCACCTTTCTGGCGTTGGAAGTGACGGATTGAAACGCCCAGCTTTGAGCCCCAGCTTTGGGCTCTCACTGACACTTCAGTTCCAGAAGCTCTAGAAAGTTTGCAGCCCCACTCCCTGCCTCCAGGGCGGGTAGAGAGCCGTGCCAGCTCCGCGCGCGTTTGTGTTTCCCCGTTTGCAAAACCCCAGTGTTCAGATGTGTGTGTGTGTCCGTCTCCCCTGAATAACCAAACGACAAAGAGGAAAGTGGGGCGGGCTGGGCAGCGGGGGGTTTGGGGGAGAAGCGCCACACCCCCTGAGAATAAAGCCCGCGCTGCGCTCTCGCAGCCCCGCGCACGAATGAACGAAGCACACAAAGAGTGTATTTGGCGAAGCAACAGCGCCCTACAGGAAGGGAAAGTGGCCGTCCAGGGAGCGGGAGTGGGAGCGCCACTTTTGGCAGCTCCTTGGGAGCAGCGAGAAGGCGACGGTGGACAGACAGCGGCGGGGTGGGCGCGAGGGCACGACGGTCCGCGAGCGGCCCCACGGCAGCGGGGATCGGCCTGGCCGGCGGCCCTGGAAGCGCGCGCCGAGGCAGGTGAGGCTGGCAGTGCGGGGTGCGTCTGGCTACCTGGCCCAAGCGGCGGGGCGGGGCGGGGCCGGGCGCCCGAGGGTGGCCGCGGGTGGCTTCGGAGCCCGGCGCCGCCGCTTGGCCGCGCGCCCCGCGGAGTTCCGCGGGAGTTGGCATTTTGGCGCCCAAAGTACCCCCCACCCCCACCCCCCACCCCACTCCCGCGCGCGCGCCTTTCCCGCGCGCGCTCGGGGTTCCTGGGCAGCTGGAGACCCGGCCAAGGCGGGCCGGGTGCCCGATGCCCCGGGGCCATCGGGGATCGTTGGACTGTGGGACTTTCTGGTGGCCGGGATGGGGACTGGGGGGGGTGTCAGGGTTGCCATGGCAGCCGCTGACCCAGGCGGGAGTCCCACGCCCCGGTAGTTCCCCCGAAGAGTTCAAGGTGTGCTGGAAGTGAACTGAACCAAGAGACCGGGCCCCTTCGTGTGTGTGTGTGTCGGTGTGTGAGTGTGTGTGTGTGTACACATGTGTGTGCGCGCAGATCGCCCCCCTGCACCCCGCCGACTGTTGCCACGGCCAAGGACCCGCGTGGAGTGGCCGAAAAGAAAAAGACTCTTCGGGGTGGGGGGGTGCCTCCCCACCCCGGCCATCCGGAGCACCGCGGGGGGAGGACAGTGGGGGGAGCGGGAAGCGCCGCGATCGCTGCCACGGGGGGGGGGTGCCGGCAGGGCCGCGCGTGTGTGCGCGCGCGTCCACCCCGCGCTCAGGGCCCGCGCGTCCCAGCCGCGAAGTTGTGTGGGTGGGGCGGCCCGAGCGCGCGTCGATCGCGGGCTCCCCGGGCCGCGCTTTAAGATGGCGGCATTCCGCAGGCACCCCTGCTAAGGGCGCTCCCGGCCCCCGCCCCGCCGCCCCGCCGCCCCCAGACGGCATGTGCCGCCGCCGCCGCCTCCGCCCCCGCCGCCGACAGCACGACCCCTTAGCCCCCGGGTTGGCGCTAGCAGCTGCAGGTAAGGCGGGGCAGGACGTCGGGCCCGGGCTGCCCCCCCCCAGCAGACGCCTCTGCCGCTTTCTCTTTCCCGATGGCCACGGGCGGGCCGAGCGGCCCCCCCCGCCCCCACCCGCCGCAACTTTGCAGGCGTTCGAAGGCTTGGGTGGTCTCCGCGCGCGCGCGCTCCGTTTCTTCCCTCCCTACTTTTCTACTACTCCCAGCACCGCCGCTGCCGCCACTACTTCCTTTATCTCCACAGTTGTCACTTTAGGGCACTGCATGGCACAGCACACCGGCAAATGCTTTTCACGGCGTAGGTCCTCGGGTCGCTGCGGTTTCCCCCCCGCCACACACACACCCCACACACACACGCACCCCGCGCCACCTCCAACCCCAAGCAGCGTCACGGCTTCCCCACAGACCCCCGTGGCATCTCCCGCCCGAATTCGACGCTTTTTTTTGGGGGGGGGCAGCTTGCATGTTGCACCCCTCGAGCCGTCCAAAGGGAATCGAGACCAGTTTTAGGCGGCTAGGGGAAAAAAAAGGTAACTTTCGCTTTGAGCCTGCACATGCCAGAAGGGGTGATGGGAAGGAAGCAAAATGCATTCAAGACGCGAAACGAAAGTTCAGATTTTGATAGTTCGTCGGTCTGTAGTTGGAGCATTCCCGTGGTCGGACCTACTGGATGTTATTCGGACCTACTGTTCTACTGATTGCTGTATCTGACACTGCACCAAGGGACTTCCCGCAGGCTGTAATTAAAGCGGCGCTTTGTAAAGGAGGTCTTTGCCCCTAAATTGTCAGTGTTTGTAAATTGGGCATGGAACCTCCCAGACACCTTTTAGTCATGCATGCATGCATGGGAAAGCATTAATTAAAACTTTCGGAAGATTTAATTTGGAAAGGATAGACACATTCACGGTCACCCCCTCCCCTCCCGTGTTACTCTTTGATTTAGCCAATAAGCCTGGGTGATTACTGATAGAATCGTAGTTGAAATGCAAACAACTGTTGAATTAGCTGTGCAAATGATAAACATCTGTCCTTAATACAACTTCTCAACGTTTATTGTTCTCCCGCCCCCCGCCCCCCGCGGAAAGGCATGCTGACAATATGGCTTCCTAGAAACTTGAAATTTAAAAAGTTATATTCACGGGGCTGGAGCGATAGTACAGCGGGAAGGGCGTCTGCCTTGCAAGCGGCCGAGCCGGCTTCGATTCCCAGCATCCCATATGGTCCCCCTGAGCACCCCCAGGAAGGATTCCTGAGTGCAGAGCCAGAAGTCAGCCCTGAGCATCGCCGGGTGTGACCCAAAAAGCCGAAAAAAAATTATATTCATATTTTACTATTTCCCAGGCACTAGTTTAAATACTGTTTTGGAGAGGGTTGGTTTGGAGGCCACACGCTGAAACTCTTACTCCCACTGCTTGGCGTCAAAATGCTTTCTGGACCAGATGATGCTGGAAGTCAGTTCCAGCCTCCTGCATGCAGAGTGGGCTCAGCCCCCTGAACTCTCTCCAGATCCTGCTTGAAATACTTTTGAAAATACAGGCTCAGAGGTAGTTGACAGGATCAGAGGTAGGGTATGGAGGACAGACATGAGCCTCCTGCATGTACAGTGCGGGCTCAGCCCGTTGAGCTATCTCGTGACCCTAGCTGAAATACTTTTAAATAGATGGGGTCAGCATTAGGGGCTGAGCCGGTGCTTTTGCGTGTAGGAGGTTCAAGTTGATTTCTCCAGGAGCAACTCCCAAGCACCTGGCTGGGCGTAGTCCCTGAGGTCGCCTGAATGTGGCCCAAAGCAAACAAAGACATGAGATACATGTAAAGTTGTTTCAATCCCCTCCCCCGCCAATTTGGCGTGCTTAGTCATTTACCAAACTTCTGCACAGCTACAAAGCTTTTCAAGGATTCCTCTTAACTTCTGTTAACTCTACAGCCGTCCACTTTTCACTTCCCTCAAAATAAAACAAGTAACCCTCCTGCTAAAATATTTAGCAAACTTCTGAGAAGACAGAGGCGAAATTGTTTCTCATTCACATAAGCATGTTGCAGTTCTCCCGGCCCAGGTGTTTCTTACGAATGTGTCTAGGAAGAAGGAGCGGAACTTATTATATACTGAATGTTGCATTATTTTTCAGACTGTTGTGGAGAGAAGCATGTGGAGCTTTCATTGTCCCCAGCTGAGAGTTCCTACAGGTAGCACTAGAGAGACTTGCCATTTTGCAAGAAAAAGGGGAGGGGACCAAATGCACTTAGATCCCAAGTCTGTGCCTGTTGTTTTTCTCTGCAGTGTTGCTGAATCAATTGGAAATAAATGTACTCTTTAAAAAAAAAAGAGGGAGAAAAAAATACTAACAGTTGGGGTCAGTATGAACAAGCTAACCTACTCAGAGACATAAGGAGGAAGTTTTGCCAGTTAATGTTCTGTAGCTTCATATAGTGATGATCCGGAGTTTGTGTACAAAGATATATCACTGTATCACTGTCATCGTTGTTTCTCATCGATTTGCTCCAGCGGGCACCAGTAACATCTCCGTTGTGAGACTTGTTGCTGTTTTTGGCATATCAAATACGCCACGGGTAGCTTACCAGGCTTTGCCGTGCGGGTGGGTAGCTTGCTCGGTAGCTTGCTGGGCTCTCTGAGAGGGACGGAAGAATCGAACCAGCGTCGGCTACGTGCCAGGCAAATGCCCTACCCACTGTGCTATCGCTTCAGCCTGTGTGTAAAGCGAGGTAACGGAATTTATTAAACATGTTTTGGAGAGAGAACAGGGAGTGCTAGGCCAGAGATGATGATTGCATGTTTTGCTCTACTTTTAACAGCTATTTCATTGCTCCCATTTCTTTTGCTGCTTTAAGCACTTAAAATAATTCCCAGGACTATTATGCTTCCTCCCCGACAACTGTCCACTGTGGGCATTTCACAGAAGTTGCTTTTAAGGGGAACAAAACCTATGATGATGAACTGGGATCCAGAATGTCTCACATATTCTTTGACATGATGTAGATCGTTAATACATGCTGATTTAAAAAGAAAAATGAATACTCTATAAGCTTACAGATTAGCAGGTTTTGTGAACTGCTTTTACTTGAAACAGAAGACATTTGTATGTTCTTACAAGAACCCAAAACTTTCAAGTAGATTAGAATCGACATTCCCCTAATTGTCTTGCAATCTTTTTTCTTCAAATGAATTCTCTTGCTTTTCTTTGTCCTTCTAGGAGCTTGTGTAAATTCATCCTTTTGACCAGTAGGTGTATTATTGTCTGTCCAGCTTGGGGAAAAAAAGGTTTTGTCTTTGGAGTGGCCATACAGATCTGCACGTGCTGGAACACTGACAGTTTCTCGCTGCTGGGCAGATGCTGACAATAGAGATTCAAGTACAATTTTGTTCTCCGTCCAGCTGTCTTTATGTATGTGAAAGGGAAGGGAAGGAAGGAGGGGTGAGCGGCCCTGAAGTAATGACGATTTTTTTTCACTCCTGAACGTTTGCATGCAATCCTGTTTCTAACACAAGAAATTTGGGAAGGTGGCTTTATTTTTTCTGTTGTTGTTCCAAAAGAAATAATGTTGTCTGATAGGATTATAGGCAGGGATTGGGGCATAGATGACCAGCATAAGTTACAGTACATGTTTGACAAGTAATTTGATCCTGTAATTACAGTTTGATCCTGATCACTGCCATGTTCAAGCTATCAAGTGTCTTGAAAGAGCACCCTGGCAACTTTTACGCTGTCAAGGTTCCTCCTGGCTTGGACTTTTTGATAACCATTCCTCGTATACAGAACAGATGGATTCCCCTTGGATAAATATATGTGATACCAAAAAAATAGAAATCAAATCTTTGCTGCTTTGTGGGGTGTATGGGACTGGGGCTCTGATTCTCTTTAGGTATGATATGGTGCACACTGCAAAAATACTAAGAAACTTGTCCTTTGATAAAACAAGGTAGGCATTTACCCCCTAAAAAATAAAATATGTTTATACTTGCCAAGCACCCAAACACACACAAATGTGACCCAAAAGAGAGCCATGATATGTGTATTAACGTGGGCTTTGAGATCTTAAGGAAGCCAGATAGTTCTGTGGCACTGTGCTTTTCCTGAGATGTTACATATTACCAAAGGGCAGTATTAAAAGATAGTTCAGGATAGAAACTTAGGATAATAGGAAGAATTAGCTATCAGCTGTGCTAGGTATCAACTATCAGTTCTTTGGTGTTCTTTGGTGTCTGTGATGTCCATGTGACCTAAGAGGGACAAGAAAAGTTATTTTTTTCAAATCGTTCAACCAATGACACTGTACTTATTAAGTGACAGTGTTTTTTAAAAGATCAATGGGGTGAGAAAGCAAATTACATGATCTGGGAAGAGTGACCTTAGTTTTATTTGAGAAATGAAGATACTTCCACGTGGTCTGGGCTTATCTACCCAAGAACATACATATGCACATAAGTATACATTTGTCATTTTAGAGCCATTTCTATTGCCATGAAGTGTTTTCTTCCTGAAAGGGCAAAACAGTATATTTTACTACTATAAATATAATTTTAGAAAAGTGTATATGTACTTTAAATATGTATACTATAAAAGTATATATACTTTTAAAAGCATATTTTTATAAAAAGTACATATTTTAATATATACTTTTTACACATAGAGAGAGAGAGACTAAGATATTTGAAGATCAAATTCAAGGCCTCACACAAGCAAGGCGGGTGTTCTGCCATTGAACCCAAATATCTAGCTGAAAAAAAACTATTTTTCATAAAATTCCTCCAGTTCTTTTTTAGTGAAGAAAGTTTTTAATCGAATGAAATTTACTTTGGTGTAAGGGGAGAGAAAAAGAGGAATACGCATTCAAGAGAGAACCTGGGTTTCTTAGAGTGGGAAAAAGCAAACAAGTAAATATACCTGTGCAAGGGAGAACCGGGCTTGAGAGCGCAAGCCATCCCTTCAATTATAAAACAAGGCTGACAGTCAGCTATAATGTTGGACGTAAGTGATGCCTCACTGGGACTCAATGTAAGAGCTGGTTCTCTGAATGAAAAACTCTGAGTAGTTAACTTTCAGGTGAAAAAGGAATGCATTTCTCAGAATGTGAGCAAATGAACTTCCTTAAAGCTTGATTTAAGTGAGTGTATAGTGTATGTAAAAATATGTGTGTATGTGTACACATGTATATTCTCCATGTGTATACTTTTCAAGAAATTCACTGGTACTAGTCCCAGAAGACTGCAGCAGCAATGAGAGAACTAAACATTAAGGGTTGGGCTGGCTGTGTAAGGAGGCTGATTTGAAATCTAGGGATCAATTAGGCACACTTGTTAAAATATTATGTCGCTCTCAAATCCTTCCATCAGCATTACATTGGCTTGTGAGCAGAAAGAGTGATTTGTTTCTGGCTTTAAACGCGAGTTTGCTTTCTGCCAGCACAGTGGGCAACTCAAAAGCGCCCAGAAAGTCAGGCATTCTGGCTGAAGTGAGGGGTTTGGCAATAGACACCAAAGCAGGCTGTTTTAGCCCAGTCGGCTGCAGGAACGACCTGGAGACTGACAAGTGACCAGACCTGGTTTTCTGTTTCGGGTCTCTCAGATTGACTTCAAATGCCCCCCTCCCCATAAGATTATTTGGATCCTGAGTTTAGAGGCCATACCTGCAACTGGTGGGAACGTGTGCGAAAGGTTTCTTTAGGTTTGTTCAGGTTTCCTGAGTGTAGGAGTAACTCGTTAGCAGGCGTATTCAACAGGTCTCCCGACCTCATATCCTAATGCCTGACACATAGGAGAGGGTCAACAAAAGTTTGTTCAGTTACTGGGAGGACTACATTGTTCTTGCATTTCATGAGCTTCCCCCCACCTTGATTTTAGGTAGCGTGGCCGCTCTAATTGACAGCAAGAAAATTTTCCACAACAAGCTGAACAAACTGAAATGTCTTGTCCATGCCTCACTAGCAGCTCCAACAAGCCAACAGTTTGATACTTTAGGGCTGAAACGTCAAGGACTGGCCTGAAAGCCAGTTGCTATATTTTTTTTTCTGTCATCTGTAGCTACCAGAGTGAAATACCTGTCTTCCATATCCTAAGGAAGAGGGAAATCCATCTACCACAAGATGTCAAGACGTTATGCAGAAAAGTTCTAGATAAAAATGGAACAAAATAGAAATACTTTGACTCGGATACTCTGTGTCATGTCACGAATAGAAAGTGACTTAAGTCACCGAAAGCAAAAAGAAAGAACAGTGGGGGCGGTCTCATTTTCAGTCTGACACTGACTGACCATTCAGAAGTTGAATTTGCAGAAGTTTTTACTTCCCAAGATTTGGGTAAGACTGGTGTATCTTTTGACAGTATGCAGAAAACAAAGCCCAATAATAGAAGAGACAAGAGCTGCCATTTCAAATCCACCACAACCATCTTTTGTACCCAGAACACCAGTCCTCTTTTTGTATAGCATTTGCACTTTCCTCTTACGTGACAGTATGAAGAAACCAAATAAATGGTGGGTGTTGATGCATTTGCTGGGAGACGGGGTGGGGTGGTCTTGTTGCACAAGGAGAGATGGAAAGAACCAGCGAGCTTGCATTTCACATTTTGTTTTGTAGTCTTCAGCCTTTAGGTGGGGGAAATAAATGCAATAAAACAAAAGTCCCGTGTATAATACCAGCTAGGGCACGTATCTCATCGTATAATGTATCAGTTGACAGTAAATGCGATTTTCCTGTAATATTATAGAGTGGCTATTTTATTATGGTTGGGGTCCATGTGTGATAGAGTGGCTTTTCTGAGTTCTATTTAAAATACAGAGACAAATTTGAACGAGACCAAGGATGACAGCGTGGGGAATTCACATTTCTACTCAGTGCTCAAGTGCAGTTTACATTTGTCTTTGGAAAAGTAAGTGTTCCATCAAATGTCCAATTGTGGATATTTCTCCAAAGCCTTGCTGGCGGTGATCAACGATGATCCCACAGAGAAGGGTATTTCTCTGCAGAAGTGAGCTTGTGAAAAATTTCCACTTCCAATTAGTGTATGTCAGCATTTTTCTAAGTAATTGGATAGCACGAAGAAAAGCCTGATTGGTTCACTCAGAAATATGAAGTGAAAACCAGAATATGCTATAGGGTCGCTTTTTATGTCTCAGGGCTTCAAAATACAGAAAAACATGAGGAGAGTTGGGAGGGCGGTGTATGTAACCCGATCCATTTCGTGAATGCCCACAGCTCAGCTGCAGACAGAGGCTGTGTCAATAAGGGCGCTGCTGCTTTATGAAGCCAAGGACTAGGCTGAACTCAGATTGACAGGCTCCCCAAGGAAGGGTTTTTTTTTTCTTTTTTCCTTTTTTGAGTAAAACCTTGGCTTTGGGCGGAACTTCTGAGTGACCAGCTAGTTCCTCTGCTCCCTTTTGTTAATCCCTGTTCTCGGAGAGAAAAATCTGGTTTTGCTGGGAGACTCATTTAGACATACAAAGGACAAGCCTCAAACATAGCTGTAATATGAAAGGAGTGTTTTGGACGGCCTGGAAAAAAATGTGGTGTAGAGCTTGACATTTTATAGGGATGGAAAAAGCCTAGAATGCTTCCATGTGTTGTGAGGAGAGTGAGAATTCATCATGATGATAAAAAGAAACAATAAGGATGATCATAAAAGGATCTAAAAGAGACACCCTTAGACGGTTCTTTTCCCTTTACATACTTTGGCTTTGAACCAGTCTTGTAGGATTGTACCAGAGAGAGTCAAAGAGAAGACTAAGAAGAGGAGAGGAAGAGAAACCAACTCTAAGAAAGAAGCATGTTTCTCTTTGGGGGCTATTTACTGTAGTCTGCACTTCCCTCTCATATAAAGCAGGCACATAAAAAATTATAAGAACCCATTATTAATAGTATTGTAAACCATAGAATCTCAGTCAATTAAAATTAAAAAGAAAACTGTGGTTCTAAACAGTGAGCCTCAATTAACAGAAAACAGACTCTAGTGCCCGATTCTAAACACTTGCACTTGTACTAATGGGGTTGATTAGTTGTGTAGTCATTCAAATGCAGATGTGAATGGTTGTGAGATCTGTGCCAAGCCAATTTTGAGGGTTGAATGTTAGCGCTTTCACTTTCAAGCCTAGATCATGTAATATCCCATTCTTGTTACCTTTCATCTATTCCCAAAGACATTTCTGTGATATTTGTAGTCATCCAGGAAAATAGTTTGGACTGAGGCACTCAGATATGGTGACAAGCAAAGATAGGAAATTCTGCTTTCATTGGCCTCTGTCATAGTGAGGCCACAGATGGCTGATTAGCTCGACTTCCTGTTTGGGGGCTATTTGGGTCAAAAGTAGCAGTGTTGCCCTTAGAGAGGTTTTTTTTTTCTTTTCCTTTCCCCCCCCTTTATTTGTAAGGCCACCATAAATCTGTCACTGGGCCGCATGTTTTGTATATTTTATGGACTGAATCATGTGGTTTGAATTTAATTTGGAAGGCAGTGCTTTTACAATCAAGGACTCCCCCTGCACACACACAGACACACGTGCAGCTTTAGGGTCTGGCATTACGCTGGCCTTCGAAAGTTTATAGCTCTATTTACACAATAGTGATTGCCTAGGAGGGCATTTCCTGACAGTTAATGACTGGTTGGAAAGGCCAACAATCTAAATCCAGGGAGAGAGAGTGAACCATTCATTAAAAACCATGAAGGGACCAGAGTGCTTTCTCTCATGGAGTAGTGAGAAGAAAGTGAAACCACATTCCTTCCCGTGCAGAGTCCAAAGCTGCCCCAGGCAGAGGGAGATAGGGATAGGGATGTGGTGCCTCATGGTATGGAAAAGGGAACTGCTTTTCCTGCTCAGGGCTAGAGAGCTTTCCCTGCCATGTCAGGACTTGGGTGGGGAGGTCATTTCCTTTAGGATGATAACTCAGAGGAGAGGGGTGAGAAAGAAAGAGAAGGGCTCCAAACTTGTGAAGGGTCAGTTACCTGAAATAGCACACAACTTTAGAAGTGTTTTAATTAACCTTAACCTCTAAGATAGGAGATGGAGCAATAGTGCAGCAGGTAGGGCACTTGCTTTGCATAGAGCTGACCTGAGTTCGACTCCTGGCACCCTCTATGGGCCCTCTAAGCCCACCAGGAGTGACTGACTCCTGAGCACATAGCCAGGAGTAAGCCCTGGGCACTGCTATGTGTGGCCCATAACCCCCACCAAATAGATAGATAGATAGATAGATAGATAGATAGATAGATAAAAACCTTTTAAGATCACATGACGGAATTTCCTGATTTCATTGACTGACTGATCATTGCTAAAATGAACAAGAATGTACCATCACTTCTTTTTAAGGTCGCTTTAGCAAGCTACCAGCCTTCCATTTACCCCTGCAAATCATGAAGCTCAATGAGAGGTGTTTTGCTTTTTGTGGTCGTATCTTTGATGGCTGTAATACTAACCCTATAACCTAAGACATACCCAGGAAACAGTTTTGTCCCTAGTATAATTCTTGCCTGCCCTAAAACAGTTGAGGTGTGAAGAGTTTGGCATTGATTTAGAGCAAAAACAGAGTAGGAATGAGATTAAGTTCAGATCCAGACATTCCTGACTTCCTGGCCTGTCCTTCACTCCCCTAGCTTCCTAAGCCTTCAATTTGCCAAATGTTAAATGTTTATAAAAGATAAACATCTGGTCTAAGTTCTTTGGTAGATACCTCCACATTAAGGGAGGTTGTGTGACATCCATTCTCCAGAACTTGGCTTGTTCCTTTACCTTGAAATTTTAATTTCTTTAATATCTTCCAAATTTGATGGGCTCTGTCATGGGGAGGATGTCTGCTGGACCTTTAAAATATAGGCAATGATTATAGGCCAGACACCTGGGTTTCTTCATGGACTGAGTAATCTGTCACATGAAAAATAAACCAAATATTGAGTTTCATTTTTTGGGTCTGGAAAATGTCTTTATGTGCTTTTTAAATATTCAGTGATCCAAGGATTGCTAGTAATTACCAGTCCTGAAAATAAAAGTTTCCTAACGTTGAAAATGCTACAAAAGAACTGTATACCCAGTACTATGTTTTTTAAAGATGATACCTTTTGCATGTTTATCAACAAAAAAGTGACTAGATGAAATAAAAGTACATTAAAGACATGATTGTATTTTTGAACATTCTTGATTTTAAATGTTAAGCCTACTGAAATTTTGCTAGCTCAGGTTAAAGATATTATTCTGATTTACAAAATACTTGGGATGAAGAACAAACAAGGTATTTTAAGTAGATGTTCTTATTGGCTTGAATATTAATACTCATTTATAGTTAGAAACAGAGCTGCATTTGTATAATGTTAAAAAAATCCCTGCAAGTATCTAAGGTTAAATACCCCTTCCATCTTCTTGACATTATTATTTTGCTAGCAAACCCTTTCTTTATAGGTTATCCAAAAGTATATTTCAAGTTGGCTCAAGTTCAGTTACCAGTCTGTACTAGTGACATCAAAATGAATGAAGATTTACTCTGCCATATGTGGAGCCAACAACGTTACCTTGTGGGATTAGAAAAGCCTATTTGTTCCCTCATTGTAGTTTTTGGTGGTGAGCAGCAACTCATGAAGTGCAACTCAGAAATGAAACCCATTTAGTAGGTTGTACTAGCATGTCTTGTAAGCACAACCAAATCAAATAAAGCAAAGAGGCTATATCATGTGACAAGATTAGGTGTGTTTGGTGAGACTTACTTCGGATCTATATGCACACGGATCTATATGCACATGCACTTAGCATAAAATGTGTTTCTTACTCTTTGTAGCTGTCAAAAAGGCTAAAAAGTCACTGTCTTGATGGATGCTTTGGGGAGAGGTGCACATGCCCAGTGGTGCTTGGGGGATCATGTGGCACTAGGGAGGGAACTTGGGCAAGGGCATTGCAAATCATAAGCTCCAACACTTTGAGCTGTGTCCCTGGGCCTTTTCTTATTTTTTGTGGGGTGGGGGAGGGGGCAGATGGTCAATGGATGCGGCCATACTATATAATGTTAATCAAGCTCTTGACATGCCTGTTTTTCAAACAGAGAAGTGATAGCTCTAAGTTTATGCTCAGAAGATTTAATGTCGAAGATTTTTATAGTCCTGAGGGGATTCACTTAAGTATTATTTAGTTGCCAAGTGATAGATGCTAGAATATGATTCACAGTTAATAATATTAGCAGCAGGAACTTAAAAGGCAGTTCTTGGAAAAACAAACAAAATAGCAAGTATTTCAAGCTTGCTGTGAGGGTCTTTTAGCAGTTAAAGAATTGAAACAAAACTAAATTTAAAAAACTCTACCTTGTTTTAGAAGGAGTTAAATATATGTTAAAAAGTTCCAAAACTGGGGCCGAATGATTGCATAGGCATGGTCCCCCAAGTATCTCCAAGTGTATTTCCTGAGAGCAGAGCCAGGAATAACCACTGAGCATCGCTGGGTGTTACCCACCCCTCCCCCGCCCCCAAAAAAAGCAAAAAAAAATTAAAAGTTCCAAAATTGATTTCTTAGAAATCTAAATGGTCATTCTAAGAAATACCATATGTATAGGAAGTAAAAATAATTTTTTTCTTTATTGCACGCATTATCTACAGGGAGCAGAGATAAACTTCAATATTATTATTATTATTATTATTATTTTGACCACTTCTGGTGGTGCCCAAGTGATATATTCCTGGTTCTGTATTTAGGAATTACTTTGGATGGGCTCAGGGGATCATCTGGGGTGCCAGGGATCGAACCCTGGTTGAAGTCAACCACCTATCCACTGTACTATCTCTCCAGCCTCAAAATTTCAAAATTTTAAATGGCTCATTTGCTAATGTAGTTATAATAGATAGTTTTTTAAATGATAGGGAATTTATTGAAAAAATTTCAAAATTTATTCCTTTCTTTTTTTGAGTGGTGGCTATACCTGGTGGTGCTCAGGGTTTACTCGTGGCTCTATACTCAGGAAACACTCCTGATGGGCTTAGGCTTGGGCTTATATAGAGACCAGGGGTCCAACCTGAGTCGGGCACATGCAGAGTGCTCTCTGACCCCTATACTTTGATCCCCATACTTTTAAAAGATTTTAGGGAAAGTGTGCTTTGAGGACTGGTGTGATAGCACAGAGAGTAGGGCGATTCCTCTGTCCCTCCAGAGAGCCCGGCAAGCTACCGAGAGTATCCTGCCTGCACGGCAGAGCCTGGCAAGCTCCCCGTGGCATATTCGATATGCCAAAAACAGTAACAGCAGGTCTCATAATGGAGACGGAACTGGTACCCGCTCGAGCAAATCTATGAACAACGGGATGACAGTGCTACAGTGCTTTTTGCACGCACAGGTGCATGTGTGTGCGTACCGCACAGGAGGAGTTGGGAGCAAGGTTCGTCCAAACAATGTTCAGGGACCCAGGGGCCACTCCTAGAGATACCCAGCCAGCTCTGCAGGTCTGCACAACTGTGCTTGAGCCAGGTTGTTGCTGGAGATCAGCAGGGCTATACTCAGTGGGTTCATGTGGTACAAGGATTTGAACCTGGTATTTAGAGCGTGCAGAGCTCCACCCCTTTTGAATTACCTTCTTGGCTCCAGAAAATGGATTATAAAGAAATATAATCATGCAAATTTACCATACTTTGAAAGCAAACCTGTGGGTGATTATTTTTCTACAATAAAAAGCAGCAAACATCAAAATGAATTGTATGGGCTGGAGAGATAGTTCAGGTTAAGGCCCATGTGTCTCGTATGTGATTCAGTCCGTAGCACCACAAAGGGCCCTCTGAGCACCACCCAGAGTGATCCCTGAGCTCAGATCTAGGACTGAGCCCTGAGGATTGCTGGGTGTGGCCCAGGGCCCCACTCCAAAAATTCTGAATATTGTTACAAAGCAATAATGCACGTGTTTTGTGGCCAGAGAGTAACTTTGCCTATAGCATTTACTTTCCGCTGAACATTCACCGAAAAGCGCTGAGCAGGTGTAATAAGGTGTGGTTGGTTTCACTGTGAGTTATTCAGTATTTTCAGCTGCAGGAAGCACATGGTTTTTGGTGTTTAGTTGAACAAAATTATCATTGATTTGGTGTGCCTGCATTTTAAATTTGGAGAGGGTTTTTTTTTTCGGGGGGAGGCTGTGGAATGCTTAGCAAATTAATGAGAAGAAAATAACCATGTGAGAATGTGTGCTAAGGATGCTGGAGCAATAGTAAAGCCAGTGCATGCAGCCGACCTGGGTTCGATCCCTGGCATTCCATGTGGTCGGTTCCCTGTGCACTGCCAGAGTGATTCCCGAGTGCAGAGTTAGGAGCAATCCCTGAGCACTGCCGGTGTGGGCTTGGAAAGTGAAAAAGGGGAAAAATAGAAAAGAAAAGAAAAGAAAAGAAAAGAAAAGAAAAGAAAAGAAAAGAAAAAGAATGTGTACTAAACCCAGCTAAACCTCAACCTTTTATTCCTGTTAAGGCTTTCCAGTCTTTTCTCTGTGAAATATTGTGATTCCTTGTGTAAAGTATCCTCCAGATTACCTTCAAAACTTTTTTTTATTTTTTTTGACGTTTTGGGTCACACTTGGCTATGCTCAGAGGTTACTCCTGGCTCTGCACTCAGGAATTACTCCTGGCGGTGCTTATGGGACCATATGGGATGCTGAGAATCGAACCCGGGTCACCGTGTGTAAGGCAAACGCCCTACCGCTATACTATTGCTCCAACCTCGACCTTCAAAACTTTAAGGTGTATGCAAAATTCCAAGACCTTTGATGTGTGAGTTTATTTTCATATTGTGAGAGCAAGTCATTTTCTATCTAGAATGAAGTAACAAAGGAAGAAAGAGATGCAAGATTTCCTAGCGTTATGCTGGAATAACTCCTCATATCTCATTTTTCATGGAACCCTACTGGCCAAAAGAAAATGAAATGCTGTTATTGCTGTTGGCTGTTATTCCTAACCTCTAAGTGAAGAACCGCTGCCCCCCCCCACTTTGGTCCCAAAAAATGCTGTCAATAGCCCTTTCAGTAAGCCAGTAGCTATTGGACACAAGGAAAACAAAAGCCGGATCTTTCCAGCCCCAAGAGAAGAGCCCTGGCCCACATTTTCCCACATGTTGGGTACTGATTCAAACAAAACAAAATCCTCTTGAAATAAGGTTTTTTTTGATGGAGGCCTCCCAAGTAGTTCTTAAGGGGGGAGGGTTCGGGGCCACTCTTTGTGGGTTCAATGCAAGGGCCTGAGCAGTGCCAGGGACTAAACTGGGGTGGGCACACCTACCCCCTGTGTTATCAACCCACCCCAGCAGAGTTGGCTTGTTTTTAAGTGCAAATAAGTTGGGTTTCCTTGGATCCGTTTAAAGGGAGTTTTGTCAAGCTCAAGGCTAAACTTCTGAGACAGAATGTTTTTAGCTTCTCACATTGTGACAGACTCAAGAAACAGAAAATCGGAAATAAAAGGGCAACACTTACTTCTGTGTCTTTAGGTGTCCCTTTCTGATATGTGTGGTGGGACTAGTGGTATAAGAATTTAGCTACATGAAATATCAGAGGCCTGAGACTTCCCTTAACACTTTCCTGTGTAAAATAAGGTGACAACTCT
The DNA here is from genome assembly GCF_027595985.1 of Sorex araneus. NCBI lineage: Eukaryota > Metazoa > Chordata > Mammalia > Eulipotyphla > Soricidae > Sorex > Sorex araneus. The sequence continues at coordinate 83,433,692 of NC_073313.1, forward strand.
TCAAGAATTGGGTGCCAGCATTTTACAGTAACCTTTACTGCCAGGAAATTGTATTGTACTTTTCAACCAGTCATCATATCTGTAGGCAGGAGTTTATAGATAGGAATAAAATTTGAACCCCTATTTTTACACCCAATAAAGACGTCTTATAATAAGTGTTTATTTAGAGTCTACTGACATTTATTGAACAATTATTCTCATGCCAGATGCTCTGTTACGTGCTTTCATTTTGTTGTGACAATTTTTTTTAATTTGGAAATACCTTTAGTTTTATCCAGACAACTACTGTCTTTGGCATCTAACAGATATGAAGCTAAAAATTGTACCTTCACTTCTTTTGTTATTTTTGGGCCAAACTTGGTTATACTAAGGGATTACTCCTGGCTCTGTGCTCAGGAATCACTCCTGGTGTGGTTAGGGAGGGCTGTATGTGATGCTGGAGATCAAATCGGGGTCAGCTGCGAGCAAGCAATCGCACTACCTGCTGTACTACTGTTCTGACCCTATAATATTCTTCCGGCCCTATACTTTTACTTTTCTGCTCACATTTTAATAACCACATTCCCACCTTCAGACACACAATAATTTTGCCATTATCTAATCATATTGTCTTCATCACTAAGGGGATCCTCTCATAACCCATGGCCTACCTCTGCCATCAAAGACATTCATTTCCTTCTAAGTCACGAAAATGTTAATCTCTTATCCTGAGAGAGCTAGTTTTGCTAGCTGATGGATAGTGATGCAGTAGGCTAGGAAATACCAGAGGATGAAAAGTGTATGACAAGTAAGGAGTCAGGAATGTGAAACGATGTTAAGTGAAAGTGCTGCTGAAATAAACATTTAGAATGACAAAGTTGGAGTAAATTTCTCCACGAAGCCGGAGAAAACAGCCTCAAAAGGGAGTCCTTTACCTCTAGTAGTGGCTGAGGCAGCACAAGGAGAGCACCAGAGGAGGAGCATTTTTCATGGAATAGAAAGCAAAGAAGAAAAGTTTCTCAAAAAGTTTCTTTGTCAACGAAGACAAATACCACATACAACATATTCGGCCACCAGTCTGGATATTGAAGAGGTTTATAGTGACAGTTATTGTTTATTTTGAGGTTTTGGAGCCACAGTCAGCAGTGCTCAGAGCTTAACTCCTGGTTATGCAATTAGGGTGGCCCATACGAAGTGTCTGGGATTGAATCCAGGCTGGCCTCTTGCAAGACAAGCACCCTACGCACTGTACTATTGCTCCAGCCCCTGGTGGTTACGTTTGGAGACCAGAGCTGAATTACAGAGCAGTGAGGAGTAAATAAAAAGTTAGGAAATGTAAGTGGTAATGGGTACTTTTTTGAAGTATTTGATGCTTAAGGAATGTTCAGATTGGGAGATGATAAGAAAATAGAATAAACTAAAGGAAGAGTTTTGCCATTGTTTTAGGGCATGAAAGACTGATGTGCTCAAAAGCCAACAAGGATTCAGTGGCCAAACAAAACTTGATCTTTCTTTTACTGACCAAATGTAAAATATAGGAAGCATATGGAAATCACCAAGTAGTCATTGAGACCTTACCTCACTTCCCAGCATCTTTTAAAATCTTAGTATGCGTTTTGCTTGTGCAGTCTGGATAAGGAAACCACGAAAGCTGGCATTTCTCTCATTATTTTTCATAAGGTATAGGATTAAGCTTGTCATAAGAAGTAAGAAAGTTTGAACCCAAACAGCAGAGGCAATTCAGCCAACATAATAGATGTAGATATTTTTAATAGATTTAGAGACAAAGCATTGCTACTGAATTAATGAAGATGTGACAGACAACTTTCTATGTCAGGCACATTAAAAATGAAAGACAGAGGGGGCAGGAAAATCTATATGAAATGATCAGGATTTAAATCCACTTGCCACATATACAGTTTTCACTCTCTGATACATATAAATTATGATTCAGTGTCAATCCTTCATAAAGTTAGACATTTTAATATGGGTAGACGATTTCCCTATGTTTTATCTAGCAAGTATATAGTATTTCACAGATAAATAAACCTTGGATCCAGCTGCATTTTCCTTATTTTAATCACCTTCTCTGTGTCTTGTAGACCATAGTTCATTCTTTATTTAAAAATGAGCAAGTGGCATCAGATATCTCTACAATGTGCTTTTTATTTAACCCCTAGGCTGATGTTTTATTTAATGTCTAGGCCAAAGAGAAGGAGTTGCTGCCTTGAGGTTCTGGAAAACCCTTTTTCACTCTAAAGAGGGAAATGATGTAAAATTTGCTACATGTTGAAAAGTTTAAATCTTCAAATGTACTATAAAGGTAGTATCTAAAGCAGCATTTCCAAAACTTTATGTTTTAGGGGCAAAAAGAAGGTTTCTTAGGTAGAATGACGGAATTCATGATGGACAGAAATTTCCTGTCCTGGGCTTATGTTCTCTTCCTACCCAAATGAGCTCTATAAAGGTGTATATGTGTATGCATAATGTTTTCCCTTTCCCTTTCCTTCCTGGTTGTTTTTCCCTATCCTACGGGCGCATTCGATGAAACAGGTTGATGCTGGCAGCTTATAAGGCAGCCACTCTACCAGAGTCACATCCTCGGGAATTTGTGCATCATCTTTTGCTTCTTCCATGCTGCATTTCAAGTTAGTGTGCCAACAGTGCCATTGATAAAAATTTAAGAAAACTTTGATTGGAGTAATCGAAATAGTTTAATGACATCTTGGGGCCAAGAGACTTGCTAAAATCAGCAATATTTATAGGAAAAGAGAGCCCCCCCTTCCAGGAAAAGATGTTTGTCAAATGTGACTACAAAAATTTGCCTTTAAGTTTTCATGATTTTTACTTTCAACTTCTTCCTATCATTTCATACCAGAGAAAGTGTTTCCTACAGTATCCCCAATAGAGAAGAAGACCAAGTGGTAACCATTTACCACTTGGTAAAGCCTTTTATTACGTTTAAATGAAAATATTCAGAACGCAAACTTGAACCACTATGATAGATGGGCTTATTAAAAATCTGTGATCAACAATTTTCAAGCCTGCTTGGTAACTGAAAGAATTACAAAGACGGTAAGTTCATACAGTTGTTTAAATTAAAGCTGTTGTTTTGTGGGAATAAAAAATAGCTTGGTAATCAAGTTGTGAACTCAGTACATTCTTACCTAATTAATTTAATCTGGTATCTCTTCAAAATGATAATTTCGTCTTACCTATGGCTATAGCTGATAGGCATCACAGCTTCTCTTACAGTGTTTGCTCATTGATTTAATATTATTTTAATTTCTTACTGGATTCAATAAAGACACTGATTACAAATGGATCTTTTGGGAGTTTGATTAATAACAGTAATTACAGCATTTATTTTGCATTTGGGGGCCCAACCCTGTGTTTCTCAGGTTTGACTTCGGCTCTGTGCTCAGGAACCACTTCTGAAGGTGCGCAGGGAACCATATGCAGTTCTGAGTTTGAACCAGGGTTGACTGTGTGCAAGGCAAGCACCTTAACATCTGTATTGTCTTCTATGGCCCCCACATTCTTAAGTACTTTTCGGTGAAACTACACTTTTAAAATTGGGGCTTACTACATAGCTGGAAGACTGCTTCATGAACGGAGGGGAGAAGGCAGATGGAATAGAGAAGGAATCACTAAGAAAATGATGGCTGGAGGAACCAATTGGGATGGGAGATGCATGCTGAAAGTAGATAATGGACCAAACATGATGACCTCTCAGCGCCAGTGTTGCAAGCTATAATTCCCATAAGTAGAGAGAGAGAGTATGGAGAATATTGTCTGCCATAGAGGCAAGGGGAGGGTGGGAAAGGGGAGGTATACCCGGGATATTGGTGGTGGGGATTGTGCACTGGTGGAGATATGGGTGTTTGATCATTGTGAGATTGTAACCCAAACATGAAAGCTTGTAACTATCTCATGGTGATTCAATTAAATAAAAAAAAAGATTTTTCATAAAGCAAAAAAAATGGGGCTTACTCATCGAGGTTAAAATTATTAATGATTGCTAAAATTAAATTACAAAATACATGCAGAAAATTTAAATACATGTAGAAAAAACCTCTTCCAAAAGCCACTATTGCCTTTTCTTGTGTGTCTGTGTATGATGAATATTGTAATAAATACGAAAGAAATGAGGACTTTCTCGTCGAACTTTGTCTTCCACTAAAGAAGACAAAAGTGAGCGATGAGAAAGTTTTTCAAACAACCCTTCTTGAAATGGCTTTCCAGTAAAAAGCCATGGCTTCAACTTCTGCCCGGCTGCATTGAAAGAAATATTTACTAAGCAGGATGGCAAGTATCTTGTCTTTCTCAAAGCTTGGAAAGTCTGGTTCTGCTGAACTTGTAGTGTTTGAGAAGTTTCACTTCTTCATATTCAAACCTTGCTCTTGGTTTTGTTTATCAGATCTCTCTCTTGTCTCAGAAGATGATCTTACTTGTGGCCCTTTTTGCCTCAGCTCCCGATGTAGCATTTATGCCCCCAGATACGTGTGCTGGTACCCAAAGTCAGTAGTCTATTTTCTTGGCAGGAAATGGATTCTTCAAGTATTCAATTTTCAAGTGGAAAATTGTAGCCTTATATGTATGGAATAGTTGAAGAAAAGGAGTGGGGGCCAGTTTATCTGATTTGAGTCAACACAGATTAATATGGAAAAGATCAATCTCAAAAATTTCATAGTGAAAAGGCAGGCCAACCAGTTTTGAAAGACATTTCAGTTTCTACATTGTGTCAACCCTGGCTTTATTCAAATCACTCATTTCTCAGAAAATCACTATCCACATAACCTTGGTAAAATGCTTCAGCAATAAAAGAAATATTATGCCTTTGTTTGAAAATACATTTACTGTGCATTATGTTTTCATTGAGGGTCATCTTAAGTGCTCCATGCTTCCCAACGCATATGTTCACATATACACACACATATTTACCTGATGTTTAAACCTATAGTAGATTACCGTTGTATAACTAATATGCATGGTAAGGAATCTTTTTTATTGTCATACAATAGCTAACCTACAATCAGTTTTAATTTAAACATAGAATAAATTGATTAATTTTCAGTTTCAGAGAGGACCTAGCTATAGAATCCAGTTTATAAAAAAAGGAAATAAAAGGATTATGAAGATCTATATTAGGAAGTTGTAAGATGTAGTGGTTTACTTTTGTAAACTTTCTAATATAAAACTAGAAGCAACTCTGTGAAGTTTGCATTACCTGTCTTCACTTTATACATGGGAAACCTGAAGCTCAAAGAGTAAATTGTGTCCAGAAATACCCGTTCCTCTACAGTAGCAACCAAACTTAAAATTTTTCCTTTTGGCCTCACTGATAATGCTCAGGGGCTGGGTTAATCCTGGCTCTGCACTCAAGAATTATCTCTGGTGATGCTCACGGGCACATATAGGATGCTGGGAATCGAACCTGGGTTGGGCACACACAAGGCAAGCAGCTTACCCACAGTACTATCATCTTTCCAGCCCACGAACTCTAAAATATAAAAAAATATGCCACTGGGAACTTAATTTTGCTGCCTATCTCTTTCACTGTGCATTCATGACCTATGACTGAGCAATGGATGAAGAGGTTACTGCCTAAACATCTGGAATGATCAGATGTTGCAGACATTATCCCAAGTAATTCTAACTTATTTGTTTATTTATTTATTTATTTAGTTTGCTTTTTGAGTCACACCCGGAGATGCACAGGAGTTACTCCTGGTGGTGCTCAGGGGACCATATGGAATGCTGGGAATCGAACCCGGGTTGGCCACTTGCAAGGCAAACGCCCTACCCGCTGTGCTATTGCTCCAGGCCCAGTAATTCTAACTTATAACACTTAACTGTTAGAAGTGAAGGGCAGATAGCAGCATTCAATCAAATGCTGACTTGTCATAGTAATATCAGTAACAGCAACCATACCTTTTTTTGTTTGTTTTTTGGGCCACACCCAGTGATGCTCAAGGCTTACCCCTGGTTCTGCTCTCAGGGTTCATTCCTGGCAGGGCTCCAGGGACCAGCTGGGGTGCTGGGGATTGTACTCAAGTTGACTGTGTGCAAGGCAAGCACCTTAATTAACTGTACTATCACTGAGACCCCCCTCGTCATCACTGCACTTTAAAAAGATGTCTTTAATGGTGACAACTTCTTTACTAATTTACAGTGGTAGACCCACTATTTTAGACCCAACTTTCCTTTCGGATTTTTATTTATTTTGTCTCACACCGGCAGTGCTCAGGGATCACTCCTGGAAAGCTCTGGGGGCTATACGGGAGGCTGGGCATGAAACCCAGTTCAGCCGTGTGCAAGGCAAACAACCTACCCACTGCACAATAGGTCTAGCCCCCTCATTTCCAATGAAAGAAAAGTGTCCACGTCATCACTTCCTTTACCGCCGTCTTCCTGCCAAACCAAGAGGGCGGGGCCTTTGTACCCATCCACTTCCGCCCAAGGGTGCTGCCTGCTTCCCAGCCCTGCTCGGGAGGACAGTCCTTCTCCAGTTCCGGAGGCGGCCCCTTTCCACCCACCCTCCACGAAAGGGAGGGCCCAGGTCAGTCTGGACAGATAGATAGTGGGCTGAAAAGGTGCTACTAGGCTGGGTCCGGTCCCCAACTAGCCTTAATTCTGAAAGGAGAGGCAGGAATGATGACAACGATGACGACGACGATGACGACGACGGGACCCCAGACGGTGTGGGACTACCGAATAAATGTCTGGACTCACTGCACATCAGGATTCTCCCATTTCGGTGTTCCTCTGGCTGTCGATGATGTTACTCTGGCTGCCGATGATGTTACTCTAACTCCAGACGGCTGTGGGCTATTCTGGCTTTCGTTTCCCCTCGAGGCGTCGTTTGGAGTAGGAGGGGCTGAGAAGATGATAGTTGCCCCTGCCAGGGGAATCTCAGAAGCTGGACTGGGGCAGCAGCCAGTCTGGGTGGGCTTGGCCAGGTTCCCGAGGTAACTAGCGCGCGCCACCCACATGTCATAGATGCCTTTGTTGCCTGCTGCCTCCTCTCCCGGGGATGTAGTGGGGACACTAGAGTAACTGTGGGCGACCGTGAGTTTAAGGAGACAACCCCCCAAATCTGCCGCCGCCGGTGGGTTGGGGGCAAGAAGTGGGTGGTTGGCACCAGGGCCATTACTGTGTCGTGCGTGTAGGTTGGCAAAGCTGAGATAGGCAGCTTCCCCCCGAAGGAGACCCCACGGAGGACTCCTCCGCTATGCGAGGTACCCCGCCTGAAGCGGAAGTGCCAGGCTCTGCACTCTGGGGAGTCCACTTGTTGCCCGTTTCCCGGAAGTCTTCCATTTTCTCTCCCCTGGGCTCTGGGAGGGGCCGGCAGGTGCACAGAGGCGTCTCAGAGAGTGGGATGGGGGCCATCTTTCTCCCCATTCTACAGTGAACCCTGTGTGGTGCCGCCCCCTTCGCGGCTTCCCCAGTAGAGACTTGATGCTGAAAAGCCCTCGTTGCTGGGCCGCGGGGCCTGCCCGCTGGCCTAGAGAAGCCTTGGCGAAGCGCTTGTCCTGCAACTGAAGTAGGTAGCTCCTTTGTGCGGATAAGGAGCAGAGATTCCGCCCTCCGGGTTGGGCGGAGAGATGGTTATAAAGGAACAGACCTATGACATTAAATATATATATATCCGAGGGCTTGCGGGAGAGGGAGTGTAGCGACATATGCAGACTACAGTGTCAGCAACACTGAAACCAAGAGATCCACTCGCCAACCGCCAAACTTTAAAAATGTGTCTGTTGGGCTGGAGCAATAGCACAGCGGGTAGGGCGTTTGCCTTGCACACAACCGACCCGGGTTCGAATCCCAGCATCCCATATGGTCCCCTGAGCACCGCCAGGGGTAATTCCTGAGTGCAGAGCCAGGAGTAACCCCTGTGCATCGCCGGGTGTGACCCAAAAACCAAAAAAAAAATGTGTCTGTTAAGGAGGCAGGCAGTCTTGAGGGTCAGGAGGGAACTTGGAAACACTGGTTGGAGCAGGGAGTAGGATCAGCACAGAACATTTCTTGTCTAAAAGTCAACTAGTAACTTTGTAAATCATGGCTCTTTAAGAAAATAAAGTAAAAAAACAATCCGAGGGGCTGGCTAGTACAGAGGGCAGGGCCGTTGGCGTGCTCGTGGCTGACCCAGGTTTAATTTTCAGGGACCCGAAATAGTCCCTGAAACCCACCAGGAGTGATTCCTCAGTAAAGAGTCAGGAATAAGCCCTGAGAACCGCCAGGTTATGGCTCCCAAACCAAAAGATAAATGAAACTCTGAATGGAAGTTGCTCCTTGTTGGCCATCCAGAAGTTGCCCTTGGCCTGGGACTTTGTAGATTCCTGGGGAAGTGGTGGTAGGTGGACTCCTTCCAGATCTCCTTGAGATTGCTGAGGAAGGGGAACATGGACTGACCTGACCAGTGATCTGGTCCTGCTTCAGTCTGTGCGATGGTGTGAACTGTATCACATTGCAAGGCTATTTTAGCCAAGCAGATGTAGGGAGTGGTTGTTGGACCACAGCCATCTCTTCTGCTGCTCGTAGGACTGAGAGTGACTAAGAGAGTGACCCCACCTGGAGGAGCCCCAGAGCTGAGTTGTTGCCAAGTTCTATCCAGGGGAAGCTGGCACTGTACACAAGAGCCTGGCCTGTGAAGGGTACAGGGAAGCTGGAGTGATTGTTTTTATTATTATTTCTATTATTTTGTTGTTGTTTTATTATTATGGTGATGATGATGATGATGGCTTTTGGGGACACACCCAGCGGTGCTCCTTCCTGGCCCTATGCTGAGGGGTCACTCCTGATGGGAATAATAGGGAATGCTGTAGAGTCAACCGGAGCTGACTGTGTGCAAGGGAAATGCCTTAACCCCTGTACAATTTCTTCAGCCCTTAGGGATTTCTTTATATTAATGTAAGCTATATGAAATATGTGGAATTGTCACGGCACATTTAATTTTATGTTGCTTGGGTGGAGTCTCAAGCTGTGCTCAGGGGGCCAGGATCTACTTCCTGTAGTTCTCAGCCAATCAGCAGAAGGTTCAAAGCAGGGTCAGAGGATACAGTGCTGCTCAAGCTCTATATGCCAGAACAAACCCCAGGAGATGGTGAGGGGCCTCTAATTCCACACTTAGTAGTGCTGATGGAAGCTTGAAACCTTATGATGCCCGTTGAGCTTGGATCAGCTGTGCAAGGCATGCTCTGTGACCACTGTATCATCTCTTAGCTCCCTGCCACAGCTCACTTTATTTTTAATATTTTGAGCAACTCGATGAGCAACAGGATGACAGTAACCAGTAACAGTAACCAATGAGAAATCCAGGATAGGTGAATTTGGGTCACACCTGGCAATGCACAGGGGTTACCCCTGGCTCTGCACTCAGGAATCACCCCTGGCAGTGCTCAGAGGACCATATGGGATGCTGGGCAAAAGGGTTAGTATTATGGCATAAGAATTTTCTGTCATCAGTAAAGCTGTTACTAACAATTGTGCTCATTTATGCATAGTGGAAATTATATCAGACACATTTTAATAGTTGGGAATAATTTAATGAATACAACTGCATTAAACTAATGTGAATAATTTAATATCTCCATTTTAATAGTTCAGTAATTTACATAAGTAATAGCTACATTGAGGAGATTGCTGATATACATTCATTTCAAGTTTTGCCAGGCCACACCTGGTGTAGTCAAGGGACCATGCAGTGCCAGCGTTTGAACCTGGAGTTCCTTCATACAAACTTTTATCTGTGACCCTTTATGAGCTACATCCCAGCATGCTGTTATGTTTTAAAAGAGAAGTAATGGGGCAGGGCAGATTTGATACCTACTTATTTTGTCATATTTATGGGAAAAATTGATTTCTTACACAACGATGCCCACTGTCTATCATTGTTCTTTGGGGTACCGTTCTTATTGGTCCCATTATGTACTGAACACTTTCGCTCTGCTACCTACTAAGTGCAGATGAACCAAACCTTTGTTTTCATACCAATGTGCACAATGTCTTCCATATTGAAGATGTCAATACCTCCATCGGTATATCAAGTAGTTGTTCAGACGCTGAACTCATTATACATGAAATAGCTAAACACTATAGAGATCTAAGAGTTGCCTTCGAGGAGTCGATAGTTACGCAGACAACAAAGCAAGAAAGAGTTTTACTCTAGTGTGTGATTACCTACCATTGTAGTGTAGGTAGGCAGGTCATTTTGATAGGGAGAAAGAAACCCTTAGTATAGGTCTGGATCTGGATCTGTTATGCATCTGCTCTGCATGGGTTATCTGGGGCATTTTCCCTACTGTTTGAGCACATCTGATAGAAGACAGTAAAGGTAAACTATATAATCTACCAATTACCATGTGCTTTGGCATCAAATACAATGCAATTGCAAATTTTATTAATAAAACCTAAGTTGTTGTATTACTTAGCACCTCCACATCAAGAGCCATATCTTAGTAGAACTCAGAAGAATATTTATGCTTTTATAAAAAGTACTTGGCTTTGTTATCTGCCAAAATCCTTAATAATTAACCTGTATATATATTTTAAATTTATTTATTTATTTATTTATTTATTAGTGAATCACCATGAGGGAACAGTAACAGATTTACACATTTTCATACTTGTGTTTCCCTCATACAATGTTTGAGCATCCTTTCCTCTACCAGTGTCCATTCTCCACCACCAGTGAACCCCGTATCCCTCCCACCTCCCACCTCCCAATCCCATCCCCCCCCCGCCCCCTGTCTCTGTAGCAGGGCATTCCCTTTTGTTATCTCTCTCTCCCTTTGGGTGTTGTGATCCGCAATAGGGGTATTGAGTGGCCATCGTGTTCAATCTATAGTCTACTTTCAGCACGCATCTCCCCTCCTGAGGGGGTCCTCCAACCAGAGCTTACTTGATGTTCCCTTCTCTATCTGGGCTGCCTTTCCCCCCAGCATGTGAGGCCAGCTTCCAAGCCATGGAGCCAACCTCCTGGTACTTATTTCTACTATTCTTGGGTGTTAGTCTCCTACTCTGTTATTTTATATTCCAGAGATGAGCACAATCTTTCTATGTCTATCTCTCTCTTTCTGACTCATTTCACTTAGCATGATACTTTCCATGTTGATCCACTTATATGCAAAATTCATGACTTCATCTTTTCTAACAGCTGCATAGTATTCCATTGCCTGTATGTTTTAGTTTATGTTTTTGTGCTTCTGTGCCCAGAGGGAGCAGTACAGATAAGTGTTTGACAGAAAGCATTTGGGAACTTTCCTAATGATCCTAACACTTTCATTGGTCCACTGTTTAACCCTGAATCAAGTGATTTAATGTTTCTGTGTCTCAGTTTGCTTATCTGTAAAATGGGGACACTAATCTATCTGTCTCAGAGAATAGTTGTGAGCAGTAGAAAATTAATGTATTTGAAAAAGCTAAGGTTAATGCCAGGGTTCTAGTAAACATTATATATTTGGGCTGGAGTGATAGCACAGCAGGTAGGGCGTTTGCCTTGCATGCGGCCAACCCGGGTTCAATTCCTCTGTCCCTCTCGGAGAGCCCAGCAAGCTACCTAGAGTATCCCGCCCATACGGCAGAGCTGGCAAGCTACCCATGATGTATTTGATATGCCTAAAACAGTAACAACAAGTCACAATGGAAATGTTACTGGTGCCCGCTCTTATATCTTTGATCCTGCTGAAATTTCATGCTTTATTATTTATTTTGTTACTGCTTTTTTAGTTATGGGACTACACCGAGTGGTGTTCAGGGTTTGTGCTTAGGATCACACCTGGCGGTGTTATGGGGACCATGTGTGGTGCTGGGGATCGAACTGGGGTCAGCCGAATGCAAGGCAAGCAACTTATCTCTTATACATCTCTCTGCTTCATCTACTTTATTATTTCACTCTTTATAAGTGATGCGCATTCATCTTTAAATAGTGTTCAAATCACTGGATATTAGTGTGAATGTTTTTTCCATATGGAGTCTATTGTTCATTGAATATTTTTCAGACTTTAGAGTCAAGCAAGTTCTCCCATGTTTTTTTTACTTTGATTGGAAAGGAGAGACCTACTTTGACATTCATTCCTGCTTCTTTTATGTGCCCACAGAGTTTTACAATAAATCATGTGACTGTCTCCCATATGTTTAATAAAATCTCTATAACTTATACACTATCAGTGCCACATGGTAAGTGCTTTCACAGTTTTTATGAACAGCTAAAAATACACGAGAAGACACACAACAGAGCTGAATTTATACTTCTTGACTGCATTGATGCCTGTCTGTTTGCCAGCATTGTGATTTACATGAACACTGTTTTTCAATCAGCCAGCAGCATCATTAGCCAGTATGTTGTCTAGGGGCCAAAATTTAATGTTGACTTTCAGTCTTCTGTTGCTGATAGATGTTTTTGGCAATGGTTAAACATTTTACTTGGAAGAAAAAGAGAAATGCAAAATTGTTTAGAAAACAAATTAACATTGAGATTACCACTTGTGCCTTAATACCTTTACACTCTTCTATATTTTTTCATATATAGTTTTTATTTTTTCTATTTATTTTTTGTATATTTTTATGTGTATTATTTCCATACTATGATGAGAATACAGTCATTTTCAGAATTAAATATGGGCAAAAAATGTTGAAAATGCCATGAAGAAGTGAGGGAGGAAGTTTGGCATAGACAATGGAAGCCTTTTTGGGACAAGGCTTAGAATGGTGTGGTTCAAGGAGATCAACTATGTTTCAACCTTTATGGACTAAGCTGTTAATATCTTCTCATCATTATCTTTGAATTACAACTTTATCTTTGTCATTAAGTAGAAATATATTAATTTTTTACACACCAAGAAGCAACAAGTAAAGGGGTTAATAGAGGTCCTCTGACTATGGTCATTATCAATTTTTGTTCAGAAAGTCTATTAAATAAAATATGCAAGCTATTAAGTTGGGTTTAGAAATTTACCAATAAATAGTCTTTATAATATACTGTAATTATCTCTAGAAATCATCATGTGTGCAGTGACTAACCCTCCAGAGATTTTCTAAGATAAATAAATAGAGGCAGCAATAACCAGTTCCCTTGTATTTCTAATCATTGGCACACCTTACTTAGTTTTGACAATTCAGGAGAGTTCTGTCATCTTTCCCTTAGAATCCGAGTTGTGCTTTCTCCTAGTTGGCTTTGTGGAAAGCCTAATCCTGCCTCTTGTTCTTTGACTTGAGTTCAAGTAAACTCTTTTACAAGTGTTTAAATTATTCTTAAGGTATAGAAGGATCTTAACAGTTTGTATTCTTTAGCAAGCAGCTAGCCCGGAGTTAATGTGATAGTTTAGTATTGTCCATCCGTATGGTCATGTATTTGACCTGAGCAGCCTATCTAGCACTCACTTCCTGGACAACACCATGATCCTATATAACCAAAACGGCAATGGCTAGCAGAGCAGCATCAGCCCTGATTGGCATGTGCCCATATTATGTGACATAGCATTTTGGATCTCGTTCCTGGTACATAGCCATTTGTGAGATCTACCTCCTGCCCCACGGAAGCTTTTGTAACCTTCACAGTTCTGTTTTCATGAGCTCTTTCTCCCTGGTGAGTAGCATTCTGAAAGAGTTGGGTTCTATGAAGAGATAGAATACTATGCTTAGGAGATAGTACAATGGGTAAACTATTTGCCTTGCGTTCAGCTGACTGAGACTCTAACCTGAGCAATGGGGGGCCCAAAAACAAACAAAAGAGGATGCTACTACCAGACCTCAGCATGTAAAAGACATTTTGGGGATCCAGGACTACAGCTTATTGTGCTGTATGGGGTTGTTACAGTAGAACAGGGTCCCTGGCCCCAGGGTTTTGTTTCTAGAAATTTTACATTTATACCTTTATTCTCTAACAGCATGAAGTGTTAATAAGACCTTGATGAGACTTGTGGTATCTGCAAAAGACTAGTAATATTGACAGAATTGTATTTGTCATAGAAATTGAGGTATCGGTCAAATTCTCTGTGGAACTGAGCCAACATTCTAAAGAGGTAGCTGCTTTCAATGAAAGCATTGCAAAGCATATAGAATTGGTGGAGAGAAAAATATTATAGATCTTACTACTCTTCTGTTCACTTTTTTTGGTGAAATAAGGAGAAATACATCTTACTAGTAAAGGTTTGGAGAGGCTGTTGGAGAAGGGACTAAACTGAACTAGTTCACCATTGAGATTTTCTAAGCATACATTTTAATTATCTTATACTCGTGGCATTTGTTTCTACAGGAAAATTGTCACCAAATATTTCTGCATTATTTCGAAGAAGACTTTTAGAATTTAAAAGAATAAAGATGCACAATACTAAAATGCCTTTGTTGGGGCGTGGTCTTCTTGGAAGTGTTTGGCGTGGCTGCTGTGAACACTCAGTGCCAGGCATCCATGACTCACATTAAGTTGTGAAGGTCCAGCGCTTGGGCCTGGCCCAGGGTGCTGGAAGACACGCGGGCCACAGCTGGCAGTACTTCGTGCAGGGCCTTGTGATACTAGAGCTCGAATTTAGGGTCTTGTGCATACAACTCACGCAGTTCCACCTCTTTTAGCTATCTCCCTGACTTCTATAAGTTGAGGTTCACATGAGTGGGAAGTTTGCTCAAGCAATAACGTTTGTATTTGCTTGTTATGGGAATATATTCCAAAGTCATGTTCGAAATGGAAAAAATAGTGTATAAACAAAAACTGTATTGATGATAAAGTGCATTTGTTTTGTTGTGGCTTATATTTATCTTTTTTTTATTTTCACATAAATATTTGCCACACCTTGTAATCCGCACTTGCTTTCTTTAAATCTACATATATATATGTATATATACACACACATATATTTTAATTTGCCAGTTAATTTGGACTAGAGTGATAGCACAGCAGGTAGGCCAACCCGGGTTCGATTCCCAGCATCCCATATGGTCCCCTGAGCACTGCCAGGAGCAATTCCTGAGTGCAGAGCCAGGAGTAACCCCTGTGCATCACTGTGTGTGACCCAAAAAGAAAAAAAAATAAAAAAGACCATTCCTTTCTCTTTCTTGAGAAAGCAGGACACTTCCATAAAATCATAGAGGGAAATATATATATATATGTATGTATTTATAAATATATATATGCCTCTCCGAGAGCCCAGCAAGCTACTGAGTGTATCCTGCCCGCAAGAAAGAGCCTTGGAAGCTACCTGTAGCGTATTTGATATGCCAAAAACAGTAACAAGTCTCACAATGGATACGTTACTGATGCCTGCTCGAGCAAATCAATGAACAACGGAATGACAGTGACAGTAACAGTGGCCTGTTTCTTCTTTTTTTTTGTTTCCGGTCCACACCCAGCGTGTTTAGGATGAGTCCTGGCAGAGTTGCGTTGATAATATGGAATGAAAGGGATTGAAACCATGTCAGCCAAATGCAAGGCAATGGCCCTACCTCCTGTACTATCTCTCTGGCCCCAAGATACCTGTTTCTTCTTAAAGTATGATTACAGATTTAACCATATGCAGGAGAGCCACTGTGTTTGCAGTTGTTGGTTGTCATTAGATGGTACATTGTAAATTCTATGTGGGCTTCCCCTGTGTGGATAATAGTGAGACTGGAGTTGTAGTATACACAAAGACTAGGTTTCTTTCTGTAATAACATTTTCAAATTAAATTGGTCAATACAAAGATTTTATTAGTTACCAAAGCATAGACATGAAGGCCCAAATTTTAATTACATTAAGATAAATAAAAGTACATAATTATAAATAAATTTCTTCCACCAACTTTATTCAAAACTTTGTTTCTTTGACATTTCTTTTAAGAAGAAAGTTGCTCTTCCTTTTTATGCTAAATAATTTATGGTGAGGTTTTGTTGTTATTTTGTGCCACACCCAGAGGTGCTCAAGGCACGATGGGATCATCCTGGAGAGACTCAGGGGACCATATAGGATTGAAACTGGGTCTGCCACGTGCAAAGCAAGCACCCTACCCGCTATATCTCCAGCCCCAGTGCTTTGTGTTTTAAGAAACTCTGGGGCATATTCCTATACAAAGTTTCATGTAGACTTTCTTTTTTTTTCTTTTTGGGTCACTCCTAGCGATGCACAGATGTTACTCCTGGCTCTGCACTTAGGAATCATCCCTGGCGGTGCTCAGGGGACCATATGGGATGCTGGGAATTGAGCCTGGTCGGCCGTACGCAAGGCAAACGTCCTACCCTCTGTGCTATTGCTCCAGCCCCTTCATGTAGACTTCCTGCTTAATCTTTCTGTTCTGCTGTTCATATTAATTCTTCTGCTGCTGGTTGTAATTACCATAAATAGTCTGATTTCTTGAGGTTTCTGGTGAAATAACATTGATTCCTTAGAAGTATT
Source organism: Sorex araneus (assembly GCF_027595985.1). Taxonomy (NCBI): domain Eukaryota; kingdom Metazoa; phylum Chordata; class Mammalia; order Eulipotyphla; family Soricidae; genus Sorex; species Sorex araneus. The sequence goes on from NC_073313.1 coordinate 83,450,035, forward strand.
TACAACTTCTGAATACATAGAAACAACTTCTATGTATTCAGTACAGTGTTGAAACTTTATTTTGACCAGTACATAGAGGATTGTACCCCATTCCCCACAACACACCCACAGCCATACCACACACACAGCTCACACACTTGTGTGTAGACCACTCCCCTCTGAGTGTACTGCTTTATCACAAGTATATATGGAAATGATATATACCTTACTTTCTGGATTCTGAAAAATCTTGAACTGGTCTCTTTTCCCATCAGCTATTTCTGAGTCTTAGTTCTGGTCTGCTTGAATTCATGACTGAACCAACAAGATGTCAATGAAAAGCAACTATTAGAGCATTATGAAAATGTGTAGAGTGGTTCTTTTTTTTTCTTTGTTCTATTTCCTGGACTTGCTGATATCATAGAGTAGTTTGTATTTGGGATACATTGAAAATGTAAAACATTCATATTCACATTAGAGGAAAACAAGGAACCCTATTGTGGTTATTTCGTCTAGTCTCATTAGTTATTGTGATTTATTGGAAATATGTCATTGTAAAAGAGAATGTTCCCGAAGGGTACAGCGTATCATTTTATAGATATGGTAGTCGGAGTTTATAAAGCAAATGAGATGCAGAACTTAATTATAATTATATGTTATCTAATAATTTGAGGGTGAGAAATTACCTTCCTAAAGAAATTATAAAGCTTCTTGGTGGAAGATGATTTATCCGCATTAATTTTGTTTTTGTTTTGTTTCGGGGACACACCCAGAAGTGCTTAGTGCTTGTTTCTGACTCTGTGCTTGGGGATCACTCCTGGTGGTGCTCAGGAGACCATGTAGTGCCAGGAACTGAGCTCCTTCTTGCTTGTAAGCTGCTTGCTAGGCAAGTGCCCTATCCATTGTTCTATCTCTCCAGCCCTTGTCTGCAATTTGTGTCAGCCAAAGATCAAATGAAGTACAGTTCCAGAGCACACAAGTTACGATCAGAGCGGTAGTACAGTGGATAGGGTGTTTGCCTTGCATGTGGGTGACCGAGTTCGATCCTGACACCACATATGGTCCTCCAACCACTGCCAGGAGAGCTCCCTGAGCACAAATCTGGGAGTAAGCCCTGAGACAGCTATGTGGGGCCCCAAAACAAAAAGCACGTAAGTTAGCAACATGCTTCCACTCATACTGTAGTATTAACTTAACCACTCCTGACAGTTTGACATTGCATAGTGACTTATTATTTCTAACCAAACGTCACATGCAACATGGGAAAAACTCAATAAAAAGGGAAATACACCACTCAGTGAAGCAATTACACCAGTATTTTGATCAAGATCAAGCTGTAGGACAGCTCTTCATTCTGTTGAACTAACATTTGCCTCTTCTGTTGCAATTGAAAACTAGTTTTCACTTATGAATCCTTCTGGAGAGACAGAATAATCTACTTCTTTCACTTTTCCTGTTCATTGCTAGAAGGTTTCTTGGTTTTGTCTGTTTATTTGGGGGCCTCACCCACTGATGCTCAGGGCTTGCACCTGGGTCTGCATTCAGGAATTACTCTTGGTGGTGCTCGGGGGACCATATAGGATGCTGGGGGTTGAACCCAGGTAAACTGCATTCAAGGCAAGCGCCATACCTCATATATTTCTCCAGTGCCTTCACTATTAGAATTCTTAATACTGCATATCAGGAACTAAATGCCCTTGGAATAAATGACAGAAAGATAGCAAGAGTATTTTAATTTTATCATTGTATTGTCCATATTGGACAAGGTGGGTTAAAGTGATTTTTTTCCCAGAAGCATTTATTTGGAGCATTATTATTTTATAAGCTATTTGTTTTAAACACTATTCTAAATAATTTACGAACACTGTGTTTTTCAATATATAAAACTGATACCACTTTATGAATGATGAAACACCACTTGAGTATCCTGTTCAAATTCATTCAACTAGTAGGTAAGAGGTCGACTCATAAACTGTAGTGCTTCAAAATCCTCATCTCTCTCTTTTATTAAATTTTGGTTGGGGTACCTTTGTTCACAGTACTGCCAATGATAATTTTGTTTATACATCTTTCCAACACCAAATCCACCACCAGAATGCCTGCTTCACTCCACCAAGGTCCCAACGACATATCCTATCAACAACCCCCACCCCCAGGCAAACTCAGTTCTGTATGCCAATCTAAGTTTTTTTTGCCTTTGGCCATTTGCTGTTGTAGGTTTTGTTGGGGGGGCCACAACCGGTGGTGCTCTTTAAATTTCAAGATAAAGAAGTAAAACGGTGGGCCCGAACAGGCTGGACATGCAGGACTCCACGTTGGGTATTTGAGAACTGCCTCCCCCGAACCGGACGACGGGTGGCAGATGGGCAGCAGAGGGGCTGAGAAGCAGGAACCGGCCTGGACTGGTCGGCAGTCGGTTTATTTTTCTCCCCCGCCTCCCAGCATGGGCCAGAACTCTCCCTTTAGGGCGCAGTCGTGGTCGTCATTTTGGCCGTTGTCCTGGTCAGATTTCTATCTTCCTAGTCTACTTGCAGAACTCAAAGTCCTCTGCTTCCAGTCATCGTTGTCATCTGGTTCTGCTTCTAGTCCCAAAGTCTCCAACGTCTCAGTTCCTCGTCTTAAATGTCTCGTCGTCGACCTTGTCATCCTCAACATCTAGTCCTCAGCACCTAGACTTGATCTCTTCGCAGAGTCCAGTCCTGGAATCTTGATCCAGAGTAGTTTTGTTTTCCTTCCCCAACGTCTACTCTCATTCTTCTGTCCTGTTCTGTGTGTCTAGTCTCATTCTTCTGTTCTGTCCTGTCCTGTCCTGACCTGTCCTGGTCTGTCCTGTCCTGTCCTGTTCTCAACATCTTCAACAAATATCCCTCCCAGAGTCTAGTCTACCTCCTCCAAGTCTCTGCCATCCCACAAGCCTTCTGCCAGCCTGGTTCTTTTTCTTACCCCTCATAGCACAGTCGTATAGGAATTATGTGGGGTGGGGTTACAAAGGTGGGGTTGAACATTGTCATACCAACAAAGATAGGTAAAGGCCACTCTTTCAGGGGATTAACTCAAGGACAAAATATCATATAAGTAAATTATTCCATATTGCTAGGAGATCTGCCAAAGAGCAGGATTCCATCCAGGGTGTATTGCTTTCTCCTTTCCTCAGCTAGTAATCCATTTAAACATTATAGTAAATTTATTCTTACAATATTTCTAGCAATGTCTTTTTTTTGCTTTTTGGGTCACACCTGGTGATGCACAGGGATTATTCCTGGCTCTGCACTCAGGAATTACTCCTGGCAGTGCCCAGGGGACCATATGGGATGCTGGGAATTGAACCCAGGTCAGCCGCATGCAAGGCAAATGCCCTACCTGCTGTGCTATCACTCCAGCCCCGCAATGTTATTTTTTTAATGAGCATAGTAAGAGATATATTAAGCTTAAAGTTTGGCTCTTCCTGGAAACAGCTCACTATATATTCCAGACCACAGTCCTCAGGCCAGGTTAATCTTTCCTAACCCCAGCAGGATCCTTCTTCAGTTACCTCTTTTTGGGTCATGACAGAGTGTGTCCATGACCATGCTCATAACTTATAGTTAAGTATTATGGTGCTTGGCCTGGCCCATTTCGATGTCAGGGTAGCTGACAGCTTGCCCTGGGTCCATCAGTCCCTCATTGGGACCCTGCTCTTGGCGTGCTAGGAACTAAGGGCAACTGAGGCTTAAGTCAAGTAAATGTGGATGCCTAGGATTAAATATTATTTTGGAGTCAATTACCTCCCCTGTTACATAGCATAGCATCAACTGTCTTCCTTTGTCTATAAAAAAGGAAAGAAATAATAGATAAACCATATAAATGATACAAAGGAAAGATAAAAGCAGTTTAGGATTATTGGTGCCTGATTGAATTGGGTGTGCGTCAGTTGCACTGTTGTGGGTATTGCTCAACAAACCTTAAGCTCCTTGTAGGAACAGCAAGGACAGCCCTGTGTTATCTTATAGTGCTCAGGGCTTATTCTTGGTTCTGAACTCGGGGATTACTCCTGGTGGGCTCAGGGGACCAGACTGCATGCCAGGGATTGAACTCTGGTAGATTGCATCAAGACAAACACCCTACCCACTGTACTATTGTTTCGGCTCCACCTTGGGTCATTTATTATTCCCTATGTTTCATTATATCCCACATATAAGAGATCTTTCTATATCTGTCCCTCTCCTTCTGATTGATTTCACTCAGCATGGTACATTCTAGTTCTATTCACATAGTCACAAACTGCATGATTTCATCTTTTCTTACAACTGAGTAGTATTGCAATCATTTATTCTTAAGTGCTTTGGTTGCTACTAGGTCCTGGTTAGTGTGGATAGTGCTGCAATGAATGTAGGAACACAAATGTTTTCTCAAAATAACATTTTGGGATACTTGGGATAGATGACAAGAGGTAGAATTGCTGAGGGGTATGAAAGTTCCACACTTAGTTTCGGGAGGTGTTCATATTTTCCAAAGAGCTTGAACAAGTGCACAATTCCACAAACAATGAATGAGGGATCCTTTTCCCTCCACATCCATGGCTAGCGTTGGTTGTTTCTGCTCTTTGTCAAGTTTGCCATTTGCACTGGTGGGAAGTAATATCTTGTTTTGACTTGCATTTCCCTGGTGACAAGTGGAGCACATTTTTCATATCCTTACTGGTCATCTTTATGTCTTTAAGGAATTGGCTCTTTATCCCTTCTCCCCATTAATTTTTTTCTGTTGCTAAGTTTTACAAATGCTTTATAAATGTTTTATATTAACCCTTTGTCAGATCAGTGGTGAGCAATTATTTCCTCCTGGTGTCTTCATTCTGGTCGTACCTTCTTTAGAAGAGCAGAGCTTCTTAACTTTCTATTTCCCACATTTGATTTGTTTTGCTTCTGTTTGCCTGGCAAATGGTATTGAATCACTAAAGATGCCTCTTGATTTATGTCATAAAGGTTTCTACCTATGTTTTCTTCAACACACTATATGAATTCAGGACTGGTATTGAGGACTTTAACCCATATTAATTGACTGTTGTGTAAGTTGTGAAATAGGGGGTCTGAGTTAATTTTTTTTCCCATGTGGCTGACCAGTGCTTTCAGCAGCATTTGTTGAAGAGGGTTTTCTTGACTCACTTCATACTGCTAGCTCCTTTGTCAAAGATTAGTCTCAGAATATTGCATTAGTCTGAGTCTGTCTGTATTCCGGTATCACACTGTATTCATTACTGTAGTTTTATAGTGTAATTTTAAGTTGGGGAAAGAAAAGCTTTTCATTATTTTCCCACAGGATTGTTTTGGGTATTTGGGAATGTTTGTTGCTACATATATATTCCAACAGTATTTGATTCACATCTAAAAGAAGTCAGGGATATTTTTATTTGGACTGCATTGATTCTGTGTATTGCTTTGAGAAGGATGGTCATTTTGACAATATTAATCCTGTCGATCTATAAACAAGGGATGTGCTTGCATTTATTTGTGTCTTCTATTTCTTTTAGCAGTGACTTTCCTTTAAGTATTTGACCTCTTTACTAAGCTGATTCCTAGATAAGTCGATTTCTGGGGCCATAATAGTCAATGCAATTAAAACATTTTTTCTTTCTATTCTACTTCATTCTTTGCATACCGAAATGCCATGAATTTCTCTATGTTGAAATCCTTTCTAAATTTTGTTTGGGGGCCACATCTAGCAGTACTTTGGGCTTACTCTTGGCTGTGTGCACAAAGGCCACTCCTGGTTGGACTTGGGGGACACTATGTGGTGCCAGGAATTGAACCATGATCAGCTGCATGCAAGGCAAGCTCCCTACCCACTGTGCTATCACCCCGTCCCTAAAAATATTAATTTTAATAACTGTGCTGTGGCAATATAACTTCTATGGGATTAACCCCCCAAAGGGAACATTGGGTTGTCCCCCTGTCCTAATAGGTACCAGTTGTTTAACATTTCTAATTTTTCATAAAACTTTGTTATTTTCAACTTATTTTTAAAGCATTCTGGAAAAAGTATTGACTAACAATATGGAGAGGTGTTGCTTTCATTCTTTCCTGTTTGTTTTTGCAGACATAAAGCATTCAAACTTTATTTTGAATATATAAGACATTTCAGTGTTCAATTAATTGATGTTGCTAATATCTGGGTAGGTTTTACTCTAGTCTCTAAGGGTACTGTTACATCAGCTCTAGTTTCTGCCCCTTGAGATACTCTTTACATTTTCTAGATCCTTTGCACTCTCCCGCACTCAGTTTATTTAAATGTTCATTTTGGCTAAGGTGAAGATTATAACATCAAACAAATACTGTAATTTTATCACTTACATTGTAAAATTTTCTTTAGATTCCTAACAACTGACCTACCGTTGCATTTTGTTTAATACCAATTCAGTACCACCAGCTTGAGTTTTTGAGTGTTTACTTTGCATCAGTGATTTTAACCTGTCCTATGACTTTATCATGCTAAGAAACTGTTATGCCAAGTTTAATATCTAGACCAAGTTCAGACCTAGTTGTTTGTCGTTCTAAGTATTTTCTTTGGGACTGTAAAGATAGTACAGAGGTTAAGGCCTTGCATGCAGCTGATTTAGGTTCCATCCCTGCCACAACGTATGGTCCCCTAAGCATTACCAGGAATCATCCCTGAGTGATAGCACAGCGGGTAGGGCATTTGCCTTGCATGCAACCGACCTGGGTGCGATTCCTCCATCCATCTTGGAGAGCCCGGCAAGCTACCGAGAGTATCCCGCCCACACAGCAGAGCCTGGCAAGCTACGCGTGGCGTATTCAATATGCCAAAAACAGTAATAACAAGTCTCACAATGGAGACGTTACTGGTCCCCAGCTCGAGCAATTGATGAACAACGGGACACCAGTGCTACAGTGCATCCCGGAACTCAGAGACAGGAGTTGCCCCTGAGCATGGCCAGGTGTTACCCCCAAACCAAAATAAAAGAAATTACTTAAAAGTAAAATAAATAAATAAATATCATTCAATACATTTCATAAACTAGCACTTCTTTACTTTTGTGGTTTTAGTTTTCTCATTATAAACTGAAAACTAATGAACTTTGAGCATCACACTCCAGGTTAGTTTCTACCCTGAAGTGCTTCACAGAGATAACTGTAATGTAATGGAATCATATTAGAAAGCTGTAGTTGAACATTACACTGAGAATCTGGTGATGGCTTCTCTTGCTGGAATTGAGAATTGCAATCTGGAAGAGTAAATGGTATTTCTTTCTTTTCAGGGAGGTACTGTAGCATTGTCGCACTGACATCGAATTATTCATCGACTTACTTGAGCGGGCACCAGTAACGTCTCCATTGTGAGACTTGTTACTGTTTTTGGCATATCGAATATGCCACAGGTAGCTTGCCAGGCTCTGCCGTGCGGGCGGGATACTCTCAGTAGCTTGCCGGGCTCTCCGAGAGGGATGGAGGAATTGAACCTGGGTCAGCCGCGTGCAAGGCAAATGCCCTAACCGCTGTGCTATTCCTCCAGTACTTCAGGGAGACACAATTCCTAATTATATATGGCATTAAAAATTATACATATTCAAAACAACTTCATGTAGTGCTTTTCTTTTCTGTTAAGAGGTTTATTAAACATGGCACTCGATTATATTTTGCTAGACAGTTAACATCCATGAGAACAGGAACTATGGCTTGTATATTGTATTTATTTAGAGAATGATGGAAGAAATCAGGTTTTGTAAATAAGTTACACACAGCTGACAATTTGAGTATTTTATTCAATGACTACCCACTATTAGAATACATCTACCTTTATTATTTATATAATTTTAGATTAAATTGGTATTCATTGGGAACATACTTGGGCTGTGGGAGGTGATAGTAAATGTCACTACACTCCTAGCAATGTTTCGTTCAAATTCAGTGTTGCTTTCACTGTAACACTGTATCACTGTCATCCCATTGCTCATCGATTTTGCTCTAGTGGGCACCAGTAATGTCTCCATTGTGGGACTTGTTACTGTTTTTGGCATGCGAGTATGCCATGGGGAGCTTGCCAGGGTCTCTGAAAGGGATGGATGAATCGAACTCGGGTCGACCTTGTGCAAGGCAAACGCTTACCCGTTGTGCTATCGCTCCAGCCCCAGTGTTGCCTTAAATGCAATTATTCTGTGTAGGGCATTTTTAATAGAATGGTAGAGATAGAAGACTTACTGTAGTCTATGCAGGTGTATTTGTGAGTGAGAAAGAGGTAACAGGTGGGAAAATAATCCAGCAATGATGAATCAGGAATCAAAAATGTCAAGGGAATGTCTCGTGGAAGTACAGAATTACGGTTCAATATATCATGGAAAGATGCCTAAGAAGTATGAACAAGGAATACATGAATTCTCTTATGATATTATGGCTGTACTTATTCATCATTAACCTTGTGAGCCTAATAGATAACATATAGATCCCTAAAACCATGTTATCTATCCACTAATCTTTTAGAAATTTATTTAATATTTTGAAAATAATGCACACACATGAGAATCTATGACTAAATTGTATTTGTATCTTCAATATCCAGCGGTGTGGCCCCCAAGTTAGTTCTCTATAAATATTTTTTCAGGGGCCAGGGATGTCTCAAGTGGCAAAAACACATGGTTTGCATGGAAAAAGGACTGAGTTCAGTCCTGGCACTGAGTGCCCTGCCCTTTTCTGCACTGCAATCTGGCACTGAGTACCACTTAAAGTGACCACTATTTATTTTTTTAAATAGTTTTAAAAAATAAAGTTAATGGTGGGATTGAAAAGAAGGAGCCTTTGGGACTTTGGTGGAGGGAATTGAACATTCTGGCAGTGGGTATGGTGTTGGAATGACATGTGTATAAAATGTTCATTAATGTTATAATTGTAGTATCTCTAGATACTTTAATTATAAAAAGAGAAATTACATATTACTATCAATTCACACTATGCAATTGGATATAGGCCACCAAATAAAGTTTAGACTCATGTATTTGCTTGAAGATAATCTTTCAGGACTACTTTGTTATTGTAATTGTCAAAATCCTTAACCTTTTTTGAATTTCCTTTGTCTTTTGGCAAACCTCATAATCCAACTTGTGTTTTATCAGTGTCTACTAATATGAATATCATGTTGCTATTTGAGACCTGAATTTTTTTAGTATTAAAAAATTAGGGACTACAATTTAGTTGTACATGTCATTGGTATTACCATTCATATTCAGACCATGAGAATGTAAATTCAGTTTTATGTCAGTGTGAATTGAAAATATTTCTGTAATGCTAGAAGCTGGAGTAGTAGCACAGCGGGTAGGGCGTTTGCCTTGCACACGGCCGATCCAGGTTCAATTTCCAGCATCCCATATGGTCCCCTGAGCACCGCCAGGAGTGATTCCTGAGTGCATGAGCCAGGAGTAACCCCTGTGCAATGCCAGGTGTAACCTAAAAACAAAAAAGAACATATTTCTGTAATGCTGAGGACCCTTGTAATCTCTTGTGGGATTATACAATTGTTTGAAATAGAATCAAGTCATTTTGGTCCTCTGCAGTGATGAATTTAATCAATCATTAAATTAATTCAATAATTACCCAAATGTAATCATTTGGGTAGCAACCAAAATAGCGAATCATTAGTCTAGGATAAAGATAATATAATGCTAATCTTTACTTTATCATGCCTATAAGGTGAACACGCATGGTATATAATTGATAGATGTAACTTGATAATAATAGTATAGCATTTGATAAACAATGAGCATTTCATTCATCTCAGCATAAATGTAGTAATTTTTTTGAGTACTTAAGGCATTCCCACTCCCCATCTTCCTTTTTTTGCCTAACCATCTAAGTTGAGTTTATCTTTGAATGAGTCTTAACCATAGGTATCTTTAAGTTTCTCTATATCTTGGTGTTTACCTTTGTGTACATATATCCTTGCTGCTTTGACTTAAGTCTTATTTTCTTTAAGTCTTGTTTTCAGTTTCTTGCTTTACTGTCACGATCTTAATCAAATCTTGCCCTGACATTCTCACATGGAGAAAATCATTGTTTGTTTTGCCTTCTCTTATTTGCGTACAACAGACTTTAATATTATAAGCTAACAAGTTAGCAGTAGAGGGAGGAATTTTTAAATTAACAGCTACCTTCACAGTTCTTACGTAATTTTAAAATATTGGTTCAAAGTTTTTATTTTGATGACTTTTTTGGTAGAGAAATTTTATTATTGAGGGGAGGGGTTTACTATGCCCAAGGGCTTTTATGCTTCCCTTGCCAGCTGGATACCAGATTTCTGGACCACATGTTCTTTTGAGTGGGTGATTTAAAACCCAGCATGTCAAGCATTCTCTAACTTATTTGCCAGACTTGCATGAGAAGATATATTAAAAAAATTATAAGCAATACACGATCCTCTGGCTTCCATCGACAGGCTGTAATGAGCTATCATACTGTAATTACTGAAAGATGGAAAGAAAATTGAGAAACTGAAGATTTTTTAAAATTTTATTGAATCACTGTGAGATAGTTACAAGCTTTCATGTTTGGGTTACAATCACACAATGATCAAACACCCATCCCTCCACCAGTGCACATTCCCCACCACCAATATCCTTGGTAAACCCCCCCCCCCGCTTTCCCACCCTCCCCCTGCCTCCATGGCAGACAATATTCCCCATACTCTCTTCTTTTGGGCATTATGACTTGCAACAAAGACACTGAGAGGTCATCATGTTTGATCCATTATCTACTTTTGGCATGCATCTCCCATCCCAACTGGTTCCTCCAGCCATCATTTTCTTAGTGATCCCTTCTCTATTCCATCTGCCTTCTCCCAACCGCTCATGAAGCAGGCTTCCAGCTATATGGCAATCATCCTGGCCCTTGTATCTATTGTCCTTGGGTGTCAGCCTTCTGTGATGTTATTTTATACTCCACAAATGAGTGCAGTCCTATGTCCCTCTCTTTCTGACTCATTACACTTAGCATGATGCTCTCCATGTCTATCCGTTTATAAGCAAATTTCATGACTTCATCTCTCCTAATAGATGCATAGTATTCCATTATGTAAATGTACCAAAGTTTCTTTAATCAGTCATCTATTCTAGGGCACTTGGGTTGTTTCCAGCTTTTGGCTATTGTGAACAGTGCTGCAATGAACATATAGGTACAGATGTCATTTCTACTGTGCTTTTTTGCATCCTCGATATATATTCCCAGAAGTGGTATTGCGGGGTCATAATGAAGCTCAATTTTTAGTTTTTGAAGGACTGTCCATATTGTTTTCCAGAAAGGCTGGACCAGTCGGCATTCCCACCAACAGTGAAAAAAGTCCCTTTTAGAAGAAGAATTATTTTATTAGTACCTATGACTCTATTATTGTGACATCTGAGAAATTTAAATATTGAAAAACTCAAAGCCATTATTTGGTGACAAGCCTTACAATTGAGATTTGTGGCAGATTTTGTTTTCAACTTAAATGTTAACATTGCTTATTAATATTATCTACTTATAGATATTAGAATGCCTTGAGATAATGAAGATAAAAACATCTAACATAGTAGCTTCCGCAGAGTAAGAGTTCTATAACTGTTAATTATTATTAATATTCGGGAATACACATTGTTTGATGACCGAGATAATAGCTTTAAAATATATCATAAAATGTGCCCAGCAAAGACACTTATACTCCTCTTGGGTTTTCAGTGGTATTTTTAGGAACTCTAAACTTATTTTTGGTAAAATTTTATTTAGTGAAATTCCAGCCACTAGCTCCTTCATAACATATTTCATTGAATTTTAATTGTTTATTATATTTTTCGGACTGGAGCAATAGCACAGCGGGTAAGGCCTTTGCCTTGCACGCGGCCGACCTGGGTACGATTCCTCCATCCGTCTCGGAGAGCCCAGTAAGCTTAAGCTACTGAGAGTATCCCACCACTAAGGCAGAGCCTGGCAAGCTACCCGTAGTGTATTCGATATGCCAAAAATAATAACAAGTCTCACAGTGGACACGTTACTGGTGCCCACTGGAGCAAATCTATGAACAATGGGGACAGCATTGCTACAGTGAAATTCCAAGTATTCCAATGGTTAAAATTGATTCAGGGAATATTTGATGAATATTTTATATGTGTGTACTCAGAGCACAGCAAGAAAAATGTGCTATCACAGGTAAAAACAGGAAAACAGAAGCTCAAACTAAACATTCACTTAACAGGATAAATATGCCAGATCATTTAAGCTCTGAGAAGTATCAGACTGCCTAGTTTATAAGTAGGTAAGCTGTTTCTAACTCTAAAAGTGTTTCAAAAATGAAAATGATCTTACAAGATAAGGCAGGGTGGAAGAGGAGATTTCTGGACAAACCTACAGTACAGGAGATTTCTGGACAAACCTACAGTACAGGAGATTTCTGGACAAACCTGCAGTAGAGGATATTTCTGGACAAACCTACAGTAGAAAGGTAGCTGAATACACAAAACCATGTATTCAAGGGAGGGAGTGATCTGTGAAACGGAAGGAGAGTGTCAAGGCAGTTGTGGTGAAATTAATGGAGGACACAAACCCACAAGAGTTCATAAATCCTCATGATCTCTGAGATAATGTGCCATCCTTAGAGATTTAAACCTACAGAGTACTCTGCTGGTTTTCAGCACTTTGAAATGCCTCCATGTAAGGAATTAAGTTCTAACCAAAAAGTTCTTTGTCCGTGAAAGAAACTAAATGAATCATGACACTTGGGATAAACTTCTGGTAGTCTGCCTGTTTACCCATTTCTGACTACAGATTGTTAAGATCTGATAAAATCAAATCTTTAGCTTTATGTGCACTAACATTTAAGGCCTCTTAATCCTGGCGCTGAACCTTCCTGGATTTCTTCAGGGGTGAAGTCATCAATAGGTTACTTTGTTTCTTACTGGCTCTCATAACTCTATTGTGAGCTCACTTAGAGTTATTTGATGTATTTTCATATTTGATGAGAACTCGATTTTCTTTACCTTCCCTATTCAACTATGGACTTAAATTGTACATTATATAGAAATCGGCACGTAATAATTTCTTCGTTTACTGAGGTGAAGCTGAGTTAAAATGAATGTACTTCACAGAGTTGTTCTTCTTAAGGTATATTTCATTTTAGGCTTAAAATGTTGCTTTTCATTCTCATAGCATAATTTAGCCTATCTTTTTTCCAGCTCCCTTCTACTTGGGGTTTTTGTAAGTTTTCTTTTGAGACTCGTTGAGATTGACTGCGAGAGGAAAGAGAACTGTTCCAGGAGGATGACATTATAATGACTCTATTACAGTTGTATACTTTTCTTTCATGTTGGCAAGAGTATCGACTACTTGTTCAAAATTCAATTGAGTTTTTTAAAAAAACTAGTCTCTTTTACATTCTCTCTAAATTTTCTATAAATACCCACAATATCCAAGCCAGGGTAAATCATCCTGAGATTAAAACTGACTTCTTAAATATGTTTAAGAAACGATACTCTTAGGTTAATGCTCCCAACTCTTCATTCTTAACTCAAAAGCAGCCACTTTTCATAATAATTCTAAGCAGTTGGTTCATAAATAGGGATATAATCACAAAAATGATTGTGGAAATAATTCCACTAGCAAAATTAACTTCAGGTACTACGGGTAGCACTTGTCCGGAAAACTCACTTTCCCAGGAAATTCTCTTTAAGTATAACAGAGGTTTTGACATTGATGAATTAAGCTATTCGGTAGTAGTAATCAGGGTACATTTGGATCTCCAACACTGGTTTCGGTTTCAAAGCTTCCCCACCACCTGCCAGCCACTACCCTTCCCTCATTTGATACGTGTTCTTAATAATTACTGGGAGACTTTTTACTGAGATTTGGATTCCAAATGTACTGGTTATATTATCACTGTAGCACTGCCCTCCCGTTATTCATCAATTTGCTTGAGAAGGCACCAGTAACGTCTCCATTGTGAGACTTATTGTTACTGTTTTTGGCATATCGAATATGCCACATGTAGCTTGCTAGGCTCTATTGTGTGGGTGGTATACTCTCGGTAGGTTGCCAGGATCTCCGAGAGGGGCAGAGGAATAGAACCCGGGTTGGCCGGGTGCAAGGCAAACGCCCTGGCTATAGTACCAGGGGTGAATTCAGGGATACCCTGGGATGCCTATTAGATACAATGATGAATACATTTCCGACGTTGAAACACTTAGATGCTGCCTTAGTTTACCTCTGTGGTAATGTTACCTTTATGTGAACCACAAGTTTGACTACAGTTACTTAGGCTTTTACTTTTAAGTGTTTAAACAGTTTTTAGCAAAATATTTTCAATGAATATATTGGCCCCCTAAATCCAATAGACTTCAGTATGCATTTTGAGAGGGGCATTAACACTTTCAGACTACTGAGGTACTGGTTAAAGTTCTGCAGCAGGAATTGATAGGATTTCATTGCAGCAAAAACATTTTTCTTTAATTTAAATCCTGTGAAAATTCATATGTCCAAAGGGAGGGTGGTATACCCAAGTTATATTTAAAAACTCATTACTCAGCAATAACAGTAAACACTATTTAAAAGGGAAGATAACCTAAACAGATACTTTTCCAAAGAAGACATGGACCGGAACAATAGTATGCCAGTAGGTCACTTGCCTTGCATGTGGGTTTGATCTTCAAGCACTGCCAGGAATTAACTCGGAGCTCAGAGCCAGGAATAAGCCCTAAGCATAGCTGGGTGTGGCCCCAAACCCCAAACGAACAGAGAAAGCAGATAGATGAGGAACAGACACATTTGGGAGAAAAAGGGCACAATATCACTTACCAGGAAAACATGCAAATCAAAACCAATGAAATAGAAATTAATATCCATAAGAATGGACTATATAAAAAGTCAGAAACAACAGGTGTTAGAATGCTGACCAAAAAGGAAGCCCAGTATGTTTTTAGTGGGAATGTAAATTGCCAAAAACTAAATTTAAAAAGAGAAAAATGTGAAAATGAAAATTTCATATAATCCAGTAGTGCCACTCCCAAGGCTTTCATTTGAAGGATATAAAAATATTGATTCAGGGGCCAGGGAGATAGTACAGCAGGTAGGTCACTCCCATTGCACACAGCTGACCTGGGTTCGATACTTGGCATTGCATATGGTTCCCTAGCCCCCTCCAGGAGTGAACTCTCTAAGTACAGAGCCAGGATCAAACCCTGAGCACTGCCAGGTATGACCACCAAACAAAATTATATACACCCAAACACACACATATATATTCAGAATAATATATGCTATATGCTCCCATATGTTCATAGCAGCATATTAATAATAGCCAAAACATGCAATCAACCTAAATACCCATTGATGGATGATGGAATAAAGAATATATGTTATAGATCCTCTGTGGAATACTACTATGCTATCAAAAAGGATAAGGCCTTGAGGCCAGAAAGATAGAACAGCAGGTAGGGCGCTTGCCTTACATGAGGCCAACCTGGGTTAGATCCCTGGCATCCCATATATGGTCCCCTGAGCGCCACCAGGATTAATTCCTGAATGCAGATCTGGGACAAAACCCTGAGAGTTTTGGTGAACACTGCCACCAAAAAAAGGATAAGGTCTTTCTTAACAATATTAATGGAATTTGGGGCTAGAGTGATAGCACAGTGAGTAGGGCGTTTGCCTTGCACGCGGCCGACCTGGGTTCAAATCCCAGCATCCCATATGGTCCCCTGAGCACCGCCAGGAGTAATTCCTGAGTAACCAGGAGTAACCCCTGTGCATCACCGGGTGTGACCCAAAAAGCAAAAAAAAAACCCCACAATATTAATGGAATTTGAGCAAAATGAAATAAATTAGAAAAAAATTACTGGATGGTTTCATTCATATGGATGATATAAAAACCCCGAAGTAAACAAACTGCCAACCATTTAAAAAATAACTATTAGACTTAGTGAAAACCATAATTTTGATAGAACAAAAGAATGGGAAAGGATTTTCTTTTTGTTGTGGGATAGAATAAAGGAATGGGGAAAGGTCTTCGTTTTGGTGTGGGATGGTGTGGGAATAAGGTGGTGGGTAGACTGTACCATACATATACAGAGATGTGAGCGTGTACTCCCAGAATTTGATAGTATTATGAATTAATGATGAATTAATAAACTTATATTAAACATACTTTAGTGGAGTAAGGAAGTGAATATAATATTATGAAAAGAAAAACTAATTTTACTGGCATGAACTTACTAACAAAATATAACTGAAAAAAATCTTGACATTTCAAATGCATTTCAAAGGAATTTTCATTTTATAAATTAAGATTGAAAAAAGATCTGAGTCATTTCAGAAGGAAGCAGTAATAATGCCTGACATCATTTCTAAGTGGATAAATTAACAGAATGGGGAGCTGCCTTTTAAATTGCTTTTTTGTCCACTTTTTCTGCTGGCCTGACTTGAATCACTGCCATTGCCTGTCCTTGCCTCACAGAAAGATCTGAAGAGGAACATTCTGATCCTCGTCTATTTGCCCTGCGTCTTTTATTCTTGCAGAGTCTGTTGGAGGCAGAAACATGGGTTTGAATGCTGCTGTGGGATCCTTAAAGGAAACTATTTTCCATGAGTAGATCAATGTTAACAGATTGCATTAAGCTCACTACAATTCTCTGCTTAAAATCTTTGAGAGAGATTCACATGTCCATAACAAACCCACATAATTTAAGGTCTCTTAGAACTGCCCACATTCTATTTGTCTTCTCTAGGATGGACATCATTCTTTAAGACCCACCTCCACTTTAATTTGAAAACTCTCTTTAACTAGTCCAGGCCGGGATAACACTCTTTTCTCAGAACTTCCATTTCCTTTTTGGTTCGTATTATGAAATTTTTCTCTTAATTGACAACAGTGCTATTATTTATAGTATGTTCTTGCTTCACCAAGTCAGTAGAGGTTTATTGAGCACAAAAGCAGTTTTTGAAAGTGATTCTGATTTACTAAGACTATGATACAAGTCTCTGTATACAGCTAGTGAACAAGGAATGCTTATTTACTGATCTTTTAAAATCAGTGTATCACAGTATCACTGTCATCCCGTTGCTCATCGATTTTCTCTGCGGGCACCAGTAACGTCTCCATTCTGAGAGTTGTTGTTACTGTTTTTGGCATATCAGATATGCCATGGGTAGCTTGCCAGGCTCTGCTGTGCGGACGAGAAACTCTCGGTAGCTTGCCGGGCTCTCCGAGAAGGGCAGAGGAATCAAACCTGGGTTGGCTGTGTGCAAAGTGAACGCCCTACCCGCTCCGCTATCGCTCCAATATTTTAAATTTCAGGATGCTTAAATTTTCTTAAACTTTAGTATGCCAATAAACGTTTGTTAAGTAGATTGTTTTTATTATCCCTATCCCATCCCCATCCATGGCCAACCAGTTGAATATATGATTTTCTGCAAATGGATTTTGTCTTTGAGTCCTCAGCTTCTAGATTAGTGCCTAGGTCATATTCAATACTCTATAAAAATTTTTACATGAATATTCAGCAAAATCATTCAGCAGTTATTGAACACAATTAGACTTGTACTCATTTTGTATTTAATGTATCCCACATGCTTGACCATTATAGGATTGGAATTGCTAAATAAGCTGTTTCTGCTGTATAGAGTTTTAAATTCAGTTTTATAAGAATAAATATCTTTTAGTGGTACCAAGATATTTGCCCCATGCATATAAGCAACAAATTAAATATACTTATAAGCAAAAAAATAAATTTATAAGCAATAAATAAAATAAACAGTGTTAATTAATAGAAACTGTTTAGAATCTTGTGTATAAATAATTATATATTAAATTGAATAATTGAAAATGTTATACATGACACAAGGACAGTTATGGATAGTTGTGGGCTATTTGGTGGTGATGCGGTACAGTAACTACATCAGCACCATACACTTTTAACTTGTTTAATCATGTTAACTAAGCTATAATTAAAACACATTTTTGGTTTAGGGGCCACACCTAACAGTACTCAGAGGGCTAACTCTTAGCTCTTCATTCAGGAAACACTCCTAGTAGTGCTCAGGGGACCATATGGGGTGCTGGGGATCAAATCTGGGTCAGCTGTGTGCAAGACAAGTGCCTTACCCTATATAGTATCTCTCCAGTCCTTAAAAAGTTTTTTAAAAATATGATTTACTGTATGATCTGAAGTTATATTAAATATTATTACAACAGTGCTTTAAAATATGAATTTATTTTTGGGTAAAATAAAATATTTTTTTATTAGCAATTTCTCATCAGGTATCATAGTCACTTAAAAAAGGGACAATCTAGGGACTCCGTCCACCCTTGGAGAAGCACGTGTCCTCCCTTGAGCATCTCTGTCTCTCTCTCTCTCCCACTTTTCCTCCTCTCCACAACTTCAGAAACCTCCAAATAAAATCTGTTCTACTTTCAAAAAAAGGGGACAGTCTGTAGGAGGATGAACTCCTTTGGAAAATAAAACCAGTCAGTTGTTTTGCTAAAGTTATGTTTGAAGGAGACACTATGATACCTGATTTTTTTTTAATTAACAATTTTATTGTGGTTTAAGTAACATGTTTACATTAATGTTAGCCTTAGAGTTTTGATGTAAAAAGTTACTGCACCTCCATTCACAAAAATGTCCAAGACTCTCCATAGCTGGCTATTTAATTGTTTTGGCACCACACCCAGCTGTGCTCAAGGCTTACTCCTGGCTCTGTATTCAGGGATCATTCCTGGTGAGCTTAGGGGACTATACTGGGTGCCAGAGATTAAACCCCGGTCAGGCACTTCTCCACTCTCTGGTCCCACGTATGACTTTTTGAAAAAATAGTTTTTATTTTATTGGTATTTGGGTAGTATTTTTTGTCTTTTGATATTTATGTGTATTATCTATGGTTGGTCTTTTAATTGCTTTATAAAATGGAGCAATTTACCTGCCTTTTGAAAGAGATATATTTGATTTATTATCCAGGGAGTATTCAAGGATGGGGAGGCGGATGCAATGACGCTTTAAAACAAAACCGATGAAAAAGCTCTGCACATAAGCAATGTATTTTTACATTTTACATTTTACATTTTACAACTCTTTCTTGGAGAGTGAAGTTTGTTTTCCAGAAGATGCTTAAGAAATCATGGTTTCCATCTGCAGTACTGCACGATTCTCATGTGCTTTAGTCAACACCTATTGGTGGGCCACTAACCCAGGCGCGCTAGGGAAATAGAACTTGAAGCGAATTTGAAAACTTGAAAGCTTTTAAAACCTTGTCAGCTTGCCAATTCAAGCAGCATGCGGCAGGTGTGTCATACATTTGTGGAGCCAAGATAAATGGCCGCAAGAAATTCCGAGGTAATACAGATGTAAGGGAAGCTTAAAATGCAAAGAAAGAAAACAGTGTTTTCATTGTTTACTCAGGAGGTTGATAAATGCATTTAAAGAAATGACTCTTCAGATACTGCCTTAGGTGCCAAACAGTATCTTTCTGATCTTCTGAACCAAGCACTGGCAATGTTTCTACACTGTGTGCTGGCTTGTGCAGGGAAGGCAAATAAGCCGACAAGAAAAGTGGGGCAAAAGTAGTTGCTGCCAGTGGCTCGCAAGAGAAGAAGGTACCATTTCCATAGATAAATAGGAATTATTTCTTCTATTTCACTGCAAAGAGAGCTTTCAGGAGAAAGGTATGAACCACTTAAAAAGGATCCCTTTGGGGCCAGAGAGGCAGTATAGAGTGTAAAGCATTTGCCTTGCATACGGCCTACTCGGGGTTCTGTCCCTGGCATCCCATATAGTCCCTTGATCACCGCCAGGAGGGATTTCTGAGTTCAGAGCCAGTAATAATATCCCTTGAGCATCACCGGATGTGGCCTCCCAAACCCAAAATAAACAAAGAAGGATGCATTTAATCTAGTATATATGTAATTTTAATGTAAACGATTTCATTTTTCTATATGTTTTGTCTTTTGTGGGGTAGTGTTGGGGCCACACCTGGGGGCACTCAGGGCTTTCTTCTGTCTCTGTGCTTCAGAATCACTACTGAGTTGCTCAGTACGGTTCTGGGAATCGAACAACGTATTAAATGTATCGACAGTTCTTATATATCATCGACTAATAGTCAAAACGAGTGGTGGAAAGATCGGGCAGAGGTTGTAGCACTTGCCTGCCTGTGGCTATCCCTGACTAGGTTTCTGGTACTGCATACGGTGCCCTGAGCACCGCTGGGTGTGGCCCTCAAACAAAACCAGTGTAAATAAAAGTCAAGACTGACTTTATTTTCCAGACAGTGTACTTAAGGAATGTTTCTTCACATGGTTTAAAGTGAAACATCCTTTGCCCTCACTCCCCACTCAGTTTCATCACACCAGTTGTTGGGCAAAAGCATTCCAAAGATTAACCTGCAATCCAAAAATATTACCATAAATGATTTGTGAAGTCTATATTCATACTCTGCAAGCCAAGATAAGATCTTGTTGCCATTATGTGAGCAGGAATAGACCATTCTTTTTCGGAAACAGAACGCTCTGCATGTCAAGAGTCTCAGGTCTTAACATTCCAGTTGGAAAATAATCACCTTTACAGGTCCACTAAATTTGAAACTGACAAATTCCCAAAGCTCCGCCAGCCTAGAAGACTGACAAAACCTTCCTTGTGGTCATTATACCACATAAAGGTTAATTTAAGATACTTAAACTAACTTTTGCTGACTGGCTTCCCCTGTTTTTAGTTTTGACATTTTAAATTTGAGATCCTGGTGAAAAGCATGATCTGAAGCCTCAAGGAATTTACAGTCTAATAAGCAGGGTTTGCACTGAGGAAGAATGTGACCCCTATAGGAGTATTATGACAGGATAAGAGAATGGGTTCTGTTCTATCTGGACTTGAATCGGGGCTGAATCACTTTACTAGCTACACGAGCCTGTGCAAATTATACTACTTAACTTTTCCATGCTTCCCCCATCTATAAGAGGGAATAGTAGTATCCTCCGCAAGAAGAATAGCCAAAGCAGTGAGACTTGTAATTTAGAGGTATTCTTTTTGGAAACTCATTCTCATGCGGTACCATGTGAGTTGTGTTTTAGTGTTTATAGATCATAGTATACCGCGGGTGGCAAGTTAGAGGCCTGCACTGAGATCAGCGTATCTGCTCTCTACTCTCATTGCTTTATAACTCTTCTGAGAATTTCTTGCCACTGTGCCTTTTAGGTGCTCATTCAACAGAAGGGATCGTACAAGTGTTCAGCATCTAGAACAGTACCCAGCATAAAGTGCATACTTGGTAAATATTCAGTACCGCTCAAGAATATTATGGAAATGGTGAGGCAACAGTCTTGAATGTAATTTTGAGAAGGACTCCTAAGTTTCCTACAAAATTGACTGGCTTTCCTTATTTAAGATTCTCAAGAGAGACAAATTTAAAAAAATGAGATTTGGGGTCAGGGGATCTTGTCTTATATTATGGTTCTTCCACTTTGAAACTTCAAATAAGTGGGATTAGAGAGGTAAAATAGGGGGTAAGGTGCTTGCCTGTTATGAGTCAGAATTGGGTTTGAATGATAGCGCAGCAGGTGGGGTGTTTGCCTTGCACGCAGTTGACCCGGGTTCGATTCCTCTGTCCCTCTTGGAGAGCTCGGTAAGCTTCCGAGAGTATCACGCCCGCACAGCAGAGCCTGGCAAGCTACCCGTGGCGTATTCGATATGCCAAAAATAGTAACAACCAAGTCTCATGATGGAGACGTTACTGGTGCCCGCTCGAGCAAAATCAATGAACAACAGGACGACAGTGCTACAGAGCTACTACCTCATAGGGTCCCCTGAGCCCCACCAGGAGTGATCCTGGAGCGGAGAGCCAAGAGTAACTTCTCAGCACTTCAGGTTGTGAACACAAAGCAAACACAAACATCAGATAAGCAATTTAATTTCTATGAGCCTTATTTCATTGATATTTGGGGAGTATTCCCCATGCTTTCGAGAATTTTTAGAGCTCCAATGATCAATGAAATAAATGCACGTGAAAACCAAAATAGAGTTCAGAGTCCAAATGTACTAGGAGGAAGTAATAACTTTTAGGGCAGGGGAGGTATACACACCCAAACCTGATTTGATCCCTGGCACTACATGGTGTTCCCTATAGTCCCTGGTGCACTGCCAAGTATAATCCTGACAGCCCACAAGCACCGTCTTCCTGGCCCTGATGGTTGCCACAGTACATGGCCTGAGCAGCATCGCATCCTCTGATCCACTCCCTGATTGGCTGAATATCATCAGGAGTGGCCTCTGGGCACTCGGGAAGCCCTTCCAGAGTAGAAATAGTAGCGTGCATGTCCCATTTTAGAGGATTACAAACCATAAAGAGCACAACTGTATTCCCTAATCCACATCTAAGGTAGAGACTATAAGGCTGTACTGTTTCCCCTAACAAAATTGAGCTTAAAATGATAGGGGTGGGCTGGAGAGAAACAAAGGGCTGATTCACATACTTTGCATTCCAGATACTTGGGTTCAACCGGGGGTACCACATGTCCCCCAAGCTCCACCAAAAGTGACTGCTGAGCCCAGAGGCAGTAGCCCCTAAGAGCCATCAGGTGTGGCAAAGCTAAAGGTGGAGTTGCTGAAGGGGGCGTTGCTGGAAGAGGGGTGGAGCTGAATGCAGGGGCGGGGCGGGAGGAGGGGCAGAGCTGGTTGGGGGGCCCGGTTAGCAGAGGGGCCTTAGGTGCTGTCTCAGACAATGCTAGCGGAGTTGTGGAGAAGTGGTCGGGCAAAGGGGACAGTTTGGCGGGAGCATATGTGAGGTTTAAAGTACATGAAGGAACCCCCTCAAGTTGCAGCATGGGATGAGAGCTGAGATGGAGAACTCTCCATCTTTGTGTCAGCTCTCCTTTGAAGATGTATTTAGCTGATCGGAGCCAGCCTCCACAACAGTTCCAATCTAATGATTTGTTGGCTAGAACTGTTTTGAGGAATTGGCCAGAATCCCATCAGAGGTTACAGGCCAATTTTAAAACGGAAGAAGATTTCTTTTCCCTTCTTGATTTTACATAAACGGTTCTGGCCAGACTCCAATTCCTGTTTGTGCTTTTCATTTGTAAAGTTCAAAACTCAAATTTATTATTTACTACTTGTTTCTGTGCTGGATGAAGCTCTGCAGAAAATTTTCTAGTCCCTCGCCATTTATATTATGAAAAAACATGCATATGAGACTTACTTGGATATGTAATATATATAGTAACCCAGTATATATCCCTTTTTAGTTAATTTCTCATTCTAATTTGTTCTGGCAGCCTATGCGGATTAGTTGTAGAATGCAATTTTAACATACCTTTATAAACCACCCAAAATGGCAGAATGTGCTCTCTGAGGGTACTTTCCATAAAACATTAAAATCACTCATGGTTAGTGTAGTAATGAATAGTACGGCACAGAATGTATGAAAAATGAATTTTCTTTTGAAAGTTACTAGTGTTACTACTTAAGAAGTTTTTTTTGAGTCATTATGTAGATTACTAGGGATCCTTTTCTTTTTTTAAAATTTTTTATTAGTGAATCTCCGTGAGGTACAGTTATAAACTTATGGACTTTCATGTTTGCATTTCAGTCATACAGTGATTGTTTACATCCCTCCACCACTGCCCATTCTCCTCCACCAATGTTTCCAGTATCCCTCTCACCAACTCCATCCCAACCCCCACCACCCCGCCCTGCCTCTGCAGCAGGGCATTCCCTTTTGTTCTCGCTCCTTTGGGGTATTGTAGTTTGTAATAGAGGTATTGAGTGGCCAGCATGTTCGGTCTATAGTCTACTTTCGACACGCATCTTTTAACCTGAGTGGTTAACTTCCTAACATCCTCTACTAGGTGTTCCCTTCTCTATCTCAGCTGCCTTTTCCCCCAGCATGTGAAGCCAGTTTCCAAGCTGTGGGGCAGACTTCCTGGTTATTATCTCTATTACTCTTGGGTGTTAGTCTCCCATTCTGTTACTTTATATTCCACAGATGAGTTTGATCTTTCTATGTCTGTGTCTCTCTTTCTGACTCATTTCACTCAACATGATACTTTCCATGTTGATCCACTTATATGCAAATTTCATGACTTCATCTTTTTTAACAGCTGTATAGTATTCCATTGTATATATGTATCAAAGTTTCTTTAATCAGACATCTGTTTTTGGGTACTCTGTTTTTTTTTTCCAGATTTTGGCTATTGTAAACAGTGCTGCAGTGAACATGCTTATGCAGGTGTCATTTCTACTATACCTTTTTGCCTCTCTGGGATATATTCCCAGGAGTGGTAATGCTGGGTCAAATGGGAGCTCAATTTCTAATTTTTTGAGAATCGTCCATATTATTTTCCAAAAGGGCTGAACCAGTAGCCATTCCCACCAGCTGAAGGACAATCCCTTTCTCCCCACATCCACACCAAAACTGGTTGCTTTTGTTCTTTTGGATGTGGGCCAGTATCTGTGGTGTGAGATGATATCTCATTGTTGTTTTGATCTGCATCTCCCAAATGATTAGTAATGTAGAGCATTTTCTCATGTGCCTTTAAGAAATTTTTGTGTCTAACGAGGACCTAGGAGAAACGTTGGGTTAACCAAACTCATTAATGTTCAGGCCTTTTGAGGAGGGTTACATATCTGTAGATTTAAAAATTGCAACAACTTTATTGACAAAAATGAATGTACTGTTCAATTCACCCATTGTAGTATATACTTAGTGAGTGGGTTTCAATATATTTTTAAGGACTGTGTAACTATCATCACTGTCTAATTCCAGAATATATTTCTCATTCCCCCAAAGGAAATTTATGCCTATGAAATATTCCACTTTCTCCTCTGCCCAGGCCTTAGATATCATGAATTTGCTTTCTAACTCTATTAATTAGTCTTTTCTGGGAACCTGACATTAATAGAACCAGCCAGTGGGTGGACTTTTGTGATTGGCTTCTTCCACTTAGCATGTTATTTATGCTCGAGTTTACATAAGTGCAGTATGTGTTAGGATTTCATACGTCTTAGTTGTGGAATACATTCTACTTTATGATACATTTTATCCATCTTTTGATGAACACTTGGGTCCATTCATCCGCTCAAGGAACCTTGGTTGTTTCTGTCCCTTGGGTATCATGAATAGTGCTGCTATGGACTTGGATATGCAAGTATCCCTTCGAGACCCTGCTTTCAGTTCTCTGGGGTTGAAGGCTAGGCTTGGTTGTTCTAGGTAAAGTTATTAATAACATTATAAGGCACTGTCAAACTGACAGCTACAGCACCATTTCATATTCCCATCAAAATTTCTGATGGTGCCAATGTCTCCAGTTTATTTTTTATATTATTATAACCATCCAAATGGGTGTGGAATGGTATTGCATTGTAATTTTTTATTTGCACTTTATTATCATCTTATTTTAAAAAATAAGTCTATGTATACATCATCATCATCATCATCCCATTGATCACTGAATTTCTTGAGCAGTCTCAGTAATGTCTCCATTTGTCCTAGCCCTGAGATTTTAGAAGCCTCTCTTTACTCGTCCTTCCCAATGATGCCGCATTGGAGGCTCTTTTAGGGTCAGAGGAATGAGACCCAGCGTTGTTACTGGTTTTGGCATACGAATACACCATGGGGAGTTTGTGAGGCTCTCCCATGTGGACAGGAAACTCTCGGTAGCTTGCCAGGTTCTCCCAGAGGAAGAAGTAGGCTATAAGATGTTGCTTCCGGGAGCTTGGTTTTAAGTCTCTGGATGTTGGCCTTTGGTGTGATTACATGGCGCCAGGGGCAGCCCATGGGTATAACCGCCTAGCTGCCGGAAAGTGGGAAATCTTGGCAGAAGAGGCCCAGTCCCAATCCGAGCAGGCTTGGAGGTCTCAGCCCCGGGTCCCACACACCTGGGTTCCTCTGCCTGTACCTCCATGCATGAGAAATTTCCCTGACAAATTTAGGTATGTAGAATAGGATTCCATATGGAGCATATTGCAGAAGTACCCCCAAAACAGTAAGAGGAGTCATAGGTCATAGAATATCTGCATGAAAAGTCTGTGGTTTGCTACTTCGGCCTTTAGGAATTCTTACTCAGCATTCTTTTTTTTTGGGGGGGTCACACCCGGCGATGCACAGGGGTTACTCCTGGCTCTGCACTCAGGAATTACTCCTGGCGGTGCTCAGGGGACCATATGGGATGCTGGGGATCGAACCCGGGTCGGCCGTGTGCAAGGCAAACGTCCTACCCTCTGTGCTATCTCTCCAGCCCATTACTCAGCATTCTTAACTGCCTATTTGCTTTCCCATATTGGCGACTAGAGAATCCACTGTTATTGAGGATGAACAGATACTGTAATGTTGTGGCAGGAAGAGAAGTGACAGCATACATGACAATTAATAATCAGCAACTGAAGGAAGAAAATTTCCAGGATATTGCTGATCTCAAGTTTAACCAGTGGCCAAATTCTATATGCCTTTTAAAGTAAAGAATACAAAGATACACGTAATACATTTTTAAACGATTTTTAGGAAGAATAACTCAAAGGAAGCATGCTTTTTTCTTAAATGGGTGAGCTTACATGACTTTTCTAGTACTTTAATTTCCCACTAGTATCTAAAAAATTAGGTGACATTGAATTTCCTCTAGGATGTGCAATGAACAAACAAATTTCAGATTCTGTCGCTTTTTAAAGATCCGGTTATAGAAAGTAAATGAAATGTTTTCAAGAACTTCAATTCTGCTGTTTTGGGGGATGAAACTAACAATTGGTTGGTATCTGAAATCTCTTACTTTTTCTTTAGAAAACTGCCCTTTTTTTCTATATGTGTTCAGGGCAAAATTTCAGTAAATTTACTTTTCATCTATCTTCTCAGCTGAGTTGTTAGAAATTGTAGCTGGTTGACACTCATTTTAACTGCACACCTTAAAGCTGCACTATATTTAATGTACAAATGAACTGCCTGTTCTGTCTCACTTATTTGCTATATTTGTTGTAACTTCCTGAGTTGTTTCAATATTCCTTCATAGAAACTGATAGCAGAACTTACAAAGAACTAAATTCAGCCTCTTTTCAAATTATTTCTTTCCCTATTTAAAGCACATTTTTACATTTCCATCCTCTGTCCGAGTTCATTTGTAGTGACTACACATTTTGATGCGACCACTATTTTATGTGATCATCAACAATTACATTTCAGATGCACACACAGAATTGTCTCAGTGTAACTTAAATTTTCTTAGTGATTCTTGGTTTTTAGACGTGGGGAGCAGTATTCAAGCCTTAAGTCAGATTATAGCGAAACCAGTTTTATAAAGCATGTTGGTATAGCCTCTTAATAACTGAAGACACATGGGTGTATCATTCCCTGAATAAGGAGCCCTCTTTGGCAGGTCTTGAATTCATGCCCCCAAATGCTTCAACATGAAACAATCTCATATCTATCTATCTATCTATCTATCTATCTATCTATCTATCTATCTATCTATCTATCTATCTATCTATCTATCTATCTATCTACCTATCTATCTATCTATCTATCTATCTATCTATCTATCTATCTATCTATCTATCTATCTATCTATCTATCTATCTAATCTATCTGTCTTTCTATCTATCTACCTACCTATCTATCTATCTATCTATCTATCTATCTATCTATCTATCTATCTATCTATCTATCTATCTATCTATCTATCTATCTATCTAATCTATCTGTCTTTCTGTCTGTCTGTCTGTCTATCTATCTATCTATCTATCTATCTATCTATCTATCTATCTAATCTATCTGTCTTTCTGTCTGTCTATCTATCTATCTATCTATCTATCTATCTATCTATCTATCTATCTATCTATCTATCTATCTATCTATCTATCTATCTATCTATTCTATCGTTTCTGGATCACCCCTGGTGGACTTCTGGGCTTACACCTGACTCTTACTCAGGGATCACTTGGTGGAGCTCCGGGGTCCATACGAGGTGCTGGGACTAGAACCTGGATCAGGTGTGTGCAAGGCAAGCTCCTTACCCTCTGTATTCTTCTTCAGTCTTGAAACAACTTTACAAAGTGGGTTGCAATCTAATCTTATATTGTAACAGTAAATATTTTATTGGGGGGGGGTGGAGGGTGTCTCCTAAGCACTGCTTAGGTGCTCTGACTGGTCGTCCTGGGTCAGCTGGACATGTAGTGTTTGGGGGACTTCCAGGGTTTTCTATTCATCAGTGCTCAGATGACCATGTGGTGTCAGGTGTCAGGGTTTAAATAGAGATGGTTGCGTGCAAGGCAAGCACCTTACCCCACCCCCCTTGCACTCTTTCTTGCCACATAATAGTAAATCAGATTTGCTCTTTTTTTCCCACTCTGCACACAGTTCACTATTCGAAAAACCCCTTTAAAATATGTTCAATGACTGACTTTACTCTGTTGCATTGTCTGTATCTAGATGCTTCCAGTTTTAAATAGGATAGGGTTATTTCTTTTTATAGCTCGTGTTTAAAACGGAAGCATTATATACTATTAGCTAATTTCATTTTATGTTTTTTTCTTGCAGGTTTCTGAAAGTGCCTTTTCTGAAAACTCTGCTGCTTGGATTCCACTCTAGAGCTGTCTCTCTATAAACCCCTCTCCCTACCACCCCTCACTCCCTCCTTCACGACCTCCCCTCCACCCCGCCAAATCTGGTGTGCTTGTAGTTTGCTCTCAGCAACTTACCCATTCTTTTTTTCTTTGATTCTCAGTTTTCAAAGTCATTTTCCCTCCTCCTGATTTTGTAGTGCAAACAAAAAAATTTTTTTTAAAAAATTATAGCATCCATCCCAATTTTAACCTTTAAAGGTAAGAAATTGGGAGAAGAACTTTTCTTCTCTTGAACTGAGACCATTCCACAAATTGACGGGCAGCCAGCAGCATATGCTTTTTGCAGAAATAATTGAAAACATCAACTGGAGAGCACAGAATCCTTTTGAAAGTCTGCCAATTATTTGAAGTAATTTCAGCAGAGGAACAAAATAAAACACTCAATATCTTAACCTTTACAGTTGCCTTCTTAGGAGTTGGTCTCTAATTTGATTTTTAGTCATTCTGATACAGTTTTTATTTTATGATTGGTTTTTTGTTTGACTAGACGGAATTTGACTTTAATGAAAACCTAAGTGCTAACAAAGAATCATTTCACCAAGGCAACCTATTATCTCTTCACATTTAGCTTGAATTCATTTTTAATCTTTTAACAACAACAGTAATATTGTCCTAAAGAGGGTGCACTTGATTTTCATTTTGTATTCAATATGACGTCTGTCAATGTTTCCCTGGTTCGTGATACCAAGTGGCTGACGTTAGAAGTCTGTAGAGAATATCAGAGAGGAACTTGCTCTCGGGCTGATGCAGACTGCAAGTTTGCCCATCCACCAGGAGATTGCCATGTGGAAAATGGTCGTGTGGTGGCTTGTTTTGATTCTTTGAAGGTGAGTCTCATCTAAATGCCTTGAATATTTAAGTTGGTGACTTCAATTTTTTTTTTAAAAACCTGTGTTCTGAAATTAGTCCTGTTAATACATAGCAGAAAAGTGTTGAGTGTTGTTTCTTCCTTTTGATTTTGATTGCTCAAAATTTGGGTTTTCAGTTCTCCAAAACTACAGGATGTAGATTTTAATTTATAGAAGGAGACCTCCTTGAAGATCAAGATAGGTAGACCCTAGGAAATCATTTTGAGGAGTTTTATTTCACTGGAGGAAGAGGTTGCAACTTTTCTGTGCTTTACTTCTTTGTATATGATTTAGTGATTAGAATCATTTACTACCTAGGGAAATGCTTTACTGGATTAGAGTTTATTTGTATGTTATTGAAATGTAGTTAGTAAGGACAAGTTGATTTTCAGGAGATAAATAAGGTCAGGCTGAGGAGAAAATCTCATTGTCCTGGAGGAAAATTATGGCAGTTTGAAGTTTCTTAAGGATTATTTTGAACCTTTAATTTAAACACAGAGCTACAAAACTAAGCATACTTTATTTTCTATTTGAACAACTGAACAATTTCAGAATTTTGAATGCATTTTATAAGAAAAGTCCTATTATGAATATTATCAAACCCCAATATTATATGCTACAGTAAACACAAAATATGGGCCACATGAAATGCATGCAGAATAGAACATATATATGATTGTGGAACAAGACAATGCACTTATTTTCATATCTTTTCCATGAAAATTGCACTTAAATAAGGATAAATATGTACAAATTGAAGCATAATAATAAAAGTGGTAATAGGCTTTTGGTTTATTTAGCAAGTTACTATCATGAACTAGAGATTTTTAAAATATGTCAAAGAGAATTTAGCTTAATAAGAACATCTTCAATTTCTAGACATTGTTTTATCTTCATCAGCACATGTTTTACTGACATTTTCATTTATGGCTGCCTTAGTCAATAGATACAAATTCTTTGGTGTGGTTATTTCATTTTGTTAATTGAGATACCACAATTTACAGTAGTATAAATATTTGTTTTGAATGTACAATCATTTCATAAGGAAACACTGTCATGTAATTTGATATTTAAGCAGCAACTCTACTTCTGTTGTAGTTAAAAGTTTTTGCTACAGACCACTCCAGTTCAAGAAAGAAAACTTGTTAACATAAAGATAGAGGTAATTTTGACCACTGAAAATTTCTGAGTTGCCCTTCTGAAGAGCAAATGCTGGCACGAAAGGGCCAATTCTGTTTTCTTCACATTACTTAATTCAGTTTAATCTTCAGTGATTTTTTGTGTATTATTTAAATCTGCTCGTGGCCATTGCAGTGCCCTGAAACAGTAAAGAGCTGTGGGGAAGGTGAAGAGAAGGGTATCTTTCATCCAGTTCATATAGATGCCTTTCATCCAGAGCGCTACATACTTTACATATGTTTTTTTAGAAGATCTGGAGTCTAGACTCTGGCTCACTGCTCTAGCTCCTCGTGGCTATTTAATCTGATAGAACATTTCTAACAGATAGGTAATTCCTCTCTACCTAATTTCCACAATTAGTGTGGAGATTTTAGTGCAAAAGCATAAATAGAAATCCATGTACTGTAATAAAAGCACACACCACACAGAATTTATTTAATGTTAGAATGCAGGGTGACTTCAATAAATGTCAACATTCAAAACAATAAAGAAATAAAACGGAGAAAAAAAGTGAAGTTAAAAGATTTTCCTATAAATGTTTCTTTTAGGAGAGCCAGAAAGTAGTTCTATTGTATTGGGGAATATTAATTAAAACTACACACTCATGCTTTACATGGGGATGCCTATACTTAGTCACCATGAATGTGATAATCGTTGTTGAAGCTAAGTGTTACCAATTTTATGGCTTGTCTTTGATATAGAATACCTTACAAGCTTTGTGAATTCTATCTTTACATGCATCTAGTAGAAAAGGTGTGATCTTCTTAATCATTGATGTATTTCAGCTATCATTTGTCATTTAAAAGCAAAAGAGTGTCATAAAGGAAACGTTTTGAGGAAAAATAACATGGAAGGTGATTAATAAATGCAGGCTGCACTACTACTTTAAAGCTTGTACAATGTTTAATGCAGAGACTACATAGATAATGGCTAATGAGGCACTCAATTATTTAAATACACTGACTACTCATTGCTTCCAATGTTTTAAATATAATTTTTGCATTATGTTAAGATCTTGATGACCAGTCGCACAAGATAAAGGTAATTTACATAATTCTTGCATTCTCAAATTTCAATGAAATTTAATATTTTAAATATATAAAGCATTTCAAATAATTCATCATATGGACACGAATTAATTATTTGAAGTGCTTCCTCTGCATCACCGTCTCCACAAAAAGCTTTGTAGTTCTCTCCTTTGATATACTTTTCTTACTTAGGCTGTACATGAAAGTTGTACTAAGTTGTCAGGTAATTTACCTCTGTGTGTTGTGCTACTATCATATCTATAATATAACAGATAAGTTACTAAAATAGTTATTGCTGCAGTTGTTACTCCCAGTGATTTGGTATAATTGAAACACCCTTGAAATGCGTCTGTGTCCTGTTTTCTCTCCCATGAGTGGTTAAATAAATGAAGCAATAATTTGATGTTTGGGACTGCTGTTTTGGTTTTTGTGTCTTTTGTTTTCATAAAGCTTCTATTTGCAGTGGGTACTTTACCAGATGATGTCTTTTGCTATCATAATAGGTATAATAGATACACTGTCTTATATTCTTTTTAAATGAGGGGATGTTATGAAAATAAGGAGGGCAAGTGTGATAACTAATTGTGCTGAAGTGCTGTACCCATCACTCCATGAATTCTGAGTGTTCAGTGAGGAAGGTCACAGGATCTTCAGATTGACATGTAGATAGTATAGACCATAGATCATTTCCAACTATAGAAAAGAATCTCGAATCATGTGATTCTACAAAGAATCATTTGCAGCTCTTTTGTGACTTCATTGCCTTGTTTCCTTAGCACAATTTAGCAGTTTATTTCAGTATATCTTGCCCAAGTATTAGTTATTTACCATTGATCTAGTTTGGAATTTGTAGTCAGTGTCTTTTAGATTTAATAAATAACTGCTAAAATGCCAATATAGAATCTGTGTGATTATATCTGTAGCCAAGGTTATATTATCTATATTTGAAGCACTGTGCCAGTCACCTGTTATCCAGGATAGAGATAAATGCTGCCATTATTTCATTATGAAAAATCAACACCCATCACATATGCTCACTCCACTGTTCACTTTGGGCAGCTCTGTTACAAAAATTTCCTGACAAAGGCCTTAGGAGCAGGTACAGTTAGGGGAAAATTATTACTCGTTCACATAATGTTTCTGAAAAATGGACATTGGTGAAGAACACTAATAAAATAGTTTCTGTTCTCCCAATATTACATATGATCACAAGTATAGTGATATTTTGACAAGTGAGCCATATTATGTAGGCATATGGATATGAATATATAGTCATTGATCATTGTCCTGAGTCACAAGTCGATTCTGTGGTGGTATTACTAATTATGGCAGTTCTCACTAGTTAAAAATTTGATTAGTTTTGACTGAATATTTACCTCATCCTATTTGCTAAGGGAAAACTTACCAGGAACAGCGCGCTCCTAGCAACATAATCCCAAAGGTCATTGGTTTATGCAAGATTTAGAGCCATTTATGAGCTTGATCAGAGAGGTTTGCCTATGCTATAAAGAGACATAAGCAGCACCTGTCACAGTGAGAAAGGAAGCAAAGAACATTTTACTTAAGGGATATTTTGTTGCTGTAATACTTACCTTTAAAATTGTCAGTATAAGTCAGTGCTGTTTTGAACATTCCAACCTCCCCCTTTTGAAAGGTGTTAAATTATAATTTACATCTCCCCAACAAATGCATATTGATTGCTTAGCCTCATAAGTAAGCCTTTTAGGCTTAGATAAAAATTGAAAAATAGTTATTTGATACCATCTTCATCCTACTTCCTGTAGTGTCAACTACTTCCTGTAGTGTCAACAACTTAACATGCCATCATACAACTGTTATCAAAATAAGATTAATTAAATTAATTAGCTAAATTAATTAATTCAGTATAATACCCTTAGCTAAGATGGAGCCGTTATTTGAATTTTACCACATTTCTCCCTAATTTTCCTGCCCTATTTGAGGATCCAATCTTGGTTCTCGCGTGGCATTTACTTGAAAACTTCCGTAATTTCTTCCAACCTCCAACAATCTTTTCATTATCTTTCTTGATATGGACATTCTGGTTGACTGTTGAGCAGTTATTTTGTAGGATGCCCTTCAGTTTGCATAAGAACCGCCAGTAGGAGGTGGATATCCAACAAAGTATACATAAAGTGGGTGCATCTTATAGCTCATTATGTTAACTGGCGTCCCTTGAATAGATTGATGATTTTTCCCCTTTGTGGAAGTTGATACATAATTCTTGACTTACTCATCATTTTCTAGAACATGCTATTGATTTTTAGAGACGTTCCAATATATATGCTATCAAATAGGAATAAGTGTTCATCTTAGAAGTTTGGTAATGCACTTCTATAATGATGGGCTCATCAAGAAGTGATGGGAAGAGAGGGGAAAACGGACTAGAGAATGGCAGGGGAGGTAGCACCATCAGAACATTATAGAGACAGAGCAGTGAAGAATGGGAAGCCACATAGTTCTTGTGATGGGTGTGTCTTTCTCCTTGCCTCCTGTGTAGTGGGCCCTGTGCAGGCAGCAGTGCCCTGACCACCTGTAATTTAGCTTATTTAGCTTCCTATGTCAGGAAATGGATTTTCTGCCTTTGTTTCCTGATAAGTAATATTCCCTCTGATTGTAAGCTTTTGCATCTCAATGAATGGAATGGAAAATTCCAAAGAAAAACTAAAAATTATAAACAAAAATAAAAATAACATGTAATAAAATGTAAATAAAATATAATAAAATGTCATTACTACTCGGAAACCAAGGCTAAACCTTTACCTCATCTCCTGCCATTCACAAATGTCACTTCCTCTCCTCACTTGCTCATCCTTGAGAGTTAATTTATATTTCTTCTCATGTCACTTATCAACTTCATGTTCTTCCCAAATTATTAAAAAAGTCAAGATACTTTGAGTTCATTCATATAAATATTTTCATATATACACACCCCACTTACTGTGACTACCTTTCAACATAAAATAAAGCATAGCCTTTCGAGAAAAACAATAGAAACAAAGACAAAAAACCTAAACATAGAATTTTATTTCCTAGTGAAACTCTTCATTTACACCTTTCAAAATTTCTGTTTGTTTTGGGGGCACAGCCAACAGTGTTCAGGGCTTACTTCTGGCTCTGCACTTAGGATCACTCCTGGCAGGGCTGGGGGATTTTAGGGGCTGCTAGCGATTGAACCCATGTTGGCCATGTTCAAGGCAATCACCCTTCCCACTGGGCTCTCAAAATTTCTTTTAATCCCAGCTGTTTGTTTTGAAAAAAGTTTTCATTTGTTCCATGCAATTTCAGATGTTTTTCTTCTTTGTAAAAGAACAGTTTTAGAAACGTTTTATTTTAAGATATACTATCTTTCAAACAATATGCAGATATCAGTTTATTTGAGCAATTCAGTAATTATATATATAAAAAAAATCCTTGCCTTCTATTCACTGCTTCCTGTATTCCATAAACTTTGGAAAAGCCACTATGGTCCTTAAAACAAACTTGGTTAAGCTTTAGCATTGAATGAGCCAGCTTTAATTAACTGTGTGCCTTGGCTAAGTAAGTACCTAGGCTCCATGACACAAAGATACTTCGTGTGGATAGAAGGCCCCTACTAACACCTTCCTCTGGAGTCACTGCCATACAAATGAGAGCACATGGAACAGAGCCTGGCACATCATTAGCACTCAAGATATATGTTTCCAGCAAGTAAATTCTGAATGCCCTGAAAAAATGAAATGAAGCTGTGACAGCACTAGAATAAAATTCAATTGAACATTCTGATAATTCTGGGTTGGGGAAGGCTATATTGACCATGCCATCAGAAGCAGAAGACATAGAAATGATTAATACAGTTGAATGTATTAAAACAATTACTTCCAAATGTCAGGGAAACAAGTTAAAAGACAAATAGTGATCTGGGGGAGAAATAGTGACATATATGACAGATGAAAGACTGTTATTTTAACAAAGTACACTAAGTTAAAGTGTAAAAAAAATAAAAACATTCAAAGATATTTTCTTATAAAAATAGGCAAAGGACATAAACAGAGCAAGATAGTCTGATGTGCTCAGTCTACCCAAGAGGATGTTTTGATGACCCTATGATTAACTGCTCTAATGGAGGATATATTTCAGCTGTTCCCATCAAAATAAGCTCTTCCTACCCTGTCTCTCCTTAAAGTCCATTTCAGAGGGCTTATATTTCCTACTTCAGTTCTTTGTTGCTTATGTTTTCTTTCATTAGTGTTAGTTTTTTTTTTCAACGTGCTACTTCTAATTAAAAAGGAAAGCCTTTTAGATCAGATTAGCCTGTGAGATAAAAACCAAAATTGCCCTCAGAAGACATTTTATTTTATTTTGGGAGGTTTAGGGCCATGACTTAAGGTACTCAGGGCTTACTCCTGGCACTGTGCTCAGGTTCACCCCTGGTGGGCTTGAAGATCATATAGAGTGCCTGAGATCTAACTTGGGATGGCTATGTGGAAGGCAAGCACCCTACCTGCCGTATTATCATTCTGGCCACCATAAGGAACATTTTATAACTTTCTAAATTTTTTATTGAGAGTCTGTGGTTTACAGTACTATTTACAATGGTTCCTTATGCACATAAGTCTAACACCACATCCATCACCAGTGTAGACACCTTCCTCTCCCAAGGACCCCAACACCCCTCCATCTCACCCACCCAACTCATAGTGTGGATCAGTTCTCCCATTACGTTGTTTTGATATAATATTGGCATTATGCGCCTTGCACGCAGCTGACCCGGGTTCGATTCCTCCGCCCTTCTCAGAGAGCCCGGGAAGCTACTGAGAGTATCTAGCCCGCACAGCAGAACGTGGCAAGCTACCCGTGGTGTATTCCATATGCGAAAAACAACAAGTCTCACAACAGAGATGTTACTGGTGCCTGCTCGAGCAAATCTATGAGCAACGGGATGACAGTGACAGATAAAAATCCTAAGAGAGAAGTTAAGAATTTTGTTGATAGAGAGATAATCTGGGGTTAAAACAAGGGCTGGAGTGATAGCATAGTGGGTGGGGCGTTTGCCTTGCACACGGTCGACCCGGGTTCAAATCCCAGCATCCCATATGGTCCCCTGAGCACCGCCAGGAGTAATTCCTGAGTGCAGATCCAGGAGTAACCCCTGTGCATCGCCAGGTGTGACCCAAAAACCAAAAAAAAAATTGCCTTGTATGTGATCAACAGTGGTCAAGAGTGGCCCCAAGCACTTTCAGGTGTGGCCTCCCCACCAAAAAAAAGAGAGAATTGTCTTCCAAATACCTTTCTTCTCCCCCTCCACTGAATATCAGTCAATATTAATAGACACATAATAGGTGGATGGATGGTTGGTGTGGTTCATTTTTTTGGTTAGTGTTAAGGTTGACTTGGAATAGTGAGTAATTTCATGAACACAACTTCATGCCTTTTCAAACATAAGTCATCACACCATTCCCCACCACAGGATTACCAATATCCTCCCACCACAGTCCTGTGGGCCCTTCATTTTCCTGACTCATTTCATTTATTTCATTCACTGATAGGTATGTAATAAGCACTCATTGTATGCCAGGTGTAGTTCAAGATACAGGTATCTAAAATTGAAGTTGAAATAATCTCTGCCTTTATGAGCAGTTTGGGCAAAGGAGAAGTAGGCAGAATGGAAGCAAATATTTAGATTAATGACATATTACCAAGTAAAAAGAAAATGAAGCAGGGAAAAGCATTAGAGAATGGAGAGAACGGCCAGGTATTCTGTATTAGATTCTAGGAGGGCCTCTGTAGTGAGGGGATAATTGAGGAAAGGCATGAAGGTGGTGAGGGAGTAAGATGTGAGAATTTCTGAGACTATTTTAGATAAAGGAAATAGTAGCAGCAAAGGTCGTAAAGCAGGAATGGGTCTGGTGTGTTTAAAAAACATCAGGGTTGCAACCAGGAGGACTGGAACATTCCATACATTATTCTATTCATAGTTTTTGGTGATGTTTTTTTACCTTAGTGCTTTAGTGCTTTGCTTTTTATTAAAAGGTTGTTTTCTTTTACATTTTTAGGTTTTATTTTTGAATGGCTAATATATTTAAATTAAGATGTTTTTTAAAATTTGCCACCAATTTCTGAATAAATACCATGATGTAATAGAAAAAAATTGTTCTCACATACACATAAATTACAAAAGTAGCTTATGCAATACATATATTCTCACATTAAGATATATGTATTTCTTTTGCTTATAAGTGGATAAACATGAAGAGTATCATGCTAAATGAAATGAGTCAGAAAGAGAGGGACAGGTGTAGAGGGACTGCACTCATTTGTGGAATGTAGGGTAG
Source organism: Sorex araneus (assembly GCF_027595985.1). Classification (NCBI taxonomy): domain Eukaryota; kingdom Metazoa; phylum Chordata; class Mammalia; order Eulipotyphla; family Soricidae; genus Sorex; species Sorex araneus. The sequence continues at coordinate 83,487,986 of NC_073313.1, forward strand.
CATCACATCACATGAGGCTGACACCCAAGGACAGTAGATACAAGGGCCAGGATGATTGCCCCATAGCTGGAAGAATGCTTCATGGATGAAGGGGAAAAGGCAGATGGAATAGAGAAGGGATCACTAAGAAAATGATGGCTGGAGGAACCAGTTGGGATGGGAGATGCATGCCAAAAGTAGATAATGGACCAAACATGATGACCTTTCAGTGTCTGTGTTGCAAGCCATAATGCCCAAAAGTAGAGAGAGAGTATGGGGAATATTGTCTGCCTTAGAGGCAGGGGGAGGGTGGGAAAGGCAAGCATACCCAGGATATTGGTGGTGGGGAATGTGCACTGGTGGAGGGATGGGTGTTTGTTCATTGTGAGATTGTAACCCAAACATTAAAGCTTGTAACTATCTCACGGTGATTCAGTAAAATTTTAAAAATTTCAAAAAAATAACAAGGGAAAAAAAGATATATGTAATTCAGATATAAAAATTAATTTCAGGGGGCTGGAGTGATAGCACAGCAGGTAGGGCACTTGCCTTGCACGCGGTCGACCCGGGTTCGAATCCCAGCATCTCATATGGTCCCCTGAGCACCGCCAGGGTGATTCCTGAGTGCATGAGCCAGAAATGACCCCTGTGCATTGCCGGGTGTGACGCAAAAAGAAAAAAAATAAATTTCAGATAAAAAAGGAAAGAATTGCTAGTATCTGCTACAATATGGAAGAACATGCTAAGTGGAACAGAACTAACTCTGAAAGATTTTATTTTGTATGAGATACTCAGAGTTCACAGATTAAAGAATAGAATGTGTTAGTGGATACTGGGGCATTGGGGAAGAGGAGAGGAGAGGAGGGGTGTACTGCACTGTGACTCATCATGGGGACAGGGCTTCATTTTGTTGTGATAAAAAATATTCTGGAAATAGTGGTGATGATTGAAGTTTTATGTATATACTAAAAACCACCGATGTGTACAGTTTAAAAGGTAGATTTTATCATATATGAACAATATCCCAGTAAAACGATAAATATCACATACAGTGAAGTTTCCCTTTCATCTCTTTTTGCCAGGCAACCCCCCAAACAATATATTTTGTCTTCTGTGTTCTGTAGATCACCTTGCGTATAAAGCAAGTATGTACATTCCACTCTCCTCTTTTATTTTTATTTATTTTATTTTTTATTAGTTTATTTTTAATTAGAGAGTCATCGTGAGGGTACAGTTACAGATCCATACATCTTTGTGCTCATGTTTCCCCCATACAAAGTTCGATAACCCATCCCTTCACCAGTGCCCATTCTCCACCACCAGTAAACCCAACATCCCTCCTGCCCTCCCCAGTCCCGACTCCCCCCACCCCACCCTGCCACTATGGCAGGGTATTCCCTTTTGTTCTCTCTCTCTGATTAGGTGTTGTGGTTTGCAATAAAGGTGTTGTCCACTCTCCTCTTTTAAACACAAATACTCGCATACTCTTCTTGCCTTTTGTTAAGATAAAATACTGTCTAGGGAAAGGTATGCTAGACTGATGTTAAGAAGAAACCTGAGGTACTGTGTTTTCATTCAAGACAAACCCTGCACACAAGTACTTAGCTCTAGTTAACAAATCTATTAAATATAAACATAAGTACTTTATTTGGGTGTTAAGGTTTAAAAATAATGTGAATAGAAAACAGAAACCTCCAATTTTCTCACCATCAAAGTTAAAAATAGAAAGGGGAAGGCAGCAATTATGACTTGTGATATGGATTAGAGACTAAGTATAAACTTGTCTTTATTTTAATATATATTCAGATAAGTACAGAAATACATACAGGTTGCCCATATGTGTTAAATTATCCATATCTTTGTATCCTAAATGTGTCATTGGAGTCCTAGAGATAATGACTATCCAATGGTAATAAGCACATTTGGCACCCATATCTTGGTTTATAATACCACTCTCCAGTATAAAGAACAAAGTTCTCTTGGTATGATAGCTGATGCTGAACTAAGGGAGGCAAAAATACAAGATGATCCTGTAATATCTTGTGGTGTCAGAAAGTAAGGAAATACTTATAAAAGACAGGGGCCAGGCTGAAGAACCTCCAATGGTGGATATGTTATGGTAAAGAAAGGAAACGGAAAAAAAAACTGCTTCAATCTGTAGTGGAGGAACTATTACCAATTGAAAACTGAAGAACCAGGACAAATCAATGGGATGTGGGATTCTGAATTGGATCCTGGAACAGAGAAAGGGCATTTTTTGGGAAGATATGTGGAACCGGCTCGAAATGGCTCAAATAATTTTAGTCACTGCCACTGCCCTAGAGTCAATCTTATCAAAAAACTAGTGACTTTGATAAGTGTACGAAATATGGAATGTAAGTTGTTACAGGAATCCGAATAAAGGATATGTGGGGAGGACATTTCTACTCCTTGTAATTTTTCTGTAAATCTAAAGTTATTTCAAAATCAAATATTTTGGAAAATTAGTTGTTCAGTCTTAAATATGTACTTCCTGTCTTATACAGTGGGGTATTGTTTCTGTTCATTTTTTTCTTTTTGAAAAAAATTTGGGGAAATGGTAATGAGAAAATGCTAAAATTCAGGCAATGGCTGATAATTGTGAGGGACCACAACTAGCTGTATGAATTTCATAATAAAATAAGTTAAGATAGCACTCATCTCCATGTTTCATGAGTTTCACAAGTATAGCTAATCAAGAATTTGGGCTGTAAAAGGAAGGCTATTTAGTTTCATTTGTTGACATTTTCAGATGGCAAAATAGAGATCTAGCAAGGAAGAATCCACTTACTCAAGGTCACATAAGCAGTCATCTAAAGTAATTCAGGATTCTGCTGTTTTTCCAATAATAGCTTTTTCCCTATGGAGTAAAAGAAATGGTGAAAATACCAATTAAGTTTTTGTTTTCTCAAACCAAAAGCATGATCATGACCAGATATTATATTTGGTGCACTGTATTTGTGGTTCTATTTGACTTTTTATACTTCAAAAAGGAAAGAACCTAACTTTCCTAGTCCCTCAGTTTTAGCTTCACGATACTGCATTTCGATTAAGACTTTAAACTTTATATTTGGTTCTTTGCAATCAACCAGTGTATTAAGTTTTGGAAAAGGTAGGGTGTTTAGAATTTAAAAAAAGTTATCGAACTTAATGCTACTAAGATCTGTTTAATCACTGAGAATCAGGGTGCTATGATGTTTCCACTCTTGTTCCCCCTTTTCCCTAAACTCTGAATTGATAATCTAGCTAGCCAGAATTGGGGGGTTATAACTGATAGTGGATCCTGTGCATTTTAATTTATGAAATTTTTGTGGTCTGACTCTTTTATATAGTCATTAGTACAGTATGTTGGCCAGTTAGGGAGGTACTTGTCACAGATCAGCTGAAAATATTGCAGTAGCAGTTCATTCAGTCTCATTCTGGGTCAAATCGTGTCTTGTAAAACAACTTGGAATTTAACCCAACTCATTAAAAATGTTTTATGGGAGCATAACTCAAGATCATTTCTCTCTCCCCCTTGCTGTTAAGGTGGCAACTGGCCATCTGGTGAGAATTGTAACAAGGCCATGGATGTATTCCCTAACCACAGTTTGATTTACCATTAAGATTGACCCTATGCTGTAAGAACCCATTTTAATGTGAAAGCTCTGAAATTCTGAAATTTGAGAATTGCCTTCTGTCTACCAAGTCTATAAAAGAAAGCCTTATACGTTAGACAACTATCTGTCTGATTCTACTTGATCATTAATTAGCTCTCTTTAATGTAACATAGCTGTATAAAATAATTGAGGATGCTATCTTTTTCTCTAGCTCAAGTTTTTTTGTGAACTGTGAATGCAAGGTATTTCTCTGCACTTGGAAATAGCAATTAGTCTTTCTAGGAACATGACTTTAATTAATCAGATATCATTTACTGAGGACGTTTTTTTTTTCCCTTACAGACTAGCTTTCTCTTCAGACTGTCCCTGTTTTTCTCTCTCAGTTAACTGCTTGATTGTTGACCTATGAGGTTATATATTCCAGAGGAATCTTAGCTATTTGTTACTTCCTCATTATCTCTAAATAATCTTTTCATTTTCTCCTGTATTTCCTCCACTGTGTAATCAATCATTGTTTCGTAAATTTATGGGTTTTTTTTTAGTTCCTTCTGTCTCATATACTTGCAATCCTGCTTGAGTTTTCAATGTTTTGATTTCCATGCTTTCAATTTTCACTACAAGGTCCAGTTTTACTGCTAGATATAATTAGAGGTTTAGCTCATGCTTTTCCTGCCTTTCTTTAGATTGTTTTCTTAAAAGTCAGTAAATGATTGCATTTGTTCTTCAGCCTTTTATTTTATAAACTCCACTATTTGCATATAGTTCTGTTGCTTCTGGAGTTAAATTATTTTTCAGTGTCTTCTTATGAGGAATTTGTATATATTGCTTAGTGTCATGTCTAAACATGTCTATCTGCTATTTAATGAAGCAGATATGACTGAAAAATCCATATGTTTTACCAGTGTAACTTGGTCAAAGGTATATCCATGTATGCTTTCTATTTATTTCTGATAGAAATCGGCATTTCCCTATTATTGAAATGAAGAATTTTGTTCATCTACTTTAATTTGGTTTTAAAAAGTGTTTTGTTCTTATCCAGGTTTTTGTAGGTATAAAGTGGACAATGAAGGACTTTTTATACTCTGGAGAATTCCGTGTTCTCCCTTGAACTCATAATCCTCTTTTTTTGTCCTCTCATGCTTCTCTAAGTAAATTTATCTCGGTAAAATTGTTTTCTTTCACTAAAACAAAAAAAAGGAAAGTGAACAAGAAAGGCATTTCCACATTGAATTCAATTTTTAAAATGTGGTCTACAGTAATATAACTCTGTTAACTACGACAAACTCCTGAAGTCATGTTATATCGTATCTGGATAGGATAGAATTTGCTAGACAAGATGATTTGCTAGATACTTATATCATAGTAAAGTTCTTTGGCATCAGAAAGGCAGAAGTTTTTTCTCTGTGACTTTAAATTCTCATCTTTTATGCATCTATATATGTATTAGGTAGCATTACCACATATCAATCATCTACTCAGTTCCTAGACTTCCTGGAGACTTAATTTAATTTTATTTTTTATGAGTGTCCATAATGGTAGAATTTTATTTTTTTTCAAGAAAGTTTACTGAGTCACCATGATTCACAACAAAGTTGTTCATAATAGGGTGGTTTTCAGGCATGTAACATTCTAAAATCAATCCCACCACCAAACATTCAATATTTAAGGGGACATTGTTGCTCAAAAATCTCTTTACATACTATTTGTGTAACACAGTTAACTATGCTGTAACCATTAGAGAATGTTTATTTTTCTTCAAGAAATTGGTGTTCTTCTTTTAAACCTCCAACAAATGCCTTTTTCTGACATTTTTCTGTCACCAATTATGTATATGCTTATCACATAAAAACGTAGAATCTAGATTTTTTCCTGCTAATTTTCGCTTTTCTGATTAGCCAGGAAAGCTTTCTATACAGAAGCAAATTCATTCTTCACTACCAATTAATGGGAAAGCTGAATAACTTGTCAGTTTCTATTCTGATACTATCCCACTGAAGGTAGGCTTTGCTTTTCCAACAGCTTTATTTCACCATAATTGACATACAACATGGTACAAGATTAAAGTGAACAGCATGATTATTTTCTTTATGTACATATTAGGCAATGATTACCACCAAAGGATAGTTAACACCTCTATCACTTAATATAATTATTCTTTTTTTTTTTTTTGGCTTTTTGGGTCACACCTGGCGATGCACAGGGGTTACTCCTGGCTCTGCACTCAGGAATTACCCCTGGCTGTGCTCAGGGGACCATATGGGATGCTGGGATTCGAACCTGGGTCGGCCGCGTGCAAGGCAAACGCCCTACCCGCTGTGCTATCTCTCCAGCCCCTATAATTATTCTTTTGAATAATCAGATCATTTAACACCAAGTCTGTTAGCAACTATTAAATCTATAACACTGTGTTCACTGTAGTACCATATTGTTAGAGCCTCAGGTCTTTCCTATCTTGTAATTGGGAGTTTGGAACTTTGGACTAACATCTTCACATTTCCTTCATTCCCAAGTTTCTCATCATTTACATATTTACTGTATTTTTCTATGAGTTTAACATTTTTCCTATTTAATGTATAAGGAGACTTTATAGTATTTGTATCTGAGTTATTTCACTCAGCATAAGCTCTCGAGTTCCTTCCATATTGTTGCAAGTGATAGGAGATCCTTCTTTCTCATGGCTTAATTATATTCCATTGTGTCTATTTTAGAGTATTGTCTTAGTTTGGAAAACAAAAGTCTTAAAAGCACTCCTGACTGATGTTCCTTTGGAGGGTGAACTGCAGATGAAACTAGAAATATTTTAAAGGAAACAAGGTATCAGCAAATGTCATAAGCATAGAAAACACTGCCTTGTAATAACAGCACTAATAAGGGCTCCTTGTGTGGCCTTGAACAAGTCCCAGGAATCCTACTTCTGTTTCTCTTCAGACAAGAGCAGGCAGCAACACTCAATTTGTGGGATTAATGGTTGTGGTTTACTACAAGAATTTTATAAATGTCGAGGGTCATTTAATGCTGTGAGTCCTGTTAAATCCATTAAGCGTTCTATATAAATGCAGCTCCCCAAAGAAATGATTCACTCAACAAACATTTATTGAAACCTATTATTTGTTAGGCACAGTGCTCAGTACTGTGCAGAATACAAAGTTAGAGAAGATCTGATTCCTTCCTGACCCCATGGCATAAAGCTGCTTGTACTGTGTGCTATAAGCCAGGTACAAACCAGTGGCAAATAGAGAGTTTAAGTGGCTAGGTAAGACTAGGATTAAATGGAACTGAAGTGGTCAGAGATGCAGTCCTGGGAGAGGCATTTGAAATATTCTTCGAAAGGGAGGCGGAGGAAATAACCTGAGCAGAGACAGCGGGAAAACTATTATGTGTGTTTAGGAAGTAGGGCTGTTAAGTCACCTTGCCTTAGCACAAAGGAAAGTATACTTGCAGAGGAGTAGTCTTCAAAGTCTGCATGGTATTTGAATTTCCTTGTTTCTCTGAAGAATCTGACATTGTTTAAGTAGAGAAATGACATCATCAGCCTACACAGGATGAATTGGTATAGCAAAAGATACTGGTAAGAAAGTTGACTTCCTAGAAAGTAGCTGAAGAGACAGTACAGGGGATTTTAAAAAAAGGTGGGGATTAAATATTCATGTATGGATGGTGAAATGATAATTATTTCAATTCAGTGGTGGTATTGGGGAGGGAAATGCAGTGATGGAGTTAAGATGCTGTTAGGAAATTGATATTCTACTTTACTGCCAGTGTCTTCACCTTCATAGCACATTTCATTGAATTTTAATTATCTGTTATCTTTTTTGGACTGGAGCCGTAGCGCAGCGGGTAGGGCGTTTGCCTTGCACGTGGTTGACCCAGGTTCGATTCCTCCGTTCCTCTCGGAGAGCCCGGCAAGCTACCTTGAGTATCCCATCCTCACGGCAGAGCCTGGCAAGCTACCTGTGGCATATTAGGTATGCCATAAACAGTAACAAGAAGTCTCACAATGTAGACGTTACTGGTGTCTGCTCAAGCAAATCGATGAACAATGGGACGGCAGTGCTATAATGCTATTATCTTTTTGGTTTTGGGGGCCATACCTGGTTGTGCTCAGGGCTTACTCTTGTCTATATGCTCATGGATTACTCTTGGCAGGACTCAGGGACCAGACGGTGTGCCTGGACCAAACTGGGTTGATTACGAGCAACACAAGTGCCCTACCAGTGGTACTATTACGTTGGCCCCAATTTTATTGAACTTTATAGCAACCTTTTATTTTGTTTTGTTTTCTACTATATGCTATCTTTTTGGACATTATTGTGTGTCAATACATTTCCAAGCACAGGGGCTTGGAAAGCATCTTTTGAATGAAAATGAGTTTTTTAAATCACTTTGAGTTAGAACAGAACTAGACTCCCTTCTGTAGTGACCTGTCATTGCTTATCCTTCCTCTACACCTCCGTTTTTTATTTTACTTAAAAGTGAGTCAAAATTGTACGCACACCTATGGACTGATTTTCCTCATTTGACCACAGTTTAACATGGAATTAAGGGCCCTTTGCTTGCTGAATTTTGCAGTTAATTCCCTACCTTAGCATTTCAGAAATGTTTATTAAGAAAATGCTATTTCATGTCCTTCAAATGTTGCTAATTGAGTGATTTTACTTTATATATGGATTTTAGTAAGTTTTCTGAGTGATCACAGTTAAATTTTCCTTTAAAATGATTAATGCAATCGTCTAGCAACATGCAAGCATTAGTGTTTTCTTTGAATATTTGAAATGGAATGTTACAGCAGATGGCTAGCTTGAAAATCAAGGTTTTCTTAATAGTATGATTAGTACTAATAAGATAAATTAGAGTGAAATGAGTCAAATACAAGGTCATAATCTGCAGGACGGAGTTTTATATTATAGAGAACTGTCTATTCCAATAAAATATATTTAAGTTTATATAATAATGCCCTTGATGCACTGTAATATTTTAAAGTCCAACGAGTTTGAGCATAGAGAGGAAAAACAATTTCTCCTAGAGAGCCCATGCGTTGTCATTTTCAAACATATTCAACTAGAGCCCTGAATGATTAAAACTTAATTTGAGGAATAAAATATATGCTTTTAAGAGATAAAATAAAATAACAAGGAAGTCATTTCTAGATAGAAATTTTAGAAAGGGTTTTCTGATTTTATGAGCTCCATCTTTGAGTTTGTGCACTTAGCTCAGTCTTTCATATCTTCTCCATCTTCATCTGTATTTCTACATAGTGATTGCTGTTTCTCAGAACAGACTAGGCAGGCCTCGGGCACAATCCACAGTAATCAAGATAGGATTCATGTTTGGACAACTGACTCTACTTTCAAAACCAGGAAAGTGCCTCGAATATTTTAGAAAAATGTTTCAACAGAGAAATATACTTGAAATGGTTTTGAATAGTTAGCAGCATTCCTCTGTCATTAATGCTTCGGAGTAGTATCTATCTTTGTGACTGTCCTCTCCAAGTAAGCAGTTGATTTTGCTTAAACAAAACCCAGAGTATTCTTTTACTTTTCCCAATTCTGGAGGCCTCACTTTTGGTAGCTCATAACATTTATCCCATGTTTGAAATATTTGTTACAAGCCATATTTAATCATACCTCACTTGGCATTTCCCCCAAATTTCTGCTTCTTCTACTAGAGAAATATGTGATAGAGAAAAAAAAAGACATCACTTTGAGTCAGAGATTGTAAAGAAAGAAAATTGGAGACTCGTACTGAGACATACTTTCACACTGAAATGCTTCAGTTCCAATATTATATTTAAAACAAAACAATGAAAGTGTAGTGAATAAAACAGCATGGTAATGGAAGGTGGGCGGTATCATTAGACGACCCAAGGAAAAGAATTGTGACAATTTTTATCACAGATTCCCATTATAAACTCTCTGCTTTCCTTGAAGCAAAAATAGAGAACTGTGTTTAAATAGTCTGTGTGGAGGTTCAGAAGAGTTTCCTTCATGGGGCTGGAGTGATAGCACAGCGGGTAGGGCGCTTGCCTTGCACGCGGCCGACCCGGGTTCGATTCCCAGCATCCCATATGGTCCCCTGAGTACCGCCAGGGGTAATTCCTGAGTGCAGAGCCAGGAGTGACCCCTGTGCATCGCCGGGTGTGACCCCCCCCCCCAAAAAAAAAGCAAAAAAAAAAGAAGAGTTTCCTTCTTCCCATTAAACCTGCTGATGTGTTCCTAGCTGTCTTTATGTCTATACCCCATTCTTAATTGATAGACTTGCTGCCATTGTCCCACCTTTCTCAGTAATGCTCTTCAACTTAGCAGCTGGATTGGTGGTACGGTAGGTAAAGTGCTTGCTTGCATGTAGTTGACCTGGGTTCGATCCCTCTCATCTCATGTGATCCCCTGAGCACAGAGCCAGGATTATGCCCTGAGCACTGCTGGGTGTGACCCCCAAACAAACAAAATTCTATTGCAACAAAGCTTCTGTTTAAAAAAATAATCATCGTATTGGAAATGTATCTTTCGTTTTTTTAAGGGGCAAAACAATTTGGGCCACACCATGCAGTGCTCAGAGGCTAATCCTGACTTTACTCAGGAGTGACTTGTGGTGATGCTTGGGGAAAAATATGCATATGTAGTGCATATGCATATGAATCTAACTGGAGTAGTAAGGGAGACATCAAGACAAATGGCTAATTTTATTTTGGAATTCTTCTTTATAGTTTATTAAATTGAGTATTTTGATTTAGACATGTTAATGTATTGCAGACATTCCAGTATTGCCAACTGGGGACCCAGATTAAAACAGGCTTCCAGTGATACCCAGAAGTAATCTTAAACAATGCTGAGGCTGATCTTAATGCAGAAAGGAAAGAGTAGAACATTCTTAGAACTTCATAGGCATTCCATTTATTTTCTTCACAATGAAAAGGAGAAAGTGGTATATGAGATAGTTGTTCTGTTTCCTTACTGTTTCACTTTAGGGCATAGCTCATGAATTTTGTATTTAATGCTTGCTTTGTGAATTGGGAATCCATCAATACTTTAATTTTTGATTATCCAGCTGAAATGCTATGGTCAGCATTGGACTGCTTGCTCCTTTTGATCTGAAAAGTGTTTTCCCTGCTTTTAGCTTTTTTTTCCATATTGGGGGAATAAAATGAAGTAGTGCTTCTAAATGAACATAGTTTCTCCAGTGAGTAAAGATACTAATTTATTACAGAGCAAAGGAAAGTTTGCTATATAATCTCTAAAGGGGTAGATTGGAGTACATGTACTCTAGAAAAACACTTGGGGTTTTGTAGTACAAATGTGAGCATGATGCAATGCAGAGTCTTTATATACTTTATCATTTTTACTACTCCTTTGCAAACACAATGAATTGTTTCCTAGGAGCAGTAGAATTTTGAGAAGCTCCCTCCTTTCTCTCGTATAACTTGGAGTGTCTTTCTTTTATGACTGCTAATGTAATTACTGAGGTCACAGATATGGAATTAAAGCCTCCAAATCTCTTCATTATGCCCTTTTGAAAACTGAATTAACAGTCGTGTAAGAAAATGTTTAGTAAATAGCAAAATCCATGGCTGGACAGAACAACTGTTAGGATAGGACAATTATTTCCATAGAGCAGAAGTTCTCAAAGAGTGTGGTCAGCAAACTAGCACAGACAGTTTGTTCTGGGAACTTGTTAGAAATGTAAATTCTAAGTTTTCTTTCCAGACTTCCTGGATCAGAAATTTGGGGAGTGGGTGTGTGTTTGTGTGTTTTGAGAATTCTGAAACTGGGTCACGTCATTCTGACTTCATGGTCTCCAGGACGCTTATTGATCCTGGTGGACACTGAAAGTTTGAAAACTTTTAGAGAAAATCCACCACAGTCCTGGAGACCATGAAGTTAGTATGATGTGTCTCAGTTCTGGAATTCTCAAAACATTATTTCTCTACTTGTTTTTAAATAACTTAGTTCTTGAGTCATTATTTCCGTTCGGATCTGTTAGGATGACACAGACCTTCCTTCATTCTGGAATACGTATATGTCTTTGGGAAATTTAGCGTATGTGTCACCCAAGGGAGATCTGCAATGCTTATGAGCTAACCTAAGGCTCTGAGATCAGTGCATGACTCTCAGGAACATTTCAATTCTGTTGAACACGACAGCTCTTTATCTAAACACAGAGTTTCAGATTTTGTGGTGCATATAGAAACTTCTCATGGACACTTCACATGGTACAAATAGCTTGATGAGAATAGCACCAGTGTCTAAATGTTGGAAACTTTAAAAAAACAAGTAATTTCATTTTCTGTAATAACCCTTAGAAAAGATCAGTCAATGTTTAATACTCCAAATCCATAAAATAAGTGTTGTAAGCTATTGAGATGAAAAATAACAAATCTAAAAAATTAATTCAAACATTTATAAGTATGTCTGAGATTCACTTTTATTACAGTAATTTATATAAATGGTAGTCAAAGTTCTCTTTGCTGTAGTTAAGTACTTACTAGCAATTTAAGCACCTTAAGTATCTGTCCTATGGTCTATTTTATTGTTTGATCCTTACCAGGAATAAATGACTTGCCTGACTTTCTTAGCTTTTGAATACACATTCTAAACAAGTTATAACAGCATGTTAAAATTAAAAAGTGTGAGGCCCCATGCCTTTTTAATATAACAGAAATTATTCTGAATGTTTCATTTCTGGGGATTCTGAAATGAACTTTCACTAGATGTTAAAGAAGCTTGTGATGGTTAAAAAAACAAAAACAGCAAAAAATCCCCTCTTGATTAGATAAGCTGGTCTCTGGAGTAGGATCTGGCTTATTGCCAGTTGATAAGGGTGCAATAATTCTTTTCTCATTTATTTTCAAGGATAAGATGAAAGCTCGTATCTGGTTCCTTATTCTGCCTTTTTGCCTCTCCAATCACTGAACTGTGGGAGAGCAACAATTTAACTGATACCCAGGTCTATGAAAAGAACTCTCTTTGGTTTCTTAACATTGTTTATAAATTTCACCCAAAGGCACTGGATAACTTCTTTGTTGCTCACATAAACAAGAATTACTCCTAGGGGCTGGCGAAATAATTCAGTGGACTAAGAAATAGCACATGTATTGCATGCAGGACTGGTATTGAGAACTGTCAGATGTGGCCCCAAAATTAAAAAAGGAAAAAGTTACTTCTGACGTTAGACACTACCTTTGGTGGAGACAGAAATGGATCAGACAGAGTATAGGATCTGTCATATTTTTATACTGAATGAACAGTAACAATTTTAGTTTATTGTAAAGAATAAAGAAAAATAAATATAAAGTAGGAAAAAAGAACATATTTTTCTTTTTTAAACAATTTTTATTGATTGCACTTTGAAACATATTGAATTTCTTCTTTTCCCCTCTATTCTTTCATAAATCCTATGAGGTCCATGTGGGCAGAAAGTATTCCTAGAAAAACTGGCTAACGGAATTTGAAAATAATGTAGCTCTGAACTAAAGATAATTAGAATCTAGAGCACTTAAATCCCAGTATAGCAATCTTTCTTCTAGAATACTAATATTGACCAGGCAGTGTAACACTGTTGCACTGTCATCCCGTGGTTCATCAATTTGTTTGAGCAGGCACCAGTAACGTCTCCATCGTGAGACATGTAGTTACTGTTTTGGGCGTATCAAATATGCCACGTGTAGTTTGTCAGGCTCTGCCATGCTGGCAGGATACTCTGGGTAGCTTGCCGGGCTCTCGAGAGGGACGGAGGAATCGAGCCTGGGTTGGCCACGTGCAAGGCAAACACCCTACCGGCTGCGCTCTCACTCCAGTCCAACATTTATATTAAAATTTAAATATATTCCTGCTTTGGTTAGGACCAAATGCATTAGAAATCAAAGTATGGAGTGCCTATAACCACATGTCAATCCTTTTTAATATTGAAATTGTTTATCATTCTTCTTATTTTCCTTATCATACTGTCTTTAAAAGTATAAGTACTTTCGGGTACTGCATATTGAACTAGTCGCATTTTCCAAGATCCACATTCTTTTTTTTTAAATTTTTTAAAACTATTTATTAAATCACCATGTGGAAAGTTACAAAGTTCTCAGGTTTATGTCTCAGTTATACAATATTCAAACACCCATCCCTTCACCAGTGCCCATAGTCCACCACCAAAAACCCCAGTATACCCCCCGCCCCCACCCCATACCTCCTACTGTATAACTAATGGATTTCACTTCATTTGCTCTTTACCTTGATTACATTCCATATTTCAACACAAAACTCACTATAGTTGTTGGAGTTTCCACCCAAGAGAGACAGACCTACTACCAAGGAAGCATTTGATAATTAGTTTTCCATTGCTGGGAATGGAGAGATATGGAGCCCCACTGCTACAAATACATAACTATTCTTCTTCTTTTTTTTTCCTTTTTCCTTTTCCCCTTTTTTTTTCACCCTCATCCCCCATCCCGCGCCTCATAGTATGGTGTAAGCCACGCCGCAATGGCCGGCGTGGGGCTTTTGCTTAGTTCACAGTCCAGAGAGGTGGCTGCTACATTAATAACCTTCAAAATTTCAACAAAAACTTACTGTTATTATTTGGAGTTTGCCACCCCAAGTCAGACCTGTTCAAAAGGAACCATTTCACATAGCTGACAATTATAGATGTTAAGTCACGCATTCTTTACCCTCCTCAACATGTATCTGTAAGCACTTTGTCTTTGAATAGCTATTGGAAATTCTAAATGACAAATACATCGAATAAAATTGACAGGTTGGTATTATTGATGGATGTGTTTCGTTGATAAAACCACATATCGATTTGCATTGTCTTCAGTGTTGTTTAAATAATGTTTACTTGGGGTCAGGGAGATAGCTGAAAGGGGTGGAGTGCATGCCTTGCATGCTCCAGGCCATGAGTAGTTTCATCCCGGGCACCACATCCCCTCCTCACCACCACCCACAGTACCCCTCCGCCCCCCATCCCCCGGCACCACTAGGAAGGTCCCTATAAAAAAAGAGGAAATGTGGGCCTAGGAGATAGTACAGAGGGAAGGAGCTTTCCTTGCACGCAGCCCACCCTGATTCAAACTCTGGCCCCATATGTGGTCCCCTGAGCTCTTCCAGGAGTGATCCCTGAATTTAGAACCAGATGTAAGCACTGAGAGCAGTTTTGTGTGGCTCAAGAACCACAGCAACAAAAAATGAATTCTTTACTTGACCAAAAGCAAATAAGTAAATACACAAATAAGGGGTATTCTTGATAACTGTTCAGTATCAGTATTGCAAAGCACAATGACCAAAAGGTGGGGGGAAAAGAGAGAGAGAGAGAGAGAGAGAGAGAGAGAGAGAGAGAGAGAGAGAGAGAGAAGAAAAGCCCCTGCCATAGAGGCAGGCTCGGGGGTTTCGGGGGTAGTGGGTGATGGGAGGGAACCTGGGGACACTGGTGCTGGGAAATGTACACTGGTGGAGGGATGGGTGTTGGAACACTGTATGACTAAATCCTAATCATGAACAGTTTTGTAAGGGTCTGTCTCACAGTGATTCAATTAAAAAATAATTTTTCAAGCAAATAAGTGTATAGAAAAGAAGATGAACAAACAGCGATTATTTATAGGCTACTGCTAAAGCACTTAAAAAGTCAAACCTTGGTTCCTGGGTCCACAAATCATCACTCTGCTTTGTACCATTCCAAAGTATATCTGTTCTTGGGTCATTTAAATCAAATCTCCATTCAAAGGGAGCTTTTGCTGGAACCGTCTTTTGTAAGGTAGCGTATGCACTGTATGTCAGTCGTCATTTCCCGGTGCTTTTAGTGGAATGAAATGCTTCAGAGCACCCTGTGCTACTTTGTGATAAGGCTGATCTTTTGCCATTGTTTGAAGATTTTCTATTTGGTGATAGTGTATACCTACAGCACTCAAACAGTTCTGGCCAGAGTAAAACCTGCTTCGAACTCGTGTGCATCTATTTTATATTTAAAAGGCTCTTTGGCTTTTTTAAATAATAGTCACAAAACGCACACAACAAACAATGCCTTAACTGGGGCCCACTTCCATCCATTCTATGTCTCTGGGGTTTTGCTGCACTTAATTACTTTTGTCAGCCCATTGTCAGTTTTGCAGAATCTCTTGTAGCCCAACTCCTTATACTAGGGCATTGCTTCTTCCAAGCACAGTCAGAATTCTATTGAACAAACATTAATTGAAAACCTGTGCAAAGGGAGGACATGTGTGCACTAATTGTTCTGCTTCAGGAAGGATAAAAGTTTTCACAGTGAATTAAAAGTACTTTGAACCGTGCCCTGCACATGGTAAGTACACAATAAGTTAGCTGTGATTATTCAGGTGGATGTTATGTGAGAAGAAAAGGACATAGAGTTACATCTTCTTTGCTAGGTGAGACTGTGCTGCTCATGCTCTCTACCACTCAGCCCAAATCCCAGTTTCTTAGATTTGTATTGTCATCCTGTGTGTTTTCACACCTCCCTATGCCTCAGCTCAGTAGTAAAACACTGACCCCTTCGGGATTGTGTGAAGATTAAGTGAGATAATGCATAAAATAACTTTGAAAAATGTACAGCACAACAAAATGAGATGTTCTTTTTTAAATTTTTTTTTTAAATTTTATTGAATCACCATGAGATAGTTACAAGCTTTTATGTTTGGGTTACAATCTCACAATGATCTAGCACCCATCCCTCGACCAGTGCACAATCCCCACCACCAATATCCCGGGTATACCCCCCCTTTCCCACCCTCCCCATGCCTCTATTGCAGACAATATTCTCCATACTCACTCTCTACTTTTGGGCATTATGGCTTGCAACACAGACACTGAGAGGTCATCATGTTTGATCCAATATCTACTTTTGGCATGCATCTCCCATCCCAAATGGTTCCTCCAGCCATCATTTTCTTAGTGATCCCTTCTCTCTTCCATCTGCCTTCTCCCCTCCGCTCATGAAGCAGTCTTCTAGCTATAGGGCAATCCCCCTGCCCTTTGTATCTACTGTCTTTGGGTGTCAGCCTCATGTGATGTTAAAATGAGATGTTCTTATTCAGGCAGACATGTTGTAAAAAAACGAAAGGCAGACCACGGTGTCCCTCCAGTTGGAGGGATTTATCCCTCCAATCAGTTTTGTCAGTATGACTACTTTTTCAAGAGATTAATGGAAAATATAATGTTACAGGGACCTCAACCTGTTCTCTAAGTGAATGTCAACAGTTGTCACATGCCAAGGAATAGGAGCTAAAGCTGTGTGTGTCATAAATGGTCATAATTAATTTATATCTAGAGGGTAATATGTTTGACCCTTTAGACTAGAGTTGAGTTTTTAAAGTCATTGTTAGGGTCTGGAGCAATAGCACAGCAGGTAGGGTGTTTGCCTTGTACGCGGCCAACCCGGGTTCGATTCCCAGCATCTCATACTCCTTGAGTACCTCCAGGAGTAATTCCTGAGTGCAGAGCCAGTAGTAACCTCTGTGCAATGCCGGGTGTGACCCAAAAAGCAAAAAAAAAAGTCAATGTTAAACATAACTCAAAATAAAACTAATTAAAAACTGCACTTTAGTAGAAAAATAAGTAAAAAAGATGCTTTTTTTTTTGCTTTTTGGGTCACACCCAGCGATGCACAGGGGTTACTCCTGGTTCCACACTCAGTAATTACTCCTGGCGGTGCTCAGGGGACCGTATGGGATGCTGGGATTCGAACCCGGGTCGGCCGCGTGCAAGGCAAATGCCCTACCCGCTGTGCTATCGCTCCAGCCCCAAGATGCTTTCCTTTTTTAAAAATTTTATTGAATCACAGTGAGACAGTTACAAGCTTTCATATTTGGGTTACAATCACACAATGATCAAACACCCATCCCTCCACCAGTGCACATTCCTCACCACCAGTATCCCCGGTATACCCCCCATTCCCCACCCTCCCCCTGCTTCCATGGCAAAAAATATTCCTCATACTCTCTCTCTACTTTTGGGCATCCTGGCTCGCAACACAGACACTGAGAGGCCATCATGTATAGTCCATTATCTACTTTCGGCACACATCTCCCATCCAGACTCATTCCTCCAGCCATCATTTCCTTAGTGATCCCTTCTCTATTCCATCTGCCTTCTCCCCTCTGCTCACGAAGCAGGCTTCCAGCTATGGGGCAGTCCTCCTGGCCCTTGTATCTACTGTCTTTGGGTGTCAGCCTCTGGTGATGTTATTCTATACTCCAAAAATGAGTGCAGTCCTTCTATGTCTGTCCCTCTCTGATTCATTTCACTTAGCATGATACTCTCCATGTCTATCCATTTATAAAAAGATGCTTTCCTTTACTTGAAAAAAGCTCCTTTGACTCAGTGATATTGCACTCTAATTTATTTCACTTTTGCCACTTTTACAAATAGTTTTCTGCAGTCGAATTTGATTTATCTAATATTAAAAACACAAAAACTGAACTCACTGAATTTTTCAGAAGGACATTTTCTGAAGTTATCTATTATAGTCTCATTTTCAGTGAAGGCACAATGGAGCTAGAGATGTGTTTATAGCTAGCTCTTCCTGCTTTGCTTTTACAAAAAAGATTACCTTACAACTTATTTTCACAAGCCGAAAGAATCAAAGAGGATTTCTATTTGTAATACAAAAGTTGAAAACCAACGTTGGGTTTGCAGTAGCTGTTCTAGAAGCAACCTGAGCAATGCAAGGCCATGCTGAGCAACTTCCCCAAGAATCAATCACACACTTATTATAATGCTCCTTTTATCCCAGGTTACGGTGATTTTTGTTTCAGTATATCGGTAGGGAGGATGTGCCAACCTCGGGGGCTACTCCCAGCTCTGTGTGGGGGGACCATATCTGCATATCTGAATCTGGCAGGAATTGAGCCATGCAAGGTATCTGCCTTGACCTCTGTACTATCTCTCCTGTCATTGTTTCTATTTATTACTTAATATGATTTAGTAGGTTGTTTGGGGAGTCTAGGAGTGCTTGAAAATGTTTCCATGTAAGTTAATGGTTATTTATTGCTTCTTTGTTTTACAGCACTTCAGACTGGGTCAGATAGTGGGAGAAATTGGCATCTTAGTTTTCCCTCCCGAAACTCATATTTTACTAATTAAAAGGCACCAATTCAACTATCAATCACCATAACACTAATGACTACAGAAAATTTTCACGCTTCATATAAGTAGCATGTTGTCATTAAAGAATACGGCATCTGTACAAGTTTACTACTTTCCCATTAACTCTTATCAGCTGCTTAAACTCACTTAGGGAGCATAATTCATGGATTTTAAAAATTAATGTAACAAAATTCATTTTACTTCGTTTTTCTTTATTTTTGTCTGTTTTTATGTTGGAGTTAGGAATCCAAATATGAGGTCATATTTCAGTTTGCTTTAAGGATAAGAGACATTTATGTATCCTATTGATTTATTTTAAAACACAAAATCTCTGTTTATCATTTTATCTTCTTTAAACTAACCTCACTTCTAGTTATATTGTTTGTGGACAACCTTAGTTTAGTTTATTAAATGCCAGGGACAATTTCATCATCACCAAACATTTAAAAATTTATTTATTTTGTTTGTTTACATGGGGGAGGGCACACTTGGTAATGCTCAGGGCTTACTTCTTGCTCTGCACTCAGCAATTAATCCTGGTAGTGCTCGGGGGACCGTATGGGATACTGAGGATTGATTACACATGGGCCACATGCAAGGCAAGCACCGTACCTACTGTTCTATCACTCCAGCCCCCTCATCATCAAATATAAATTGCTCACAGAATGTTAATGGAACAGAGATCCCATATATGCTGTTAGGTTCATGATAGGATTGTTTGAAAACATGTAGTTTGACAAAGGACTAGTGGTGAATTCATTAGCTTTGTGCTCACATCTTTGGAACATGTCTTAGATAAATTCAATATGTTTATCCAACAATTCAGACCAGTCATAATAAATTATTATATTTAAAAGAAAAATAATTTGGGTCAAAAACTCAATTTTCACGTCTGTAGGACAAAAATGAAAATGAATTGAACTAATTTTCAGATGCTTTTTTTCCAAATAGCCACTTAGCCTTACAAAGCCACTTTATTTAAAATATGTGAGAAATTTGGAATTTGAAATTTTCTTTGGAGATCTCTTCTTCCAAATGCTTAAGTTTTCAAATGGTAACTAACCTTGTTACTGTTTTAACAAATTAGTACAAAAGCTTCTGTAAAGTTTGATGAATATAAATGTTCACTGTCACTGTCATCCCATTGCTCATCGATTTATTCGAGCGGGCACCAGTACTGTCTCCATCGTGAGACTTCTTGTTACTGTTTTTGGCATATCGAATATGCCATGGGTAGCTTGCCAGGCTCTGCCGTGCGGGTGAGATACTCTCGGTAGCTTGCCAGGTTCTCCGAGATGGGCGGAGGAAGAATATAAATGTTACTATTACAAAATGTAGACTTAGTTCACTTTTCAAAACCATTTTCCATGAATCAAGAAAGTCTCTATTGGGGTCTTAGTGATAAAATAGTGGGTTGGGTGCTTGCCTTGCACACAGCTCACCCCAATTCTATCCTTGGCATCCTATATGGTCCCCAAGCCCCACCGGTTGAGATCTCTCAGTTCAGAGCCAGAAGTAAGTTCTAAGCACCTCTGGATGTGACCCATAAACCGAACCAAACTAAGCTATATAGATTTTATTGAATGAAACTTACTTAAAAAATGTTAGGTGGGAATGTTTGTCCAAGAGAGCAAGATGTATGTTCAAGGGAGAACCCAGACAAAGAGAAAGCCCAGTTCTCAAAATCTTTTAATGGCAATCCATGTGAAAAAAATAAAACTTCCTGCTTGAACTTGCTCATTTGGTTTTTGAATTACTTTTGTAATTGAGCAGTATTGTGAAGTAATAATAATTTAGAGTGTATCGTTTTGTTCTCAATGGGATCTGAAACATGACTTTGTACTTGAAAATTCAGCAAGAGTCATGGTTTGGAGTGATAGTACAGCAGGTAGGGCACTTGCATTGCATGCATCCAACCCACGTTCAGTCTCCAACACCACATAGGGAATCCTGAGCACAGAGCCCGGAGTAAACACTGAGTACCAGTGATGGTGGCCCAAGTGCAAAAAAAGGTGGGGAGGGAATTCACCTGTCATTTCGATGTTCCTTAAAATATCTCTATCTGTAAGAATCATGTCTAGCTAAAGAGGGACTGGTTTTTATCTTGGTGCCTCTAGTTTCAAAATGTAAATGAACCTCTGTCCTTTATATCATCTCTGGGTGGAGGGAGATATAACTGGCCATAGAGGCACGTATTTATTGTATTTTTATTGTATTCTTTACAACGAACCCTGCTAGATATATCATTTAAATCTGCGCCTTTCTCATCTTTTATTATTGTAAACTATTTCTCTCAATCTTTTTTTTTACTTAGAGACAAGAAATTTAATTTTGCCAAGTGAAAACCGTATGGTTTACACTTAGTGCTGAATTAAGAATTGGGGGAGTTTTCAAATACCTTATGTATAATTTCCCAAGTTTTTGTGTAGCTAAAACTCACTTCAGATCCTTCTGTCGTGGAAAACCCAAGGCAATTGGCATGGTTTCAAGGGACAAAACTCACAGTGGTAGAGTCAGGGCAGTTAAAGAAGGGTTGAAATTACTATTTCACAAGTTGCCCGGTCAAAGCTTTTAAACAAAGGAGAAACCTACAGACGCCCATTTTTGGAGGGGTTTGGAGGAGTGGTTTTGAGCTAACACCTGGTGGTGCTCAGGATTACTCCTGGCCTGGAGCTTAGGGAACTCTAGGGGTACTAGGGATTGAACTAGGGTCAGCCACACACAAGGCAAGTGTCTTACTCTTGTGCTCCCTTTCCAGCTCTATGGCAGTCATGTTTCCAGATAAGGTTTACAGTTTTAGTAAGGCATGTTAGGAAAATTGTGGGATCTTTCTTTGTAACAATCATGGGGGGAAAAGCATCTCCATCTTGTTAGGTTTGTAGTGATCAAGTATTGGAAAAAGTCATTTCAACAGAAGATCCAAGTTCGTTGAACTTCTAGAACTTGAATCATATGTGTGTATGTGTGTATATATGTATATATGCACACACACATATATATGTATATATAATGTAGGAGAGAAATATTTGAAAGGAAACTAATTACCTCTGAAATGCCATAGGGGTTGAATTAGATTAGTATTTTTCAAAAGGATGTTTTAATGAGATGTGTTAAAAGGTGTTTTAGTGGGAGTAGACGGCATGATTTCTGTGATTTAGCAATGTTGGGAATTGCCACATTAACAGAAGTCAGAATGTTTCCTTACCTAGGACATAGGGGAGAATTTTTCTCAAGCTGTCATGCATTGTGACTCTCCAAGAGAGGACATTGTGCAAACACTTCACCAGGAAGCTGGATCGTGACTCCTGAGAACAGTGGTCTGCACTGCGCGCACTGGCAAATACTAACCTAAATAATCTCTAAGTGCCTTTCCACCTTTACTCGTGCCTGTTGCTCTGACATGTTGCCGGTAAACATATCCATTGCTTCAGTATAGGACAATTTTGATCATTCTAGCCTCAATTCTGAATCGGGTCATTCAAAGGAGGAAGTCTGAATTCTGAATTAATTAAAATTAATTCAGACCGTTCCTAGTAACAGACTCCCAGATGTTTACAACAGTCACCTCGACGATATACACATTCTGTAAGTGCTATTACTGATTACCATTTATCCTGGATATATAATTTTGTTCATCTGAATTAACTGTGCCTCTTTATATGAGTAACCAAAGGTGGGCTGGAGAGAAAAAGGCGATTCACACTACTTGGAGCATGTTTTCAATTTATAGCTGTATAGATTTTATATGTGAGTATAGAGACATAATGCTGCAGCGGTAATTTTCCTGAATTTTAAAAGATAGCACTTGCCTGAATTTGAGATGTTTTCTTCAGGCAGGACTGAAGAAAAAAAAAGTTAACCACCCTCCTCTCTACTAGCCTCCCCCACGCAGATCAAAACCTTACAGACCCAAAAGCCTCATCCTCATGTAATAATTCCTGTTAGGAAACGTATATATATTTAGAGTCAATAGTTAAGTGGTTTGGATCTCTCACCGTGCCCCTCTCCGTCCTAACCTAACGGAGGAGCTCCGGCAAGCATTAAAGTCATGTGATTGTATTGTTGCACCACTTGTGGGTGGGAAAGTGCAGTGAGTGGCTGGCAGCGTAGTGATCTGTGTGAAGCTTTTGGTGGGAGGAGCCAAGAGATAGAAAAATGCTTCCTCAAACAGTCAACTTTCATAAATCCCTTGCAGCTGGTCAGGTAAGCTGGGGCTGAGAGTGCTGTCTGCTTTGCTTGACGGTCTTCTGGAGCAGGGGAAGATTTCCATGCAGGGGACTGTTTAAAACCTGAAGGTGAACAATTTCAAATGGGGTTTTGAGATTGTGACTTTAGCTCAGTTTTCCCTTGGGTGGGATAGAAGGATGGGAAAAGGGTTGCCAGAGAAAAATGTTGTATGAGGCATAATTACACTCAAAATGTACTCCTTCTTTATCTGAAATTCAAATTTGACCACGAGTCCTCTATTTTCGATTGGTAAATCTGGCAACCCTAGATACAGGATTCTGGGCAGAAATCCTACTTGGGAAGAAAAGGCAAAAGTAGATGGTGATGTCTTTGTCTTGGTTCTAAGTCACTGTGGTGGATGACTCGATGTGGTGTCAGGAAAAGAAAGGTGAGGGAACTCCTGCTTTTTTTTAGCATGAAATTTTATGGTCCAAGGGCTAAATACTCTTTCATGTTGTTTCTTTAACCAAGTCTCTGAAATAAGTAGCTTTTGAAAGAGTGATGGCTATATGATTTTATCTCTGGTTAATTTCTTGGAGCTTGGAGTAAGAAATGGAGTAAACACTGTTAGTTTTTATGTTTGTTTTACATTATATTTTTATGACATTTGATGCTGGCAGCCATCAATAACTTTATAGACTGCTTCCCTGAATACTTTGCCTCAGAAACACTTGCTGATTTTTGATCACTTGGGATCACTGTGCTTCAGTTGTCTTTGGGTTTTAATTTGATTGTCAGTTGTTTTGTAAACAGAGGTGAGACATTCTTAAGTAGCTTATTATAGAGAAATAATAAGAGATGCACAAGTTGATATATTTTAAAAAAACAGTTGAATTTGTATCTGATTAGATTGGGGGCCTAGAAGGGGGTGGATGGGGCAGATTTGGGGTTTGGGGGAGATTTGGTTTCACTGGGCTTGCTTTCTGTTTGAACACTAACTATGATTTTAGTGTTTGTGCTTCAAAAATGCCAGAGACAATATCCGCTTCTACTTAACTTAAAAAAATGTTTAATATGAAGCTTGCTTAATGTAGTTTTTGTTAAAGTCTATCGGGGACATTTTTCAAAATCAAGAAGTGTAATAGAGATCCAGGAGCAGGTCCCACAATGATTGTTCTAAAGGTTTGTATTCCACCTTTGTCTAAGTAGCTTC
This sequence comes from Sorex araneus, assembly GCF_027595985.1. Classification (NCBI taxonomy): domain Eukaryota; kingdom Metazoa; phylum Chordata; class Mammalia; order Eulipotyphla; family Soricidae; genus Sorex; species Sorex araneus. The sequence continues at coordinate 83,512,042 of NC_073313.1, forward strand.
AGGGGATTTGAATTGCAACTTGTTCAGGAAAATTCTAGTAGGGGTGGAGCACTTAGAGAAATCAGTTGCTTCTAAGCTGACCCTGTAAATGCGTGTGAAGGCTCAGGGGCTGATTAGCTATGAATCTGTGGCAGGTTCCTTTTTCCAGCTCTGTTGGTCCTAAATCTTGGGAGGTGTTTTGTGACCTCAAACCTCTGCAATTAGAACAGAACTTGTTTCTGTGTTCTTACTGGAGTCCTCACACATCAGTTCAGTTACACCGAATTACTGAATTTTTCGGCTATGCTAATGACACCCACCCCTAGCTTTATATTCCTAGCAAAACAAGAAAAAGTATAAATTAGCTATTTTTAAAAATACTTAAGTCAAATAATTGTTCATTTGCAATATCCAGCCAGGAACAGTCTCTGTTATGTGTGGCCATTGTTCTCTTTGGAGGGAAAAAAGAAAGAATTTAGGAAAGGAAATAGCAAGAAAAGCAACAATGCTTCCAAGGCAGATTTAGTGTTAAGCCCTATAAAATTAGTCTCACAAAGTTGATTCACTCATTCAGCCAAGTTTTATGGAGTGGCTATTATTTACCAGCCGCAGAAACATCCCCAGTGATTCTAAGATGGGGAAGATAGAGGCCTGACTTTAGATAAGCTCAAAGTCTAATAAGAAGAGAGGCATGTAAACAATTTATCCATGTGCACAGTGATAAGTACTCAGATAAAACTGAGTACAAGGTACAGTTAGAGGCACCAAAGAGGGAGACATAAACGGGGGTGTGGGTAGGGGGTGGGGAGAGAGGTTCTTGGAAATCTGTACAGGAGTCCTTTGAACTGAAAATCCATATTGGCTAGTGGAGTCTGGAAAAGTTGGCTTTTGGCTTTCCTAAGCTATTTGTGAATTGGGACAAAACACTTCACTTCCTTCCTCTTCCTTTTCTCACAAAATGTTCCTTAGCCACTGCTTTACCTTCACTTGGCTGATACTTCGAGATACAAGTTGAGATATAAGGCACCTTTATGGACTATTTACAGAAGTGTGATTGTTGAGATGCCCCCCCCACACACACTTTGTGGGGAGGTTATATTTGGCAACATTCTTAAGGCACATAAGCAATAAAATTCTTCTGCTCTTCTCCTACCTTCCTCCTTCTTTGAACTTAAATGTTTCCTTTGCACCCAACTGACTTGGTCTGCATATGTGTATATGGGGTATCAAAAAAGCAGAATTCAACAGGGTAAGGAAGGGGGGACGCAATGCTGACTGACTGCCGTTGATATACTGCTTGTCTGCTTCTCTCTCCGGGGTCTGTGTACAGCTGCATGCATTTTGTCTTCCCTGTGTTCAGGAAAGGTTTATGAAAGACATTTCTATTAAAATAATTTCTTGCCTGCACCCTAAATTTAAATGAAAAGTTCTATTTAAGATTAGAAGGCTGCTATTAGTGCATATCTATTAATGTTCATAGATGGGTACACTCAGTGGAAGAGAACATGATGCTGATTATATCCATTTTTATAAAGACGGGCGTCTAAGAGGAAAAAGTGGGGGATTGCCATTAGTCTCCTGATTGCTGCCTAATAGTTTATATTGATGCTGCTTCACTTAGAGCTCTTCAGAGTAGTTCCAATCTTCACTAGGTCCTTGGCAGTTGTAGGAACCAGACAACCCAGTATGAGTGATTCATATTTCAGAACACACAGCGACTTCCTCCGCGAAGCCGCTGTCTATGCGCGTAAGTATGCTTCTGTGAGTTTGCGTTATCCATAGAATTTTTCACTTAACACGCAGTTATTAAAATGTGATAAGATACTGTTGTTCATAGATCAAATCATATGCCCAGGGCTTTATTTAACATTTAACTTTTAACTCTTGATTGTCTAGCAGAGCAGTGAGAAGTGTTTGGAAATGTAATCCAGTTATCATTGTAATTGAGAGAAATTCTTTTTCATAATTCCAAGTGTATTTGAGAATCAAGTCATTCTGAAAACAGTTATTTCTCTTAAGATACTGTGACTGACAAAGAGTGATTTTCAGCTTCATAGGGGCCTTTTCTTATTATGATTGATGATAGAGCTTTCTCTTATGAACATGAAGTACATTTGCAGGTTTTTCTACCACCAAGTGCACAGAAGTCTTGGATCTGACAGTCTTGCTCTCATAACTCACAAGACTTAGGTGGGATTTGAATTTCTACAATGTTACTTTTCTCTCTCTCAGTCAAAAGGCTTTGTACTCGTTTGTGAAAAGCCTTGAAGGTAAGGAAAAGGAAATAGATTGAATTCTGAAGGTTTTGTAAATGCTCTGCAACTTTTTTTTATTTGTCATCAACTATTTGATGCAGATGTAGTTTAGAAATGTCTTTGGCCGTTTTCAAACCCTGCTGCTCGTTGGGTGCATTTTCAAAGAGAGTAAATAGGGAAGGGGTTTTGGAAGATTCTTAGGTGTAGTAGCACTTATTTCAGCAGAGAATCACTTTCCTGTTGTGTCACTTTGCTGTTTTCTTAACTCAGTACCATAGTGAAAGAGCAGATGAGAATGATTTGTTTTTAAGGCAATGGAAAGGAATAGCTTTGAGAAAAGCATAAATTGAGTTTGCACTCTATTCTTTTCAGTGTTTCTTTAATTGTGTGTGTGCATATGTAGGAGACAGAAGGAGTGGGGAGAGAGAGAAGGAGGGAGAAAGAGAGAGAGACTTGTCTTGACTAGTCTTAGCGGTTTTTTAAAGGCTATAACCTGCTCTGCGAGTGGATGGTGACTGTCATGGGAATACGGTGTAGAATTGTTATGACATGGTCTTTGCTCTGAGCACATGATAGCTCTGTACCAGTGGGTCTAGAAGGAGGACTTGGGACACTATTAGTGTGGCTTGGGAAACACGAAGGATCGTTTTTCTCATACCAAGATAGTTTCTGGGCTGTTCGAGACCCATTATAATAGGGTATCATTCAGAGGGCTTAGCTGGCTTAACGAGAAAGAATTTACTCTGAAGCCATCGGTTTTCCAAAGGATCAAACAATAGATGATTACATATTGTGCGGGGGCAATCCGTCCCCTGCTTCCACTCCGTCCCATCCACATATATGTCACTAAAGCCTTAGTCCTCTCCAAGGACTACAAACAGATGTTAGCAAATGTAAAGCAACAAAGTTTGTATATGCCCTCTCCAATTATTTTGGCCAGTAATTGAGTTTGGCTTCTTGAAGAACGAATGCGCTATGCAGAAGGGACTTATTATCACGACGTATTGTACGTGTAAATAAATCCTGATTTCCAAAGTAATTTTGAAAGAAAGATGAGGTGCACGGTTGGTTTTCTTTTTGAAACATTGTATTCGACAGTTAATAATGATACTAACTTATTTGGTCTTATCTTTGTTTAGATAGAAAAATGCACGTTTAAAAAAAATGTCTCTTAGAAGCTTTTTTTTAACATAGCAGCAGTTTCTAGTATAATAATATTGCTATACCTTTGCATTGTTACAGAATTAAAACATAGATCCTGTCATTCAAAATACTTTATAAATCAAGTAAAACCTCATAACTAAGAGGAACATGCTTTTTATGTTGTTTTTGGTTTGGAGGCCACACACCACGGTACTCAGGGCATTCCTGACTCTGCACTCGGGGAACACTTCTGCAGGGCTCGGGGAAGCATATACGGTGCCACGGATCAAACATGGGCTAGCCGTGTGCAAGACAAATGCCCTAACCACTGTATGTTTTTTAAAAGCTCATGCTGCCTTGTATTCCATGCTTTAGCTTTATAGCCTAACTTGATGTAATATTTCAAGTTTAATTCTTTGCTTTTTCTAGTTGCATTAGGTTTTTGCTTTAGAAAACTGTCATTAGTTTCCCAAGGAAAAAAGCTTAAGAAAAGCATATCTAAAGGACAGGGATGTAAAATTAAAAAGACAGGTAGCAATTCTTTATCTGTGATTGGCAGAAAATATGCCAACCATACCAAATTCAATGGCTTCTTTTCACCTTTCTAGTTGCTGTCAACTTAAATGATAAACCTCTAAATAATAGCAAACAATAGAAGTCCTAATATTACTCAAAATCTTAATTTTGCTTTCAAAAACATATGTTGTTTGAAATTAGGAATAATGTGAAAGTTGATTCAATTACATGCTTAGATTGGATGAGGGTTACAAATTGTGTTCTATGTAAATGCCTATGACTCTGCTGTTTTTCTGGAAAAGTTATCGAGGTTACTCTCCAATCCTGCTCTGCAGGCACCTATTTGCCCCAACCCCTGCTGCTATGCAACTGCCCCCCAAATATGGGGACTAATGCTATACTGTCCTGAGGGTGAGTAAGACGAGGAAAAGTAGTCTAAGGAGAAAGGTTAGGATTAAGTTGTTTTGACCCGGTTAGAGTGCAGGATTTCCAAATACTGCTTCAGTTGAAGATGGTTGTTGATAAAAAGAACTAAAATTCAGAGGAGAGGTCAGAGGTAGCAATAAGAGCTTTAAGATCTGAGCAACTGCAGCGCTAGATAAAACTTTGCAAGAACTTCATTTTGCCAGGAAAAAAGGAAACTTGACAGGATTTAGAATGGAATCTTTTATGTTAGTTAGACTAAGGAGGGGGAAGAGAAACCCCTCATGTACAAAAGCATACTTAACAATGGGCACTACTGAGTGTCACTGTTTTGAGCCAGATAACACAGCTGCGTGCGACTCTAGGATCAAAAAATCCTGTGATGATCTGGAGCAGGTTGTATTAGGTGTAAAAGGAAACTTAGAGTTCTCATAGGCATTGAAATTATACAAATATTCTTAGACTAATTTTAGGAATTCAGAGGGACTTGGGTTAACAGCATTCTCAATTGTTATTATGTTACATTCTTCCTTTTCCGGAATGATTAGATGAATATAAATATAAATAGTACCTTGAAGCAGGTACTATTTGATTTTGCAAATCATTTTATTTGATTGCATATGCATTGTTCAATGGGAGAAACAAACAAACAAACGACGGACTCCAACAGAAAACAGTTGCTGCTCCTTGAATTTATCACACTGAGTTTTGGGTCACACTCAGCTTCTTGATGGTGAGATAAAGTAAGAGCTACTTCATCCTGTTGATACAATATTTAGAAAAGCAGTTGAAATGCATCTGGTTTTGCATAATCTGTAGCTGTGCATAGTTTTGAACAACATACCTTGATACTCAGGGACGTTACAGGAATGTTTTACCAACAAGCTAAGTAAAAATGGAGAAGTGATTGCGATTTAGGAATCACTAATAAAGAAAATTCATAGCTGGTGTTGAAATGAAAACACTTGATGAACCAACTCAAGTCTCCTGGGAATTTGAGTAGCTTAGCAGTTTGCACTCTTGGGTTAACAATAACAACAACAAAAAAGAGAAGACTTTTTTTTTTCTCCACGCCCTTTCTCCATATGCTGCTGCAACTGTGGGAAAAAGAATCGCTTGCGGTCATGCTTGTCTTAAGGGGATTATAGCGTATCTAGTAATCCAAATGAGAATACTCATTAGCAGGTTTTTAGTGTACATGAATTAAAGAAACACCACCACAACAGGTCACATTTGACAGCGTGATAAATTCTTATTCAGTGACATCTTTTTGCTGCCACGTAATCCCACAGTCAGCAACTGTATCAGCATTTAAGCGACTGTAAAGGCATGTTTGGTTCCACAAGACGTATCTTGTCTGCATGTACTTAAACTATCAATAAAACATTAAAATAGCCGAGATGCCAAAATTACTTTGGTCTGTTATTCAAGGGTTTTTTGGAAATTGCCTCTGGAAGCTAAGGAACACATAGCTGCCAGGTATGAAGATTTATTCTTAAACTAAAACGATGTCAGATGACTTAGGATGTCTCTCATAATTTATTCTAGAAAAAGAAGTCTAGAAGCAAAATTGTCCAGAATAATGAAATCTAAAACCTACAATATATTTATACATAATACTTTCCAAAGTATTTTATGTAAATTCTATGTAATTATGTAATCCCTCAGTTTTCTTCCTTTCCATCAAATACAAGTCCTGAGTCTTACTTAACATGCTCAGATTTACATCTCATCCTGAGAAATTTTTATCGAAATATGCAATTTCATAATACCATAAATTCTTAATATTTGTTTTAAAAATTATATAGTACATGTCGAATAGAACATAACAAAGATGTCTTAAGGAAAAGTGAGTTCTGGAGTCAAATCCACTGAATTTTCATTTGGTTTTGTTACCTTATAGCTCCATGGAGCTTCTCTAAGTCTGTTTCCTCATTTAGAAGATGATTCTAAGGAATATTAATCTCCAACAGTCGGTAGGGATACCTGATAAATTAACTCATTAAATTAACTTCTAGTTACATCCTTGGCATACTCAGAGAGTTTGATAGAAATCCTTGATTTTCATAGCCATACCAGATTTTTGGAAACTTGAGCAAACCTTTTTGTCTAATTCTTCCTTTTAGGGTCGGTGTACTAGAGAGAACTGCAAGTACCTCCACCCTCCTCCACATTTAAAAACTCAGCTGGAAATTAATGGACGCAACAATCTGATTCAACAAAAGACTGCCGCAGCCATGTTCACCCAGCAGATGCAGCTTCTGCTCCAGAATGCTCAGATGTCATCATTTGTAAGTCCCAGCTGTGTCCTTCAAAAATTGCATGTCTTTCAAAAGATATGATAGGATAATCTACACTGGAATAACCTTGCAGGATTTTCAGGAAATGAGTTACAGAAGAATTTAGGATGCAAGCTAATATGCTAATTGATATCACAAAGCTGTTCGGCAAGTGAGGGCATGTTGGGTTTAAAACCTGGGTTTGCATTTAAGCATGAACTCAGTTAAGCAAAGATGTTAAGGAAAGAACTTTAAGCACAGATCCACTTAACACAAGGAAGAGGTTTCATTACCACTACATGTAAACCTTTGAATTCTCAGATATTAATTTAAACCATTTATTTTTGTTCTTTGATGGTAGTTTTGCTGGAATTTTTTTCCTGTTTTTTCCTTTTAGGACCACACCCAGAAGTGCTCAAGGGCTAGTCCTGGATTTTTGCTCAGGGATCACTTCTGGGCAGTGTTCAGGGGTCCCTCTGTGGTGCCAGGGATTGAAATGGGTTTAGTTGTCTGCAATGGAAACAGAGACTTACCCCCTGTACCATCTCTCTGGCCTCTTCTCTGTTATTTTTAAATCGTCTTATTATTTTGAAACAATTTTTGGTAAAAATAAAGCTTATAAAAGTTTTATAGATAGTTCCTGTGTTATCCTACATTTCCATCATTGTTAACATCCTCTTAATCTCATGGTAAATTTTGAAAATTATTCGAACATTACGATTAAATAACTTAGTGGTTTCATTCCAGCTATCATTCTTCATTAGTATACTCTTTAGGTCCAGTGTTCAGTCCAGAATTGTAGGGTGCAGTTATTTAACCCTGTTTCCTCTTTCTTCTCTGGTCTATGCCCATTTCCCAGTCTTTCCTATTTCCCTTGACAATGATAGTCTTGAGGAATACTCACCAGGTGTTGAAAATGCTCTGTTAACTTTGTTACCCATTTTCATCAATGTGTAATAAACACAGAAAATTGACGTTAGTGACTCAAGTATTAAGATAATATGAAAACATGATAGTATGTCAGTTTGCTCCCAGCAAAATCTTTTTCATTATAATGTCGTTTTTAGTTTTTTTCTTTTTGATACAGCAAAACATATATGAAGTCACTGAAGTTTTGTGTCATAATATTTTTGTTCCAGAATGTCTAGACCAATTTAAGCGAAAAAAATCAGACTATATGTCCCATATTATTAATTAAAATATTTGTCTTGGCACTCTATGATGATTATGTTGGTAGAACAGTTCCAAGAAATGGCACCTTCAGAGCTACTGTTTTACCTTCAGGTGTAATTTACATGGTTGAATTCTTCAAGTTCTTTTCTTTGCTTCATTTTTACATACTAAAATTCCTTCATACTTCTACAGGGGTAAGGATGAGAAAGTCTCTCAGATATTGAGGATTAATATTAAAAGAGCAACAGAAAAAAATGTGCTTGGTGAGTTCAGAAAATGTGACTAGAAGATGAGGAAAAAGCAAGGGAGCTTTTTACACACTGTTGTACTCAATCTTTTCATGGAATATCCCAGTTTCAGAGGGGGCAAGGAATAGGATAAGTTTTAATCACACACCTTAGCCAAGCATTTCCTACAGAGGTAGAGCATGTATATTTTTATCTATCAAGGTATAGCATCAGGGCACCAATCAAATAACCTGTTTCAGGGAATCAGAGAGCAAAGTCTGGGGTAATGTACGGATAAAGAGCTATCATTCATCTTCTATTCAGTCTCTAATAGAGTCTCTCCATTCCCAATACCAACCCCCAGAATGTATCCTGATATTACCACAGAAATAATATGATCATGAAGACTCACACTGATGAAAACAGGAAGTGACTTTTAGAGGTTCATTGAGTTTTCTGATCTCTCTTGCTTTCCAACTGAATTCTCTGTGCTTCTCTAGAATTGAATATGTTTCCCTTTTTTTCTGCCAATGACAGTAATTTGAGTTTTTAAACTGGATAATATGATGTGATTCACAGGAGTAAAATTTATTTTCTAGCATATTACAAGATATAAGACTTAGAGGACCCCAGGGATCAATTGGAAATTGCTTTCCTACCTTGTAGATTATTTAACAATAGCTGTTTTGATGGGATAAATTGATAAAAGATTGATCTCTGCAGTTATTATGAGCATAAAACCAATTCTGAAATGGTTTATAGGATCCTCTTTTGTGGTCTAGGAAGCTACTTTGTAAGTATGTTGAAATTGAGCATGTATAAACAATTTTAAATTTTACCATTCTGATTAAGAAGAAATGTTCTTTTGATTCCTGATGTTATAACAGAAGTAACATTATTTTATTTCATTTCTCTGGTAACTACTCTCAGGAACAACTTTCTACCCCTTTAGCACCTCCAGCCCTCATCTTCATAATCTGTAGTTCTTACCTCTAAAATACTCAAGTATTTGTTTAAATTTCTAATCCTGTCATTTATATAGTTGCATATTAATACCCATTTGATATTACTGGCTTGAACTTCAGTCTTTGCATAGAGCATATTGGGGTCTGTTTCTAGGATACCAGAAGAGCACATCTGCTTTTGGAAAATTGAACATAGTTTGCTTATTATAAGCCCCCATAAAAAGGGAACGCTAGCCTAATGGCATGATAGCTGGAAAGATTCTGTTCATTGTGATTGAACAATGAATAAAAAAAAACTGTACCTAGTCAATTTGGATGGAATGCTTGGTGTAGCAGGCAGATATGTTCACTGTATTTAATAGGTTTCAATTAACATTTGCTAGCATAAAATTCCATCTCTGAAAGCTTTTGTTAGCTTTATTGAGGAAGTTTAGCAAATGAGACTAAGGGTGTGACTCCTTAGTCAATGCAGTTTAAGAGCGATAGTTTATGATGTTTACAGAAAAAAGAAATTCATGAGCTACAGAACTCCCCTTGACATAATCAGGAGACAAAGCATGTGTACTGTTGAAAAATTTTAGGAAGCAGTCACATTGGATTTATTCTTATAATGCAATGTTTTACAATTTCAATTTTAATAGCTAGAAATTTTCATTATGGGGAGGAAGGATTCTCACTGCTGGGTGTATTATTTTTGTGCAAAGTGAGTATATTATTTTGACATTTTTCACAATTTAGAATTATTCCTATCTGGTAAATAGTATTAGTTTCTCTCTTTCAATATGGTGGTTCTTTACATATATGTGAAGTTGACCTAGTTAAATGTGTTTGTCTGATGATTTACTTATGGGTTGATTTACTTACTTATGGGTTGATTTGTCTGATGATTTACTTACAAAATGTTATTGGCTTATCACATCTGGATTAGCCGTTGAAATGTACCATATCCTTTGGTCTATTATATGTTTTCATAGTTTTCATTCATCTGGCCAAATTGTGGTGTTGTAAACCATAAATATTACACATAAGGATTCTACTACAGGCTTTTCCTTTATCTCTGTTAGAATCATCTGATTGTAGATCATTCTCAGCTTTTTACATCATCTTTATTATTCTTTTTACCTAATGCATTTATATAAACTAACGTATGTATTTCCCTGGCACTAATGTAATAAAAAATAAGGTGACATAACACTTGAGATCCAAAAGGGGATATTCTAGTAGATAGGATAAAAGGAGATATTCTAATTAATAAATTGTATTTTTTTGAATATCATTGTTTTTAGATTCCGAGGTTTTAACATATTATTTTTTTAATTAAGTATGACTATAAGGTATTGTATAGCTCTGTAAGACTTATCCGCTACTACAATTTAGAATGAATATACATAAAATTGCAGAATATTTATTTACTTCTTCACTGTCACTGTCACTGTTATCCCTTTGCTCATCAATTTGCTCAAGTGGGCACCAGTAACATCTCCATTGTGAGACATGTTAACTGTTTTTGGCATATTGAATATATGCCCTGGGTAGCTTGCCAGGCTCTGCTGTGCGGGCTTAATTTTGGAAAATCTTAAGTTAAAATATGTTGGCGATAAAGACAAAAGGAAGCCATCTTTCCTTTACCAAAAATTTTATGCATTTGGCATATTCACCCCAGAGCTATAGTTTTTCTAGTTCTCCTTAACTTTGAGTGAGGTATTTATGCTATCCCAAATTTTCATAGCTTTTATTTTTAAAAGATCCTGATAAAAGTGGGCAATACTGTCCATAGATTTAATGGAAACGGGAACTATGTCTGTATCATAGACTGCTAGTATCCTGGTCAGTATAGAAATGACAGAGTATTTTAATAAAGATACTGCAGTCAGTTTGGATTTTTCCTGGAATAATAAATGATGACATTTAGCTTTCTCATCTCAATGTGATGACATTTAATGTTTTGTAAAGTGACTTTTGCAAGGCGGTTCAAGTCAGTAGATGACAGGCATTATGTAATTGTAAGGTTAATATGCTCTTAATATAATTATGACTGTCATTATCACATAGAGTTCCACATTGACTGAGGTTAACCAAATCACTTCAGAGGAGTATGTGAAGAGTGAATGCCTGGCTTGCTATGAGCCCAAAATGTTATCTGGATTTTACTATATTTTCTAAAAAGTGAAATAAGATTTTATTATTTGATATAGCAACTGCAATCTAACATTGCTTATGTTTTCAACACATTGTTCCCAGAAGGATGTTGTGCCATGAGGTTCAAGGAGATTTGTGGCCCTCATTTACAGGAGGCCATGGGTCAAGATCTTGGGAGGAGCTGTACCAAAATGTGTCTAACATTGGTAACATTTGGCTGATAACATTTATGAAGAAATTTTTGTGTCCTTTGTTATTATGAAGTTCCCCCTTTCCATGCAACTTCAGGTCTTACAGGTTTTGTTCTTCATGGGACTAGTCAGTCTAAAGTAGTTTCTCAGTTACTTTCCAGAAGCTGTACACGGAAACAAAATTAAGTTATACCAGAAACAGTTTAGATGTTTTGCTCCAAATTTGTTACTATAAAATGTGAAATCTTCCTTCTTCAAAAGTCGAATGAAATGAAAATGAGACATTTGGAAGCCAGAGGACATTTGGGGAGTTATTTTACAGTGCCCAGCTTCCTTGAGAGTAATGCATTTTAACATTCTCGCTTTATCCTCTCATTAAATCCCATGGGATAAATTAAACATAATCTCCATTCAGCCCATTTTGTGTGCTTCTCCTCTGAGACTGGTTAGTTCAGTAGGTTAGACCTGCTGCTAATGAGACCATGTGGACCTGTTTACTTTTCTGTTCTTGGTCACAGTTTAAGTGACAGATACCTCAAAATCACTTGCTTTTGATGATGAATTGCAGGCCGGAAGTTTAGATGGCTCTATGAAATGTTTTTCCCTAATGGAGGTAAAACAAAGCAAACGACCACATAAATAAACAAGTCCAGTGGGTGACAATGAAAAAACACCCTCTTACTTAAATCAAGAGTTCAGTCATTTGTCAGCTAAGAGAACTGTAGGAGACCTAGTATAAAATCACCGTGGCTCCCCCATACCTGATATTAATCTCAAAGTGCCCCATCAAGCCATATTTCTTTTATTTTATACCTCCCCCACCTACATTTTGTTTTTTTTGGGGGGGACGCATCTATTGATGCTTAGGAATTACTCCTGGCTCTGTGCTCAGGATCACTCCTGGTAGTGCTCAGTAGACCGTATGTGGTGCTGGGTATCAAACCCTAGTCAGTCATGTGTGAGGCAAGTGCCTTACCAGCTGTGCTGTCTCAGTCTCCCTCACCCCTTTTTCATCTAGTTTTATTATCTCTTAAACCATTCTGTTAATACCAGCCATATTCACAATTCACGACTCCCTTAGAACCACACATTTTGGAATTAAAAGTAGTAATTTGGGCTGCAATATAGCTAAAGCATTCTGCTATAATTCTTACCGCTACCTTCTATGTTAATAGAAGTGATTAATCCACTGAAATTTAAACATTTTACCCACACACACGTATATATATATGAGGCTGAATAAATTCATCAGAGTTAAGACTGATGAATTTATTCAACCTCTGCCATGACATTTGAGTGTCTCTTTTGGACTGTGATTTTGTTTGTTTGTTTTTTGAGTTTTGGTCCACATGGCAGCACTTAAGGGTTACTCCTGGCTCCGCACTCAGGAATCACTTTTTTTCCTTTCTTTCTTTTTTTCTTTTTGGGTCACACCCGGCGATGCATAGGGGTTACTCCTGGTTCATGCATTCAGGAATTCCTCCTGTGGTGCTGGGGGACCATATGGGATGCTGGGAATAGAACCCGGGTCAGCCGTGTGCAAGACAAACACCCTACTCGCTGTACTATCGCTCTAGCCCCCTCAGGAATCACTCTTAATGGGCTTGGGGGACCTTATGGGACCATGCTGTGGTTCGGTTGTGTAGCAAGGCAAGTGCCCTTCGGCTCTACTATTGATCCACCCCCTGTACTGTTATTTTTTTTTTTTTTTTGCTTTTTGGGTCACGCCTGGTGATGCACAGGGGTTACTTCTGTCTTTGCACTCAGGAATTACTCCTGGCGGTGCTCAGGGGACCATATGGGATGCCGGGAATTGAACCCGGGTCGGCCATGTGCAAGGAAAATGCCCTACCCACTGTGCTATTGCTTCAGCCCCTCCCTCACTGCCTTCTCTTCACAGTGCTTTCTCTTATACCTATGTTTAGTATTGTCAGAAAAGCTGACTTAGGTGAAGGCAACTATTCACTCTTATCCCTTGATTAACTAATTTTTTTAGTTTTGCTTTTTGGGTCACACCTGGCGATGCACAGGGGTTATTCCTGGCTCTGCACTCAGGAATTACTCCTGGCGGTGTTCAGGGGACCATATGGAATAATGGGAACCGAACTCAGACCTGCCGCGTGCAAGGCAAATGCCCTAGCCAAGGTGCTATTGCTCCAGTCCCTTGATTAATTTTTTTGTGGGCCATTATTATTTATTCATTAACTAGTACAATTCATCCATAAACACCATTATTAGCTTGCATCTGATTGCAAAGTTGACTCTCAGTTACTGAGGACCAGTTAACTAGGTTATGTGAATCTCCTACAGTGTGCCTTTCGGGGTTTCTTGGCCGGGGTTGGGGGGTTGGGGGGTTGGGGGATGGTGCTTGGGGCCACAACTGGCATGCTCAGGGAACTAGTCCTGGCTCTGCTCAGTAGTGACCCCTGGTGGTACTTGGAGCACATATATGGAGCTGGAAATTAGAACCTGGGTCAGTACAAGCAAGGCTAGTGCTTTAACCCTGGTACCATCTCTTTGTCTCAACAGTCTTTTGGTCATTTCAGTTACTCACTGAATTTAGACTGCGGAGATGGACAGAAAAAACTTGTGAAGCCAAGTTTATTCAGTTGTTCTCCATATGAACAGTTAGTAAAGCCTAATGGAAACTAAAATGGTACATTTACAGTGTGCTTTGGACAAAAATATATATGCACGGTGATGGTGTACAGTTTAGTGCATCAAACTGATGCTGTAATATATAAATAGTAAATTAGTGATAAAATGTAGGTATTATTAATGTCAGTTATAGTTAAAAGTACTATTTTTCTGATATTAAAATCAAATCAACAAATTATCAAGTCAAAAAATATCAACAATCTTAGAAAATATTTTGTCTTCAACCTCTAGATAAGAACTAAAAGAAAATGTAGGCTTCAATTATTATGTTTATTTGAGGCTATAATTAGTATAAGTGATCTAAAATATTTTGCATTCTCCCAACAATACTTGTAGTTGACTAGATATTATTATTGCTATAACTAGATTTAGGAAGACATACTGGTTGATTTACCATGAGATATACTTTTAATTTTCTTTATACTAATTTTAGGAGTAACTTATTATAAATAATAAGTCTTTGTCAATATTTCTAAAATGTATGTATAACTCAGACTTTTATTGAGACAGTTTATAGTTGAATTGTATTATTTTTCAAAGTTGTTTTGGAATTCTTTTACCAATAGATTGTGTCTCCGAAAATCATACTCTTACAAAATTCTAATTACTTGTTCTTCATTTTTAGACACTTAATCATTATTCTAAAAACAGTTTAGGATCCTCAGTTTAGTAATTGTTGAAAATAACATATTAGTGAACGTATTCATGTTGGTTTCTAAAGTCAAACTTTTTCTACTTGTGACATCTTGCGACAATATTAGATTCAGATCAGTAGACTTTACATGTAATTGACACTTTACTACCGAAATTGGTGGAGTACTTTTTTTAAACCTATAAAATTTGGTTTTGTGACATTTTTGCAAGTGACTGAATGGTAATGTTTTAGACTTTGAAGGACAACAAGCACACTGTTGAGAACATAGGGGATTGACTGAAGAAGTAGTACAAGGGGTTAGGTGCTTAGGTGCACATGGTTGACCCCAGTTTGATCCTTGTCACTGCACATAGTCTCCAAGCACAGAGCTGAAAGTAAACCCTAAGCACCTCTGGGTATGCACCATATCCCCTTACTCCACCCACATACAAAGAGAATATAAGGCAGGTAATTTTATAGCACAAGAGAAAACAGATATCCAAAACTGCTTGAAATACAACTCTACTGGTAAGTAGAGCAGAATTTGTTTATGGACACTAGTATGTGGATTTCATACATTTCTCATATGTTATGAAATAGTTTTCATATTTTCACTTTACCCTCACCATTTGAAATATGTAAAAAACATTCTTCACATTCTGATCCTACAAAAACAGGGGTGGGGGTCAGATTTTAGCTCCAAGATTTTAGCTCAAAAAAAAAAACGTTGGCCAAATTTTAGTTCTGATTCTTACTAGAGAATACAGGTTCTGAAATGGCAAGTAGTTCAGTTCATGACCGTACACCGGGATGAGTTTCTGAGATCACTCGCTGTATTTTTGTGCCTACAGGAGTTTTTCCACGGAAAGTGTCTATAGCATTCATCTGATTCTCAGTGACATCAGGATTAAAAAGATGAGGCATTTTATTCATTTTAGGGAGGTATTTTCCTAAAGTCCTTGATAATTTCTAGGTATTCTGTAAGTTACTGGGAACTCATGAGAATTTTTGCTCTAGTTGCTAATTACTGTTATATACTGACACTGAGGGTAAAGAAGTTGAGGTGATCCTTTATTTGTAAAATCAGTTATCTCTATCATTTTGGGTTTTTTTTTGGGGGGGGTGGTTTTCACGCCCAGCAGTTCTCAGGGTTTAATCCTAGCTCTATGCTCAGGGATCTCTCTTGGCGGGCCTGGTGAATCAAATGTATGCAATACTAGGAATTCAATATAAATTGGATCTGCAGGGCAAGCACACTACCTGTGGTACAAATCATTCCATTCAAGTTGTCTCTTTTTAAATAGATTTTTAATATTTGGAGAAAGAATAGTTCTAGAAATAAAAGCTTCTCCATGTTTTCAAGTATTTTCAGCATTGCAGAGGGAGTTATTAAGAATGAATAGCTGAAACATAGTTAAGTGTCACTGTCACTGTATCACTGTCATCCCATTGTTCGTTGATTTACTCGAGCAGGCACCAGTAACATCTCTATTACACTCAGCCCTGAGGTTTTAGCAGCCTCTCCTTACTCATCTTTCCCAATGACTGGAGGCTGTTTTAGGATCAGGGGAATGAGACCTATTGTTACTGTTTTTGGCATTTCGAATATGCCATGGGTAGCTTGCAAAGCTCTGCCATGCAGGCGGGATACTCTTAGTAGTTTGCCGGGTTCTCCGAGAGGTATGTATATATATTTTACTGTATTTGGGATATGAGTACACCATGGGGAGCTTGCAAGGCTCTCCCATGCGGGCAATAGACTATTAGATTTGTCAGGTTCTCCAAGAGGGAGAACAAGGCTATTAGATGTCACGTGGCCGCTTTGAGCTTGGTCTTAACAGCCTCTGGATGTTGGCCATTGGTGGCCGTTTCACGGAACTGGGGGCAGTTTGTGGGTATGGCTGCCAAGCTACTGAAAAATGAGGGGTCTGGGTGGAGAAGGCCCAGTCCCAATCCGAGCAGGCTTGGAGATCTCAGCCCTGGGTCCCACACACCTGGGTTCCTTTGCTGGTCTCTTCATGCGTAAGGCTCATTCAAACATCTGGAGAGTGACCTTGAGCATGGCTGTGGGTTCTGGAGGTCTTCAACTGTCAAGGCTCTGCTTGGGGCAGGGAGGGAAAGGCAATCCATCCCCTCTGAGGGGCCCCAGTGAAGACAGCCAGGCACGGGGGGGCGGGGGCGGGCAAGAGACTGTGTTGCTCTCTTCTGGGAGCTTGGTCTTATAGCCTCTGGATGTTGTGTCATTCCCGGCAATAAAGAGAAATCAGGTTCAATCTGTGAAAATATGTTTCTTTTTAAATAAAGATTATCTTTGGGCCAAAGCAACAGTAAAACAGGTATAGTGTTTGCCTTACACGTGGCCAGCCTGGGTTCAATCCCCAGCACCACACCCAGAGCCCAGTCAGGAGTGATTTCTGACCAGAGAGCCAGTAGTAAGCCTTGTGGCCTAAAAACAAACAAAAATAATAATATAGATTGCCTCACAGATCAGTTCATATCATGGGCTCCAGTATAGGTAGAGGGAGGATTAAAATTGTTTACTAAAACTGAACATGGGTTCTTGTGTGCTACTTGACTTAACAGGTGACTGTTAGTGAAAGTTAAACCTTGAGTTTTCAAATTTCATGGAACAGAGCAGTTGCCCTGGGGCTGAGGTGGTGAGAAAAAAAGAAGTGTCCATTTGAAAAAAGGAACTGAAAAAAAATCTACAAATCTTATCTCCACTTGTATGTTCATTGCTGCACTGTTTACAGTAGCCAAAATCTGGAAAAAACCCAAGTGCCCAAGAACAGATGACTGGTTAAAGAAACTTTGGTTCATCTACACAAGGGAATACTATGCAGGTGTTAGAAAAGATGAAGTCATGAAATTTGCATATAAGTGTATCAGCATGGAAAGTATCATGTTAAGTGAAATGAGTCAGAATGAAAGGAACAAACATAGAAAGATTGCACTCATCTGTGGAATATAAAGTAACAGAATAGGAGACTAACATCCAAGAATAGTAGAAATAAGGACCGGGAGGTTTGCCCCATGACTTGGAAGCCAGCCTCACATGCTGGGGGCAAAGACAGCTCAGAAAAAGAAGGGAACACCAAGTAAAGGTGTTTGGAGAACCCGCTCGAGTTGGGAAATGTGTGCAAATGTAAACTATAGGTGGAACACAATGGCCACTCATTGCCTCTATTGCAAACCACAACACCCAAAAGGAGAGAGAGAACAAAAGGGAATGCCCTGCCACAGAGGTGGGGTGGGGAAGATTGGAGGTGGGTGGGTGGGAAGGATACTGGGATCATTGTTGGTGGAGAATGAGCACTGGTGGAGGGGTGAGTACTCGATCATTGTATGACTCAAACGCCAACACGAAAGTTTGTAAGTCTGTAACTCTACCTCACGGTGATTCACTATTAAAAATAAATAAACAAACAAATAAATAAATAAACAAACAATCTTCAAGTTAATATGGCTTAGGCTTTCTTAAGCCTTCTTGTGTCAAAAAGGAAGACTCTGCTTACTTCTAACCCTCTTTCCCCCCCCTCTTTTGAACACAACAGACTACTTTTCCAGTGGCTCCATCACTTGCAGTGAATCCTGCCGTGGCTTTCGGTACTTATGTGCCTCATCCTGGGATGGGCCTGGTTCCTGCTGAACTCCTACCGAATACACCTGTTCTGTTCCCTGGCAATGCGCCTATCCCTGTGGCAGGAGCAGCTGGCATAAAACCAATGCGTTCGGACAAACTGGAGGTAGTTATGTAGAAATGTAGAAATGTTTAGTAAATTTACTTTAAGAAATTGAGCAAAATGACTTAAGGCTTTAGTGATAAAATTATGGAAATAAGTGCAAGGTAGATATTAATTTCATGTGCAAAAAGATCATTAATAAATGCTACATGTGCGAGGACTTGATAAATAAAAGAATATTTGCATTTGAAACTCAAACCCAGAGCAGCCTCCTCAGAGCCATATACTGTCCTAGCTTTTTTAGCTTAAGGATTATATAACCTTGAGAAAATGTTAATGATGTTGCTACAGCAGTGATAACCTGCCATGAGGTGCATTGTTTCTGTTGTAGAGAAAGTTGAAGAAACTCTTGGCACTCTCAGATACTGACTATGCAGCTCCTTTGCTGAAACACAGGCAATTGTGAGAGCACTCCTTTTATCCACGCTCCAGCTTTGCAGACTGGGGTTACTCTGTTAATGAATCTATGCTTGCTCAAATAATCACACTGAAAAAACGGAGATGAATTATTTCCTAAGACTAGAGAATGTAAATGAATCACATGATGCTGTAACCTTTCTTCAATTTTAAGATGTGCTTCATAATAATATCTCTTGGTGCCTAAGAAAAGAAACATCTAAAAGAAATTTCAGCAATTTTTTTTATTTACGGAAGCTCTCTAGACTTCCCTTAAGTGCCGCTCTTTATAAATGGAAATAAACAAATAGAACATTTCTTATAAAATCAGGTTCTATTGGCAGCTCCTTAAATGTGTAGTAATATACTGTAATGTAATTATGAAACTCAGTTATGGTCCATCAACTGGCTGTGGATGGCTACATTGCTATGTGATAATGACTCATCTTGGACCATCATAAAATAAACGATTCTTACAAACTTAATTAATTATGCTTTAGGTTGTGTATTAAGTTGGAAGATTCAAAACTGCTTTACAATGATACTTCTAAGGACTTTTACTTCAATATAAAGTAAGTTTACTTTAGGAAAGTGAGTAAAATGAACAGACTTTCGTTTGGAGGGAATGGAATTTTATTTTTCTAGGAATATAAACATAGTCTCTGTTTACATTTCAGTTCACCCAAGTTTACATTATCGTCAGTCAGCTTTTCAGATTTTTCCCAAATCAATGGCAAAATAACGGGTCTATGTGCTTCTACATTCACTGCAAAATTAATCAAGGATGATCACTTTCCAATCATCATTGCGGTGCTTTTCATTTCTTCCTGTAAGGTTTGCCGAGAATTTCAGCGTGGAAATTGTACCCGTGGTGAGAACGATTGCCGCTATGCTCACCCCAGAGATGCGTCCATGATTGATATAAACGATAATACTGTGACAATCTGCATGGATTACATCAAAGGCCGATGCTCCCGGGAGAAATGCAAGTACTTTCATCCTCCTGCTCATCTGCAAGCCAAACTCAAGGCAGCCCATCATCAGATGAACCACGCTGCTGCTGGAATGGTAAGAGCAGACGGGGATTTGCAGACCTTCTGTTTGGGATCACATGATTAGCATGTTCTTCAATTTGTCTGATATCCTATACCCATAACCTTAAATGTTCCTAAGTGAACCTTCCTATGTACGTTCAAGATTAAAATCCAGAGAAGAGAAGCTCTTTATGAAAAATCCAGAGAATAGGGAAACTATTTATTTTACTTCATTCACTGCTATTTTCAAAGAGATTTATTTTAAAAGATCTATTGATGACTTTAATCAACTGTGCTTGTCTTCTTTTAGAGAAAGTATTTTATAATTGAAGCAGCAAGGTACTTCTGAGTGGCTTTTATAGCCTAACTCACCTTAATATCCTAAAAAAGGCAAAAAGTTGCCTCTCTGCTCTTTGAGACAACAACTTTATGAACATTTTACTAATGAGCTCCTATTCACAACAGAAAATTTGGAAGATAGAACATCAAATTGCCTCTAATTTCTGAAACTGTAAGTCTCTCACAGTCTCT
Organism: Sorex araneus; assembly: GCF_027595985.1. NCBI lineage: Eukaryota > Metazoa > Chordata > Mammalia > Eulipotyphla > Soricidae > Sorex > Sorex araneus. The sequence goes on from NC_073313.1 coordinate 83,532,328, forward strand.
CTCTCTCTTTCTCTTTCTTTCTCACTCTGACTCTCCTTGTCTCTTTCCCCTGGTGGAGTGGTTTCAAGAACAAATGCAGTAACAGTAGCCAGCAGAGGTGGGAATGGGGTCAAGGTGAGGGTATTTTCTTTTTTTTCTTTTTATTGCTTTTTTGGGTCACACCCAGTGATGCTCAGGGGTTACTCCTGGCTGTGAACTCAGGAATTACTCCTGGCGGCGCCTGGGGGACCATATGGGTTGCCAGGGATTGAACTCAGTTGGCCATGTGCAAGACAAACGCCCTACCCGCTGTGCTATCGCTCTGGCCCTAGGATGAGGGTGTTTTCTATGTGATTGTGAGAAGAGGCTGTCGAGTTGACCTTGCAAGTCAAACTTGGGGAAAAGTCAGTTCATCTTGAAATCAAACCGTGGGAGACATAAAAATAATCTCTGTAGAACCACAGTGTATCACTGTATCACTGTCATCCCGTTGCTCATCGATTTGCTCGATCGGGCACCAATAACATCTCCATTGTGAGACTTGTTGTTACTGTTTTTGGCATATTGAATTCACCATGGGTAGTTTGCCAGGCTCTGCCATGCGGGCGAGGTACTCTCAGTACCTTGCTGGGCTCTCTGAGAGGGACGGAGGAATCAAACCCAGGTCGGCCGCATGCAAGGCAAACACCCTACCCACTGTGCTACTGCTAATAGGTGGAAAACCAGGAATTTTGGCTTCTTGATTTTGTCCTGAATGTCAGTTATTTTTTGCAATCTGCTTGCTGATTCTTTTTTCTTTGGTGCCGCTCCTTTTGTAATAGAGTTATAAAACCCCCAATAAGGAACAAAGCCCCAAGAAAACCTCATAATGGGGGCGGGGTGGGGGGAAGTCACCTAGATGACTAAAGCCCATGAGATCTCTCCCTGTTTCTTGCTAGAGACATATTTATGTCTCTGCTCATCAAGATTTTCTTCATTTGTTAGTTGAAATGGGCCTCTCTGCCCCTGTAACAATTATTTTATTTTAAAAAGTAAGAAATCCCTATTCCATATGAATATAGTCTTCACGGGTTTTTTTTGAGACAAATTATTTCACATTGTCCCAAGTTTTACTCACAGATGAAAGGACCCAGTACCAGTTTTATCCTGCTTTTTCAAGATTCTTTTTTTCTCAGAACAAAAGCCATTATTTGATAAAATACTTGAGCCCTAGGCTAGAGAGATAGCACAGTGGGTAGGGCACAGCCATCTCCAGCACCTTTATGGTCCCCTGAGCACTGCCAGGAGTGATCCCTGAGTGCAGATCCAAAAGTAAGCCCTGAGAACATTAGGTGTGATGCCCTGCAACCCCCCCAAAAAAAACAAACAAAAAAGGTTTAGCACCAAATTAAAAAAATATAATAAATCCAAACTGATTTTCTCCTTCACTTATGTAGCATACTCTTTTAACATATATTCTAAAAGACGTCATCAAATTTTTTTGTCTCAGATATTTTGAATGAGGGAATTTTAGATTATAAAAAATAAGAATGTTCACAATAGCCAAAATCTGGAAACAACCCGAGTGCCCTAAAACAGATGACTGGTTAAAGAAACTTTGATATATCTACACAATGGAATACTACGCAGCTTTTACAGTGGAATACTATGTAGTTGTTAGGAGAGATGTAGTCATGAAATTTGCTTATAAATGGATAAACATGGAGAGTATCATGCTAATTGAAATGAGTCAGAAAGAGAGGGACAGACATAGAAGGACTGCACACATTTGTGGAGTATAAAATAACATCACATGAGGCTGACGCCCAAGGACAGTAGATACAAGGGCCAGGGGGATTGACCCATAGCTGGAAGACTGCTTCATGGATGAAGGGGAAAAGGCAGATGGAATAGAGAAGGGATCACTAAGAAAATGATAGCTAGAGGAACCAGTTGGGATGGGAGATGCATGCCGAAAGTAGATAATGGACCAAACATGATGACCTCTCAGTGTCTGTGTTGCAAGCCATAATGCCCAAAAGTAGACAGAGTATGGGGAATATTTTCTGCCAAGGAGGGAGGTGGAGGGTGAGAAAGGGGGGTTATACCGGGGATACTGGTGGTGGGGAATGTGCCCTGGTGGAGAGATAGGTGTTTGATCACTGTGAGATTGTAACCCAAACATGAAAGCTTGTAACTATCTCACATTGATTCAATAAAATAAAAAATTAAAAAAATCAGAATCTTCAAAGCAGAATGTAAGTCTCCAGTTTTGGGAATTTCTCTTTTGGTGTGTGGTGGAGAGTTCAGAAACATCGTGAACCATTATAAAGGAGAGGAATACAACTGGCTCCTACAATAAAGGTTCCTTGGGCCAGAGCTGTAGTAAAACAGATTGGGCACTTCCATGGCACGTGACCGAGCCCAGGCTCGATCCTCTGCACATATGTTCCTTTGAGCATTGCCAGGAGTAATCACTGAGCAGAGACCCAGTAGTAAGCCCCGAGCACCACCAGATGTAACCCTCAAAGCCAAAAATAATAAAGGTTCACATATTCTGTGATTCTGTGATTTACAAGGAATGGCTTGCTTGTGTCTTTATGGACCTCTTCCATATGCAGGCATGGGACTTACATATGTATGTTCCCATTTCTGATCTGTTGGGTGTGTTTGGTAAAATGCTTTTTGTTCAGTCATCTCCATATTTTCACATCCATAATTAAGCAATATGTGTAATAGGCCTTCACACTTGTGAATGTTGGTGTCAAATTTCTAAGTAGCCAATCAAAGCAGACTCTTAGTGGGAAGGTCAAATTGATGCATAGTAATTTGCTTGAGGTAAGATTAAACAACTAGGACTTTGTGAAGAAGTTTAAGGAATTTTAAAACAAAAATTTGAAGGATTCAGTTGAAATGCTTTGTTAAGGAGAAGTTTACCCTATTTTTGGCCATGTGGAAGTGGCTCAACTTGATTTTGTTGAAGGCTTATATGTGTTTAATCAAAGTCTTTGAAGAGTTGGTAGTTGGTTACCCAAAGAAAACAGTGAATGATACTTTAGGCCTTCATTAGCTATAGGAATAAGGTCAGGGCATACCCCTTTTTGGGCTTGGAAGGCTAGTCACTCAGCACAAGTGTTCCTGTCTCCTTAAGAACTTAGAGCATGCCTAATTGTTATTGCTGGGGCATGTTATACAGTAGTGTACAGTTTGCTGAAGGAAGAAAGCACTGTAGCACTGTCATCCCTTTCCTCATCAGTTTGCTCGAGCGGGCACCAATAACGTCTCCATGGTGAGACTTACTGTTACTGTTTTTGGCATATCGAATATGCCATGGGTAGCTTGCCAGGCTCTGCCATGTGGGCGGGATATTCTCAGTAGCTTGCCGGGCTCTCTAAGAGGGATGGAGGAATCGAACCCGGGTCGGACACGTGCAAGGCAAACACCCTATCTGCTGTGCTATCACTTCAGCCCACAATCTATAAGTCAAACTAAAAAATTTTATGTTATTTTCACTTACGTACAATATAGAGAAATTTGACTGAAATGTAAAGTAATGTCAATGAATCTGATCCCTGGGCAAGTTTGAGTATTATAAGCACAGCTAAATTTTGAAGGTATTATACTCCTGAAGGGAATATTTTAAAATGCTGATTCCTTTTTTAATTAAACCATAGACAGACTTAATGCAAGGGGTACGTGCTGAAATGCACCTTAAGCCTCTTTAAGAATTGCATACATTTTGCTATCTATGGTAAGTATGAAGTGTGGAGACAAATAATTCATTTGTACTTTATTTAGTCTAGTTGGGAAACAAAGACTATTTGAACATATGAAGTTCTTCATATGAAGTTCTTTATATGAATTGTATTATGTTTTATGGAACTACTGGATGTTTTATCACCAACATATTGTTGATATCCTCAGTCCATATCAGAATTTTAACTGGCAGAAATTTCTCTTCTGCTGTATCTATTGCTTCGACGAGTATTATTTTAATAGTTGAATAGATTAGTGTTTCTAAAATGTCAATTTTACAAAATTGTTTGCTGTAAATATTTTCTGTCAACGGTCTTCTCAAGTCATGAGGGATCATTTTTATTTACCTAAATGATTGCCCTTGAAATGTCCACCATCCCTTGTATGTTAATTTTCCGTTTGAGACTAAAAATTGCTTCATCGGTGCAGTTGGTTGCCTGACTTGTTGAATGTCTTGGATAATGGTCACCTTTGCCAAAGTTCCCAGGCTATGCCTCATCTAACTGGTACTTGTTTGTCTTGAATACAGTTTCTCACTTTCTCTGCTACTATTTAGTAATCCGTCCTCTCATAGGCCCTACCACCTGGTGCCATTCAGCTGATACCAAAGAGATCAACACTTGACAAGGCCAATGGTGCCACTCCAGTCTTTAATTCCAGTGTTTTCCACTGCCAACAGGCTATGACCAACCTGCAGCTCCCGCCGCCACCGCCACCACCGGCATTTATCCCTGCAGGTAAGAACTAGGCTTGGAAAATTGTGAGTTTAATGATTTTGTGAATATATACAGTGCCCACTGACTTCCAGAGAGCTTTCACGTAAGGAATGCCCATGGGAACTTTGATTAGCAGGAAGGCAATTAGGAATGCCTAATCTGCTAACATTTAGAGCAAACTGGGTTTCTTTTGTGAAAATTTTTACTTTTTCATTGTCTTATTACTAATTTACAATATTATGGCATATCAAGGGTTTAGCTTCAAACCTCTCTATGTAAATGGTCACCACAACCACCACCAAAGTTCAAGTGACATCTTTGAACAAGTAATACCCCCCCCTTACTCATCCACATGCCTTCACCTTTCATCTGGCAGTCAACATAGTACTTTTTTTTCCTTTTGAATTTTTTATTACAGTTTAGGTAAGATGATTAAAGTAGTGTCAGTTTATGGCATCGATGCATAATGTTACTGCCCCCCACCAACTCTAAAGGACCCAAGACCCTCTACCACTGTCCCTATGTCACCTCTGATTTGACCTTTATTTCCCCTACCCCCTCCCCCCCACACACACTGCTTGCTGATTGGCTTTGTACTCAAAGACCAGGTGTACGTCCTTTTTCATTATTGTCTGTTCTTACTTAGCCAAGGGCTGGAGCGATAGCACAGCGGGTAGGGTGTTTGCTTTGCATGCAGCCGACCAGGGTTCGGTTCCTCCGCCCCTCTCAGAGAGCCAGGCTAGCTGCTGAGAGTACCTCGCCTGCACGGCAGAGCCTGGCAAGCTACCCGTGGTGAATTCGATATGCCAAAAACAGTAACAAGAAGTCTCACAATGGATACATTACTGGTGCCCGCTCGAGCAAATCAATGAGCAACGGGATGACAGTGATACAGTGATACAGTGATACTGAGCCAAGGGGTTCATTTTACTGTTGTTGTCAGTTATTTTAGTAATGCATATTCCACATGAGCTAAACCATCTGGTCACTGTCTTTCACTTCCTTACATAATCACCTCAAAGCCCAACCATTCTGTCCCAATGGGCAGTTTCCTCTTTTTTTTTTTTTGGTTTGTTTTGTTTTGGCTCCTCACCCAGCTGTGCTCAGGCCTTACTCCTGATTCTGCACTTGGGAATCACTCTTGGTCAGTTTAGGGGGCCATATGTGGTGCCAGGAATCGAACCTGGGTCAGCCACGTACAAGGCAAGTGTCGTACCCTCTGTACTATTACTCCAGCTCCAGTTTTCTCTTTTTTAATGATAGAGTATTATTCCATTGAGTGTATATATGTGTTTGTGTGTGCATGTGCATGCACATATATTCTGGTCATTCAGATTGGCTGCATGTTCTGGTGATTGTGGATCATGTTGCTATGAACTAGGGGGACATACATCCCTTTGAATTACTATTTTTTCATGTATTTTGAATAAATGACTAGGAATGGTATCACTAGATCATATAAGTTTCCATGTTTAATTTTCATGGAACAAACTGGTTTTCTGTGATTTCTGAAAAGTAGTGGTTTTAAATCAAAGTAGGAGAAGTGGTCAACATTTCTCTTTTTAGCATTTTCTAATTTTTGCTTCGTGTGATCACATCATTTGATTCAATCTCAAACTAATTCCTTGACTCTTAGGTATCACTTTTCACATTGAATTCCCCTCTAAAACCACCTCTCCCAGCTTCAGCATTGCAAAAATATGCATTTGCTATTCCAAGGGTAATGATAATAAAATTGACCTTAAATTTATGTTACACTGCAGTATGGTAGATATAAAGCAAATAGTTTTATCCTCTAAACTCATAGAATACTTAATAGCAAAAATAGGAATTACATTATATTTCCCTAATCCTTTTATATTATGTTGACTTCTGCATTTAACTATATTTACTAACATAACAGTTTTTCACTAAATTGTATAGAAAATTTAAGTCAAAATTTTATTGAAACACATGTTATATATGAGAATTAATAATTTTTTCTCATGGTTTATTACTTTGAGAATCAGTGTATAGCCTCTTAGGAGTTAAACAAATATCCTAACTACTGGGAGTACAGTAGATTTTTTTTTGCAAATAATAAATTCTCTAGCGTGGAAAATATTATTTGATGAAAATAACACATGCTTTAAAAATTAATTTATAAACTTTTATTAATGTTATAAATTAAACACATAGTATTGCACACCTACAATTGAAAAGAACCTTGATGGTTAATTGATAACTCATAAAATAATTATATGATTACTTTTGAAAAGTCATTAAAAACAGAATTTTTTGTGCAACCAACACAAATAATTCTTCAGTATATCAATTACAATGCCCAATTTTCCTAAAAATTTCAGACATTTTTGTTTAATTTGGCCCATTTAAAGTCTACATTTATAAGCAAAAATGTTAGAAATATTCTTTTCCCAGTTAGTTTATTATGAGCCTTTTATGTTGAGAGCCCCCGTCACAATGAAAATCTTATTTGTCATATGTTCATAGTCAAGTTCTTGGGTATAAAATAATGGGAACAATAGTACTAATATTTATATTAATAATCTAAAGAGAACTTTGGTACCAGAATTCAGATCCTTCTGTATAAATTAAAATTCTTCATGACAGAATTTCCTTAGGATGCATTTCTCCAAAATAAATATATAATGGAAGTGAGGTGGCTCCTTTAAAAACCTTTGGACCAGGAAGTACAGGAAGAAAGATACTTCCTTGTTCAATCCCCATTACCACGTAAGGTCCCCCGAGCCTCACTGAAAGGGTTCCCTGAGCAAAGAGCCAGGAGTAAGCCCTGAGAACAATTGGGTATGGCCCCCTCAAACCAATTTTTCTTTTATACCTAAGAATCTTAGAATTAATTTGATATCTTGAGTTTCTGACCTGAAAACTAAACTGCAGTTATAAACATTGGGGTTGCCTGGGTTTGCATGTGCTGATTAATTGATATTACAATGAATATCTTTATAGTGAAAAATGATTTCTGTCAATAACTCTTTAATAATGAAATCTCTTTTTTCTTTACGTTTTTGCTTTGCTGCATGGTGTACAGGGCCAATACTGTGCATGGCACCCACAACAAGTGTTGGTAGGTTTTGAACAAAAATTCTCAATTTATTTTAGTTTTTTAAAAAACGTGCTTTTCTATTGTTTTCTGTTGATAAATGACTGAATGCTGTGGTTGCATCTTTTCTGAGAAATCAGTGTTGGGTATTGTGCCTTAGAGGAATCACAGTAGTCATCCTCTCAAATCCTACGATTTGCCACCACGGCCACATCCTGAGGCTGTCATTTCTCTATTTTACCCTCAAAACTGTTGCTGAAGTATTTGAAACATTTCCTTACCTAGCCAGAATGAACAGTGTGGTTTTTCGCTTTAGATCTTTCACTGAGAAATCATAGACAGTTTCAAGTGTTTAATTTGTAAAGTATAAAAGGTACCTTACTCCAACCCCTCAAAATGTTATCTGTAACATCTAAGATAATTTTGAGAAAGGAGGAGTTAAACAAAGCTACAACGTTCTGTTGTGTCATCATGGAAACCGAGGAGTTCAGGATAACTCGATGTCTGCAGCTGAACCAGGCCCAGCAGAAACATTTTAGAATGACTCTTTGGCAGCATTTGGATTTTCAGTAAATGCTCTAGTGTGGAAAATATTATTTAGTGAAAGTAACATATGCTCTAAAAATTAATTTATAAAAGTTTATTAATGTAATTAACTAAACACATAGTATTGGACACCATTTACACACAAATCCTTTAGCCACCAATACAATGTGGTAATCATTGTGAAGCTATTTTATGTATCACTAATACTGAGAAAGACACTAGAAATTGGCATGTTTCCCCTTTAAGAGCATTTCGGGAGCTTCAGAGAGTAGGACCTAGAACAGATGAGGAGAAATGGTTTCTGCACTCCCTCTCATCTCGGATCCCGCCAATTCCTTTCCTCCTTGAGACTTTGCACCGGTTTGACCTTTACACACCTTGGTCAACCAGAGTAGGTACAGAATGCCCCCAAATGACTAATAGGTTTATTTGGGTAAAACAAAAGGTAAAAATGATAAGCACTTAGCATCAGCACTTAATCCACATCATCACAGGATGTGACCCTGGTGATGGGATAAAGGCCGCTGTTACTGAGGGATTCGCTGTCTCTGTAGGAATGAAAGTGTTTCCCTTGACACTGACAGGGGCATTGCAAGCATATGATTAGAAGAACAGACACCTTCAAGTTTGTGAAGTGCGTCTCTGTCTTTAGCTTTTAAGTTGTGCTCCTTGTGCCCTCATTTAAGGGCTCTGCATAGACTCATTTAAGGGCTCTGCATAGACTTGCAAACTGCGCGTTTCAGTGGTGCTGCTTTCTAGACAATTGCTGGGCTCTCAGAGGGATAAAAAGTGGTTTTAGAATTTGCATGCAATACAGTAAGAGATGTTATGGGTATATCTCTAGAATAAGCACAAAAGACTACAGAGTTCCTCTTCATCACCATGAAGGGTCCATTAGTGGCTTCTTTGACGTTGCGACTTGTTTCCTCCTCCCTGGCCTTCACCTTCTTCGTGGGCTTTCAGAAAAATTTGAATTCAGCCAGTGTAAACATAAATTATTGTATGCATGCTTGTCATCAGGCATTGCCATTCACACTTTTAATTCTTTGCTTTGCTTTCCAAAATGAATCAGAAAGGAGAAAGGGATTCAAAAAGCGATCACAATGAGAGAGAAACTAGAAAAAGGCAAAGAAGCGCTTGCTGAAAGATGCTGCAGCTGCTCACATTGTGGCTGTAATAATTGCTATGAAGACAAGACTTACTATGCAGTACCCCATGTATGTGTTTGTTAAATAGCCAAAATTTCCAAGAGCCTGCATTCATAGTCCAGTGTGTTCTTAATATCTGCACCCCTATCAGATACCAATTCAGCTCCTTTTTTTTGCACACAAATCAGGTAAGTGTATATATTACTGTCCCTTTCCACCTGAAAATCAAGTAACAGCACTCATTTCTGTTAGTTAACCCAAACACCAGTTCACATTTCCCTAAGCCCATATCAAATAAGCAGCTGAGTAACTTCTCTGCTAGATAAGCTCATCATATCGATGCATGAGGTTTTATGTGCACATGTTGTTATTTCTTCTGAAAACTGAAGCTTTTGTATCAACTACAGTGTGATTGTGTGGGGGGAAAAAGACAACTAAATTTTGAAAGAGATTCTGTTTTCTTTAATGGTAACTATAATTGGCTTTCCCCTTTTCTCTTTTTAAATTTTACCTCCTTCCATGCTGTGTTGCTTTGCACTGACTGTGATTGCATGTTGCACCCTGGTGTATTCATCATGATGATGTCATATGGCTTATTGCTGTGATACCTACCACGCTCCATTCCGTCCGTCGTTTATATTATGATCACATAAATGCTCCATCCTCCTATGTGTTGCTTCTGTGGTTTCCTACTGAAAGTGCCCATGATGCACGGTGCTACACCTTCCACTGTGTCTGCAGCAACATCTGCCACCAGCGTTCCCTTCGCTGCAACAACTCCAAGCAATCAGGTTTGGCAATTTATTTCACCTGTTAGATAACTAAAGCATGTTGGTAAGACACAGTAGATGCTTTCGGATTGATGAGAAACATTGATCTGTTTCTTTTGGTATGCTGTGTATACAGTTGATATTACCTTGCCAATCCTCAAATGCATATACCAAACTTTTCTTTTAAAGTTTCTTCACTAGAGGGTAATCTTGTGTTATCTTACTGTTGTTTTTGGATGTTGTGTTTTTATCTCCCACTTAGTATAATGATCATTTTTACCTTTAGACCCACCGGAAAGAAAGCAAAATAACACATTTCTTTCCAAGGCACAGATAACCCTATCATTACCCAGTGATTAAGTCAGAAATTTCATGCTGACATTACATGTGCTTGAATTATTTTTATTTTCATTCGTATTAGTTATTTATAGGCAAATTATAAATTTACAAGATGAATTGTAAATTTTTGATAGATCTTGAAATCGTAAGGAGAGAATTTAATAATTGTGCAATATCATGGCTGGCTTGCCTTAAGGAGATAGCAGTAGTAACCATGTTTAAATATGGCAAGTTCCACTGCTATTTCAGTTTGCGACTATGATAACCATTAAACTTATTAGGGAAACAAAACACACTCTAATCTGTGCTTTACAAAATTAGCTATTAGGGGATATGGTTAATAGGTTTAAATTTTTCTTGAAAAATGATAATTATTACTGTGCCCAAACAGTGAACAAATCAAATGCAATTATCTAGAAACTATTTTAATCTAAAATCTTTTTTCACTACTATAGATACCCCAATTATCAATAGATGAACTGAATAGCAGCATGTTTGTTTCACAGATGTAGAAGTTACCAATAGAACAGTAAGTTTCTTTAAGTATTAATATAAATATGATCTCCAGGCTATATCCTTTTTCTAAACAATTGCTTTTGCTTAAGGTGTGAAAAATATTTCATTAGTAGATATTTCTTATAACTTAGGGCATGTTCAAGTATTAGAAGTTTTCCCAACTGAAATATGGAAATCAAATACTTTTTGTGGAAATTCCAGTTTTGTATATGGGAGTTACAGCAGACAGTGTTTTTCCGAAGAGTTTATACATTCTGTGTCTGCCTGATATTAAAGTGGCACAGATCTCTGTTGAATTTTAATTCTTTTAATGTTTTGTTTTGCTTGAGTTTCATTAAAGTAAGATAAGACATTTTTGGTCACAATTTTCTTGAGATGATTTTCTTAAAGACAAAATTAATATGCTTCCCCCTCTAGCATCATAGAAAATACTGCTTTTGTACAGTCTGCCATTTTGTTGCTTTCTATGTAAGTTCATCAGAATTGCTTTAATGCTTTAGAGTTTTCATTAATCATTTTCATTCAAATCATAGTTTTTAAATATAATTTTTGGTTTTGGATTTCTGTATTGCTCTTGATCCTCATTGCCTGCTCCAGAGACTGTAACTGCATACACTTAATTAGAATTACTCATTTGGAACATAACACTTCAAGGGCTGGGGATTTGGGGCCACATTTGGTGGTGCTCATGGATTACTCCTGGTTCTCTGCTCAGAGATCACTTCTGGTAGTGCTCTGGAAACCATCAGTGATACTAGGAATCAGACTCGGGTTGGCTGTGTGCAAGACAAACATTTATTTTTATCCGCCATATGGATAAAATGTCTGGGCTGGAGCGATAGCACAATGGTAGGGTGTTTACCTTTGATTCAGTCGACCCGGGTTCGATTCCTCCACCCCTCTTGGAGAGCTCAGCAAGCTACTGCGAGTATCACGCTCGCACGGCAGAGCCTGGCAAGCTACCCGTGGCATATTCGATATGCCAAAACCAGTAACAATAAGTCTCACAATGAGAGATGTTACTGGTGCCCGCTCAAGCAAATCGATGAGCAACGGGATGACAGTGACAGTGACTCTCTGTCTGGCCCCACATGCCACCTTTGAAGTTACTAAAGACTTCTAGGTGTCTCAGTTAGCTACAAGGACTTATTATTAAACAACTACACCAATTCTGGTTGCATACATTGCTCATGGAAAATTTGAAATCACCACACTGGAATGTTTTCCTTTGGCCAAGGAGGAGACAATTTCATTTCCAATACTCTGTGCTATTATTTTTCTCCCACTGAAGCCCAACCAGGCCCAGAAAAATGAACTATTCTAGGAAAAGTATATATATATGTATATATATATATATTTGATTAAACTTTAAACATAAACAGGTCTCTTCAACTATAAGGAATGTTTTTTAAAAGACAACATTTTAAAACATGAAATTCAATAGGCAATCCATGGATTAACTAATAGTTATTACTGTTGCTAATAGCTGTTACTATATGTTACTATAATAGTTTTCATGAGTATCATTTGGGATAGTGGCAACTTGGGAGGTAGCACTGAAAATCAGAGATTTTTTTTGTAAACAAGTCCTGCTTCTTAGGAGTTGTTTCACATCAGAGTGAACAAAAATTGCCAAATATAAATAGCTTTCTCATGGAACATGTTTAGGAATAAAGTCCCAAACAGAATTTTGTAAATATTATACACTTAGATTTCACATTTAGTTTATTCCTGATATATATAGTGTTGAAAGAAGTAGATGAATAGATGAGTGTTTTGTCAAAAAGTTTTTGAATTGTGTAGATAATGCCTTAAATCACTGAGTGCATCTCTGTTAACTTAGAGATGTTATCCACATTAGCACTCAATTGATTTTCATGGTTTATGACTCTTTGTCATTTCCAAAGACCCCTTATTCTTACAGGCAGAATATGAAAATCAGAATGGGGAATATCTTGGCATAGTTCACACATAGAACTGGAACCAGACCCGCATATCCTGACTCTTATTTCAATAACCTCTACTATTTTTTAACTCTTTTTTTTTACATTTCAGCTCAAATTCTGACCAGTACACCTGTGGCAAATCGGAATCGCTCTGCGAGAAACTTGGTTCGGCCTCTCCGCGTATTTTCTCGTATGTCTGCTTCTGGCAACACCATTAGTGCAGTGCACACCATATATTAAATAAAACAAGCATACAAGCTAAGAAATTCAAACAAAAAATAAAGCAGAATTGTCATAAATTCTTATTTGAAATGATTAGGTAGATTGTGACCATAAAATTTTGTGATTTGTTGATATTTTTTGTTGTGATTTTTCAGTAACCCTTATCTTAAGTGAATAACAGTTTAATATTTGTTTACATATATCCTTAGTGGATAAGTAGTCATCTGTTTTCAAAGTATTAACTTGTTGTTTTGTTTACATGGTAGTCTATTGGGTTGATTTAGAATGTAACAAATACATCCAGTACCCATTCCTCATTATTGTATTGTGGTATATGTATTAGGGTTTAACATACTATAGTAGTTTGTTGTATATTTGTGGTGTTTGATTTCAGCTAAAATGTTATTAACAGAAAAGATAAGTACATGTGCTTAGAAAATGGCAGGTTAATGTTTATGTACTCTCTCTAGAATAATTCTGTAGGAGAAAACATTTAAAAGGCCTCACTTTTGCGTGGGCACAAAACCTGTTCTTAAAGCGTATAATTTTTGTCTGCAGATAAGATCCTGCATAATTACATCACACTACTAGATTTCTGTGTGAGTGAAACAATTACTTACAAAAAACAGGAAACTTCTTTAAATAGCAGTCCATATTTTCACTCCTCTTAAGTCGTTTGAAAAACAAGAATTTGCCTTTAAATGAATATATCTGTATTTATACTAAACTATGTAAAGTGCTCATTACAGTTTGTGTGAGTTCATAGCTCCCAAATCCTGTATCCTGGGTTGAATATCTAAAACTAAGGCATTTGTCATCTTCATCTGAGAATTAGTACTTGGACATTTAAAGGCATGCTAATTACAGCTTATAAATTAAACCAGGAGATGAGGACATGGAGATTGCTTTTGCCTGTTGGAGAAAAGTGTACAAACCATTGCTATTGTACCTTTTACACAAATGCCATTTTCTAAAGGTAAATGGCTCCTACTCTAGACTACTTTTTGAATAATAAGTAAGACGCAATCTTGCAAAAACCAATGAAGGTAAAAGAGAAAAAAAAGAGAATTGGTCCCAAGTTCAGTCTTTTCTCCTCAAATGGAAAATCCCTCCCTCCCTTCCTTACTTCTTTTTCTTCCTTTCTCTCTTTCTCCCTTCCTTCCTCCTTCCTTCCTTCCTTCCTTCCTCCCTCCCTCCCTCCCTCCCTCCCTCCCTCCCTCCCTCCCTCTCTCTCTCTCTCTCTCTCTTTCTTTCTTTCTTTCTTTCTTTCTTTCTTTCTTTCTTTCTTTCTTTCTTTCTTTCTTTCTTTCTTTCTTTCTTTCTTTCTCTGACTACAGTTTTGGAGAAATAGCAAGCATGGAAGGCATGAGGAGAGATTTAAAATTATTTTTTGATTTATTTGAAGGTTTTGGGAGGGATATCTTCATCTGTGTTTAACTTAAGTTCAACTGACTTTCCAATTTTGCTCAACACTTCAGGGAAGGAGCTAGAGCACTGGCGATATGTCAGTTGTTGCCCTTCACAACCTTCATTAACAGCCTCTCACGCCACTAAGCACGTCTATTTTTTGTGTTTGGTTGGATTTAATATGTGTTTAAAAGCATAACAGAAATGTTTTAACATCCCTTGGAGAACACAGAGTGGCTGTACTACACAAAACTAGATAATTCACATTTCTATTCCTTATTAAATAATTTTATAAATAAGTAGGACAAGAAGTAGTTCCTGTGGTATCTAGTGTACCATCTCTGTTCCGTTATTATGGTTATAGTACATACACGGTGGTGAAACCACGTGACAATGTGCATCATTGTAGATAGACTGTTTCCTATGAGATATATGCTCTCTTTCACTTTTAGAGAGGATAAAATTCAGCAAATTTCTTGCGTCAAAATTCTATTTCAAAGTGATGTATTTGTTGTGATTATTAAAGGGGCGCTCTCCCTCATGAAAATGAAAAGCAAAGAGAAAATCTAATTCAAGATATCGTCAGATAGTAATGTGTGAATCACAGAGAAATGATGTTGACTAAACCATTTCCCTGTTGATAAAGCAGAGGTCCCTACCCGCCCAAGCTGGGGCGCCTGGAACTTGCCTAACTAAAGCCGTTTATGTACTTGGTGAAAGTCAGACCCAGAAACAGCTACTACTCAGTTGTTCCAGTGTTACACCTGCTTCAAAATATTTAAGACTATATTCTTTCAAAGAGATTCCTTTTGGCTCAGAATACAGAATAGCAAAATTAACTCTTTGGTAATTGATATCCGGTTGAGGTTATTCATCAATCTAAATCCTGATCATCAGGAATAATACATGGGCATCCTGTGGAGCCATTATCATCAGTGAACAGTGTTTCCTGGAACTAGAACACAAAAGGGGGACTGATTTTCACCTGTTGATTCCCTTAGCCATTTGTTTCCTCAGATCGTAACGTGGTTAAGGAATAAAGTACAGAGTGAAATCTATGTGTGAAACTGAGCTTTTCATGACCTGTGACAGTGCCCTGCAGAAGGGCAGATTTGATCACATAACTCCTGAAAGCATACTCCTGAGTTCACTTAGAAGTATTCGTTAAAGGAGAGAGAGATTTTCAGATCTAAACAAACATGGCATGTTTGAAGGTCTACATTTTGGTACAACATACTGTCTCCTTAAACTTTCAAAACTTAGGATAATGAAGATGTGCATAGAAAGTAAACTCAGTACAGCCATTTTGATGTTGATTTAGGCACTGGGAGACATTTGTGAATAATGTTCAGGGTAGTTGTATTCTTGGTGCCACGAATTTTGATATTGTTTGCATTTTGGAAGTTGTTTTGTAAATAAACTTTAAGAAGACTGGAAAACTAAAGTTTTGATTAGATACAAACAAAATTTTACATGCATGCAATTTTAAGAGAGTACTCTTTAGATGTGCAATGATTTGATTATCTTTATCTGAGAAAAGAAAATAAGAATTTTACTACAAATTTCCAGGTAAAAAGACAAGTCACAGAACTAATCAGTGACTCTAAATAGTGATTTACTAGATGAAATGTATATATAAAAATTATAACCACTTGCAATTCTTAGCATAATCTTTGCATTTTACAGTGGCCTCTTCTTATTTATCCACAATTGGTACTGTTGCCCAGTTCTCTCATTTTGCAAAATGAAGCAAAAATACTGATACTTAGATTAAATAGGTCACATATAGAGAAGAAAATACTCTAAAAAAGTTACCTTTTAAAGTTTTATTGGTTTCAGTTTTTGTTAAAAAGCTATCTGTGACCACAATTTGAATGCAATCTAAAGGGGATTAATATTAAATTAAAATTAAATGGATTCATAAACTTCTATTTTAATATAGTATTTGCTTTCACAATTGGAGCATGAGTCCACACAGTCATCTGTTGCATTTCATTTAACTGTCTGTAGATGTTTAACTTGTAGTTCATTGTAATACAGAAGACCATCTTTTCTCTACTCCATCAATTTTCTTCTACTATTCAGTATACTAAAAGCACTTTTGATCTTGCCATTAAGTGTTGTCCTAATCCACTAGGCAACCTTAACTTAACCAGCTCTTCAATTTGGGAAAAATAATTACCTGCTACCTATCATCAGTAGGAAGTGCCTGAAATTAATCTTAGAATTTGGATCTGTGTTTTTTATGATACAACCAGTAAACATAATGATGTCTGATGAAAGGAACAACATTGACATTACATTTTATTAAACACTTTGAAAGGGAAGTTTATGTGCTATTTGGAATGCGATTCCTTCCCCTGTCTCCTAGTTTGAACATTGTAAATGAATGTGCTCTTAATTAAAAGGCAACCACAAAATTTCCCACTGTTTTTGAGTCCATAGGATAAGTTTTGGTATACCAGAAACTGGAATTCCTTCCTTCCTTCCTTCCTTCCTTCCTTCCTTCCTTCCTTCCTTCCTTCCTTCCTTCCTTCCTTCCTTCCTTCCTTCCTTCCTTCCTTCCTTCCTTCCTTCCTTCCTTTGCATTTGCTACAAATAGAAATAAGAGAACAAAATTGAGAGAAATAAAATTTCCCAGTTTTGCTCAACAGATTTAAGAAGATAGTGGCCTAATTTTACCAGTGCCTATGAAAGGCAACAGTTCTACAATATGTAATAGCATTTAACAACTTTCTTGTACATTTAGTTGCTAGTCCAGTCAAACAAATCAAATTGCAAATATGAGTTGTGAGCACCAACTCACTAATTGGTGCCTTATTTTTTTATTTTTAAAGTTTTATTATATTTTTCATCTTTTAGTAAGTAGTGAATTTAATTTTGAAGGAGAGTTAGAGAATGTTTTAAGATTTTACTTTATGTACTCAACCCACTTAGATAGGTTCTAAACTAACACTGAAGCATAACAAGATTTATAGTCCATAACTATTCTTTACAGTTAGCAGTTTAAGAACAAACTTAATTTTATATACAAATAATAATCTTTAATTATATATAGTTGTTGCATTAGCAACAGAACAACATGGCTACCTTGAGACACTTTTGTATGTGTGAAAATTTACATATAAACTAAGCATGGTTTTTGACAGTACAATCAATGTAGAAAGACTAGCTCAAAACTCACTCAGCAGATAGGCTTGATTTTTCTTACAATCCCAAACTCCTGTGTGTGAGTTGAATTTTTGTCCCCTGTGACTTTTTAAGCAAGAAGTTTACAACACATGAATTCTAGAGTTAGGCCTTTTCTTATCTTATGAAATTTTCTGTGTGGATAAGGTTATTCCACAGTATATTTGAGACTTTAAAATGCAACCATCTCATTTATACTCCCATTTCCTGACACACCCACCACTGCCACCACAATGTTTTCAAGTGCAGGTGTTACTCCAAAATTCTTTTCTCTGGAATTACATGCACAAATATTTCCAAATGAATATTGAAGAATGGAAAGATCTCATTTTAAACATTTTTTCAAAACCATGCATAAGATACTGTGGAATGACCCCTTAACAGTGTTTAAGAGACATATGCTGCAGCTGACTTGAGTCTCAGTTAGGGTGCGAACGTGTGAGACACCTTTTTTGCACTTATGTACATAGTCCATGGTGATAGCAGTCCTTGGAGCTTTTTGTAGTGTAATAAGTCTGTGATAGTAGTGGTAATGTTAGTAAGAGTTATTTCTAAGGCTTTGAGAAGGAGGGAGTTTTTGCTATGACCTAAGCATGTTTTTACTTTGCTGTGTGGAGCTTCTCTAGTTTATTGGAGCTTACCAAAAGAAAAGACTTGGTACTAGGTAACTGGCCAATTTTACTTAACCATACTGATCAAGAATGAAAATACTTCACCTTCTATCAAGAACACTAGCAAAGATTGCTTCTATCCTCACTCTTCACATACACAAACACACATGCACACACTAGCCAGACAGATTTCTGGCTGAGGTTTTCTTTATTCCACAAGACACAAAAGGCAATATTTGCATTATGACCAAATTAGCTGTCATCTTTCTCCCCAAGTTATCTATCAATTGACAGAGATCAGTTATGTCAATAGGTACTTAAGAGAAACCCAATTGTTTGTGTTCACCATCTTTACCCCTTTGAAATCAAGAATCAAAAAACAAATCAGCCACCTTTTAAAAGATTTATTTTACCCGTTCAATTTGACCAATGCAAGTCATTTGATTCTCTTTCCCAGAGGAAAAAAAATGCTCCTAACCCAACCTTACAAAACGTATTTATTTACTTTCTGCCTATTAAGCAAAAGCTGTTTGCTGACTTGCCTTACCACAGAGTCAGTGCTTCATTATGCCACTTCAGCCTCCCACAGTTAACTCAATAAATGAGGACCAGTCCATATCATGCATATATGAAGACTGGAAAAAGAATGTTTTGGTCAGGCCGTTCTTATATCATCTCTGCCAATTTCATCTCCATGTCACCTACAGATCACCATTTAACTTTTTATTGTCTCAGGCAGTGAGACCTTGGAAAAGTTTAAGGTTTAAGAATAGATAACAAAATATAATGAAAGTTTATGACGTCTTGGGATGTCCACCCTTTCCCTGGAGACGGAGTCCATCTTAAGACTGGAAGAGTTGGTTTTTGTTGGCTATCCATTTTGATAATGGTCATGTACTGAGACAGGAAAATAGACCAAAGCCAGAAAGCAATTCAAGCCTTACAGTTGTCCAGTAACTCAGGGCCTGTTGGTTCCAAATTTCATTTTGTTTCACCTTCAACCCATATTCACTTAGGGTCAACCATACAACTAACAACCTGAACAGCATTTCATTCATTCCCTCTGTACTTAGATACTCCAACTTCAGCCTTACTACAAATGTATTTTTCCAACTTAACCTATGCTTTTGTGTTGGCGTTTTTTGCAAATATGTAAGCCAGAATCTATTTTCATAAGGTCAGTAGAACTAGAGTAGGAATTTAAATCAGGAAGATTCATCTCTAAAATAAAAAGAATGAACCTAGAAGCATCACAGAAGATATCCGATTCACCAACAGCCACTGGGTATCTTGTGCATACTAACAGCCACTGGGTCACACTCTCTGGAGTATAAACACAGTGGCTGTGTTCAAAGAAGTAAAATTAGAGATGATGTACAGCAGAATGTCAATGACTAGGGCCCCCAAAGGACCTCTGTTATTAAGCCCAGGAAAAGATTTTAGTTGAACTAATTCATAGTTTCCAGCTTTGCCCTTTGGAAGAGAATCACCCACTAATACTCCAAAGTTAAGTTTATTCCAGAGAAACTATTTCTTTAAATAGAATCCATCCTCAACAGAATATGGTAAAAGAAAAATGTATTTCATATTATAGGAAATAACAGCTATTCAGGAATATTTTCAAAGCATCTCAGCAGTCATCTTCTGTATCTTTAAACTTTCATTAAAAAATAATTCTGTAACAAGACCTGAAAGTAACCCTCCTCTAAGCAGAGATGTCTTCTCTCAAAACTATAACCTAAAGATTCTCTTTCATAGAGCTGCATGGTTCCAAAGCTTTATGTCTATATTCAGATGCTATCTGTTGATGGTAGAAACGTTTTGTTGCTGTGTCTTTTGTTGCTAGCAGTTGAGAGAATTATATGACCATCATATTATTATATTCTGTGGATACCTTTTCCAAAATAAATTTCATTTCATCATATGTTATTTCTTTAGTTTTTAGAAGATGAACCATTTATAATTATGTTCTTAAATTACAAAAACTGAAATTAAGATTTGAAAACGTCATTTTGCTTTGTGTACTTTTCTTAAGTATACATTCTCATAATGACAGCTCAGTATAAAGTAGCAAAAAGAAAGATGGATGTTTGGTGTTAAATGCCCATTTAAAAATAGCTACAGATGAGAAAAGTATTGGCTTTGTGCAGCAATTAAGGATTTGATACATGGTTTATAAGTTCATATCATGGTATTTTGCCTCTAAAATGCTCATTCTCTCAACTGTCAGTAAAGCAAATATCTTACTTAATTTCTTTTCCTTTTTCCCCCATTACAGTGTCATAGTGCTTGTTTATGTTTAGAAGTGTGTGTTTTGTAACTCATTTCAGCATACTATATCTGTTTCTATTTTGTCTGAAAAAACTGTGTTAATTCCTCAGTTATATATATTTTATGAATCCATATTACACATTAAGATTTCAATTCAGATCTACTCATGTCCTAGTTTATCAATTCTAATATTTAGAAATGCTAACATAAATTTAAATTTATGATTTGATTCACTACTACAACTCATATCAAGAATACATGTATTTCCAAACATACCTTCAGTATTTTAAAATTATATGCATAATACATCCGCTGTGTTAGATGTATTGTTTCTATAATCTTGAAGTTACTTGTGTGAGATATGTATACACTTGTTTAAAATAACTTGTACTTTAGTTAAAGGAGACTAAAAATTTTGAGAACCTACTTACTGGTTTCTAATTTTCTTCAGAAATTCTGAAGCACCTTCTGAGACACCTTATCAGAAGTTTGTGTTTTCCAGCTCTTCATTTCGATCTTTACTGTAGCATGCAACGCCAATGTGGTCTATTTTATTCTTTTCAAGATAGGCCTCAGTGGTTTCATAAGATGCAAGAATTTTTCTATTAAAATGTTTCTCTCACTTGAAATTAGTGTTCTCCAACAAGTGGCATGGTAAAGAAAGGGAAATTGTTTTTGTTCTTGAAGAGAAAAAAATATTGCTGATAATACTTTATTCTGTGGGATTTCTAAATACTTGTAAAAAGCATTGGGAGCTTCTCTCCATTGGTCATCCGTGAGTAGTCAGGCTGCCAGGAAACTGAAGTGAAGTGTATTTGGATGAGAGGCCATGACAAAGTATTATTCATGTGTCTACTAAGATGAACGGGGTAACGGGAATGGGTCTTGGTAGCAGCTGAATCATAGGAGCTCTGGGTCCTTCGCCCCATGTGTGCTCTTCTTTCCTATTTCTAAGTGTGGATCCCATTTTGGCATATTTGATCACTTGACTTTCAGTTCTCTGATGTATTATACATGTTTCTGTGAGTTTGTGATATTTCCAGCCCCCAAACCAGTTCAGTATATAGAAATGTATAAGAGATCTCTGACCTCTTCAGAATTCAATTTCTCTTTGAAGCTGCTGAATGAGAGGTATGAATTCAGTCAGGCGTTCCCCACCATCTTCAAAGTGAAGTGTCTGTTGGCTGGAAGCAAGTTAACCAAGGGACAAAACGAGATCTGAACCAAGTTTATCTTGGCATGTTTCAACCCCTTTGTCCAGCATCCTTTAAGCCTCTCCTTTTCTTTACCCCTCATAGAGGTCTCTGGCCATTTCGATGCCCCCATACTAGCATTTTATCTGACCTGCTGTCTCTGGGCTGTGTGGGTTTTTCTCTCTCCCAACTTTTTGTTGGGTATCTCAGACTATGAGGAGTAGCTCTCAGCTGGGATTTAAGAGATAAACCTGCTATGGTGTTAAAGACTGGTAGCGTTAATTAATGTGTTGCCTCTCCTGAGAGTATAGGTATTTTTAAAGGCATGGGTTTTTCATCATGGAGTAGCCACAGGCCTATGTGAGGGAGATATGTTTTATTGAAACAAACATCTAGGTACTGAATCACAACATTTAGGCAGCAGTCGATTTTCTGTGGATGAGTAATATAGTCGTTCACCTCTTCATGAAAAGAAAGGAAGACACTTGGAATTTTTTAATTGTTAGAAAAATGCTGATATAATAATCAGACTAGGGCTGGAGAGTTAGTACAGGGGTTAAGAATTTGCCTTACAAGCTGCCTACCCTGGTTCCATCTCCAGCACCATATGGAGTTTCCTGAACCAGGAGTGATCTCTGAGCACTGAGATATGAGTAAGGTCTTGAGCACTGCCAGGTGTGCCCCTTCTGAAAAATACTGAATAGAGAGTGAATATACCAGTGTTCAACAATCAAGAACTCACTTATGTTCACCACCCACAATAGTAGGAAGTATGTCTCAGTGATAGGCTTGGCACTCTGATTCTTGACTTGATTCTTCCTTATGCTACATAAATTCACATTGAACTGAACTCTTTCCAGATTTTGCTCACTGTCTGGACTAATATTTCACCCTTGGGCAGGGGAATGGTGACAGTTTGGGAAGTAAAGGTCAAGGGCTCTGATAATTGAAAGTACAGCCACTGACATCAGGGTGAGATTTGTGAGGGGAATAGGAAGTCTAATTACTGCCTTTGCAGATGGTGAAAACAAATGCAGAACATTCCAAAGTTGACACAGAAACCAGTATAAGAATGAAATTACAATCAGTATAGCCCAATATTTTAATATTATCCGTGAACTCAGTACAGTGCAGAGGCAGACAGGTCACCTGGGGTAAAGCAAAAGAGAGGCAAGAAAAACCATAGGTTTTTCCAGTGGAAGGCTATGTGTCTTCAAATAAATGAATTAGTAAATGATGCATTGCATGCATGTGAAAATATGAACATGAGGTTGATGAAAGATCATGGAGTAATGGTGGATGCATTAGTAATAATGCAGTAGTAATTGCATTTGTCTAACCAGACACCTTTTCACTAAGAACTGGACTTGAGAATACAGAAGGGATCTGAGAAGCTTCTGCTATCAGCATGTTCCTTAGAAATCGTGACTACAGAAGATTGGTCAACCAATTGGTCTGCACATCGAGGACCAGTGCAAGTCTCAAGATGAGGGTGGAGAAGGAAAGGGTCAAGATTGAGACTTTGCCTTTGAGATTCATGATCTGAAGAACTGGACTTCTGGTTGTTGGGGAAATGGTAGTTACAGAGAGAGACAGCTGTGTTGATTATATATCTTTATATTGTAAGTGAATATTGATGTGCCTTTGTTTACTAATAAATGTGTGGATAGTTAGTTCAGTGTGTCTTGTTTCTCTCAATTTCTACTTAGACTACCAAATTAGAAATACACATACATGTTTTTTTATTACCGGAAACATCTGAACCCATGTGAATCCAGGCAGTCATCACAACTTGAGACTTTAATTAGGGGATGCCAATAAATGAGATTTTGGTCATAACAAATGCACCTACATTTCCCTGTTGGTGCACAAGTTCACACAATATCAAATGATTTTCATTAGCTGACTGTCATCTAATAGAGACCGCTACAATAAGAATTCCTGTCTCCTGATAGAAACTATCGGAGATAGTGTAGATCCTGAAGATGCTTGAGGTCCTGAGAGTTAGTGTGATCAAGTGTGGACCCCTACAAGCACACAAACCATTCAGGAAAAATGGCCAGTGATGAACATGTACTGGAACCCACTATAGTTCACATCTATACATACTGGGAAAATTATTCAATGGTAAAAATTAAAGTATGTGGATCTTCATTCTTAGGTAGAAAGACTTAGAAAAACGTCAATCCAAAAGTATCATATTGCAAACCATGATGCCCCAAATAGAGAGTAAGGAGGAAGGTTCCTGCCATGGAGGCGGAGGGTAAAATGGGGTGGGGGTGGTGAGAGGGATATTGGGGACATTGATGATGGAAAATGCACACTGGTGGGGGGATGGGTGTTCAATCATAGTATGACTGAAACTCAATCATGAAAGCTTTGTAACTGTATCTCACGATTTAATTTTTAAAAAATTTAAAAGTCTGAAAAAGGGGGCCAGAGTGATAGTATTTGGGACCAGAGTGATAGTACAGTGAGGAGGGCGCTTGTCTTGTACACGGCCATCGAGGTTCCATCCCCAGCACCCCATATGGTCCCCAAAGTCTGCCAACGCCCTATGTCGTCCCTCAATCACTTAAGTGCAAGGCCAGGAGTAAGCTCTGATTACCACCAGGTGTGGTACATAACAAGAAAAAAAATATAGTGCTAAAGTTGAGAGATCCAGATTTATTTATAAGTCTAACGTGCCTAAATTAAAATTTTTAATAAAGCCTCACCATACCAAAACAAAGGAAAAGTTTAGTCTCAGAACAACTGTTGAGTAATACTAGACAAGAAAACCCTGGATTATTTCAATTATTGTGTCCATATTCAGTGTTATATCTCTTAGCCCAAATCCACCCTCCTCATAACTGCAGGAGTCATTTTCCTATGGTCATAGGTGGATTATTTCACTTCCCTGACAAAAATCTATAGCTTTCAATGTCTATAGAGTAAAGCCTGCACACTAATAGGACACTGGTGCTCAACATTACCCTTACCTTTGTCTACCTCCTGCTTTCTTAACCTAGATATAGCAGACAAACCAAAACACTATTGGAGAAATATGAAAAAAGCGATCACCTTCCAAACACAACAATTCTCTACCCAAACATGGTGAGAAAAAAAAAACACTTATTTGTAGGGTAAGCATTAAATCAGAATGTGATTAGCATCACTTAGAGAATTCACAGACAGAAGGGATTCTCTCCCACCCTCCTCTATATGCTTTCAAGATAATAACTTGCTCACCAAAGAACTTGATAGACTTTTCATATGTATATAATTTTCAATAATTAGGTATTTACTTGATCACTTGTATTTACTTGATTGGTCTGGAAATGGTTTTGGAAATTGAACTAAGATGCCAAGTTGGGTCTTAGCCTTTTACAGTAACTAGGAGACAGGACACTGTCTCCCTTGAGGTTAGCATATCGAAGAGATCACTATCTGCTCCTTTGGGAAATATCCGGAGCTGTGAGAAGAGTGAGGCTCATTTGCAACTATATAAATATATATATATGAGAGGAAATTAATTGAAAATCTGGCGTGCAATAAATAGGTATAGTTGACCTTGTTATCATTTATTATGCCTTAACAACTGCTGTACAGTAAATGGACAAAAGTACTTTTTTTCTGAGAAATCAACTAAGAAACTGGGGCATGTTGCACAAAAGAAAAACCTTACATGTAAAAAGGAGTTATGTCATGAATAGGGAAAGTTTACACATTTCAATTTCACGACAACCTGGGCTCTCCTCCTCCTCTTCCTCCTCCTCCTCCTCTTCCTCCTTCCTATTTCTATCTCTCTTCCTTCTCTTTTCCTCTCCTTCACCCCTCCTTTCCACATCACCACACTTCTTTATCCCCTCTCCCTTCTCATCTCCTGTTCCCTCTTCCTCCTCCCTGTTTCCTCTATCCTTTTCCATCTCTCCCTATTCTCTTCACTCCACACCCACCCCAATGGAAGTCTGATCCTAAGAGGCTACACCAGCACCCAATGCACCAGGAATATTTGTAAATCATAGATTTGTAAATTAAAGATATATCTACTCCAGATATGGGATGTTACAAAAAAACTTGAATTTCTGGCAAGTTACCAAACAGTTCTAATAATCTGGCTCACAACCTGAGAATGACTGATTGATTTGACCTTCGAACATGGTTTCTCCAAAACAACTGATTCACTCATTGGGCCCTGATGCCTAATTCTTACGAGAGAGAATCTGATCAGCCAAGTCAGTTGTTTATCCTGTTAGTGTAAGTTGTAGTCAAGAAGTTAGAGTTACATAGCACATATGAAAGCTAACTCTTTAAGGCTGTGGAAATTTTTCTATGGTGGATCTTTTATCAGTGCTATACCATCTTTTAAAGCTTTAAGATTTCCAGACTGAATTAGCTTCTTGGTTTAAGCAATTCAATTATCCATAACCAATAGAGCCTATAAAAACTTAATGACTATCTGTTCTGTGTTTCTAGCCAGTCACCTCAAAATACTGTAAGCTTTATATCCAGCCCTATATTCATAACCCTTCTGTTCTGATGTGTCCTTTCTCAACCCAGTTTTCCAAGCAAGAAACCTGGGGATTATCTTTGATTTCTCTGACACATGATATATTTCATTTTAGTTGTAATATATCCACTTAGTTGTTATCAATCCACTTAGTTACTTCCTTTATTTTGCGCTTTACCTGATTAGCTTAACTTGACACACTCCCTCTGAGTTCGCTTTTCCTCCAGTCTGTTCTTCACACACTTGTCTAAAACAGCTTCCAAATCTTAACTCTTGGGACAACTGCGTTGAGCCTCGGGCAGATGAAATCTGGATCTGTCATTTCTAGCAACATGTAGCGACACGTGTACATGCCTGTGAATGCCATGCAAAGAATGATCACACTGTGCACACTAGGATTCGATTTTTAGAAGATTGGGACACTCAAATATAAAATACAAGTTTAACTATACAACTCCTGTTCCAAACCTTTCAATGACTCCTGTAACTTTCAGGGTAAGCCTTGAACACACCTTTTGATAGCCTACAACACCTGGCATTGTTCTGTCTCTCTGTCTGCCTCTCAATCTACTTCTCTTGCCACCACCTGCCTTTGACTTGCTACTTTAATAACAGGTAGATGCTTGTAAATGGTTCCCAGCACACACCTTGCTGTTTCATGCCTGAAATCTATTGTTCAAGGTTGACTTTATTTAGAACTAAAATGTCTATTCTCACACCTTGGGCCTGGCTAGCCTACTTTGAGACTCAGGAAGTAGCATTTCACTCCCCAAGAAAATTTCCATGTTGACATCTTACATTCTTTTTCCCCCACAAAATAGAACAAGATTTTAATCATTTGAAGTAGCATACAAGTTTTATTGTAAAATGTAAATGTACAAATTTATTCAAACTATAGTGAATGAACAATGTAATAGATATTAGTTTGGATATAGGTATACCTATATAGGAATTGCTTTGCATCAAATGTGGCCACACAGTCCAGGGAATGGTTCACTGGTGGGTGAGGCTTGGCCCGAGCATGTGGAGAGTGGCCGTGAGCGTGAGCATGGCAGCAAAAATCTGGAGATTTTTGGCTGACGATGCTGGGTCCCCTGGAGCAAAGAGGAGTCTCACCCATCCCCTCTGGGGCGTCCTGAGTAAAACTGCCTGGCACAGAGATGCAGATCAAAACAACCATGAGATACCACCTCACACCACAGAGACTAGCACACATCCAAAACAACAAACGCAACCACTGCTGGAGAGGATGTGGGGGAAAAGGGACCCTTCTACACTGCTGGTGGGAATGCCGACTGGTTCAGCCCTTTTGGAAAACAATATGGACGCTTCTCAAGAAATTAGAAGTTGAGCTCCCATTTGACCCAGCAATACCACTCCTGGGAATATATCCCAGAGAAGCAAAAAGTATAGTAGAAATGATATCTGCACTTATATGTTCATCACAGCACTGTTTACAATAGCCAGAATCTGGAAAAAACCCGAGTGCCCTAGAACAGATGACTGGTTGAAGAAACTTTGGTACATCTATACAATGGAATACTATGCAGCTGTTAGGAAAAATGAGGTCATGAATTTTGCATATAAGTGAATCAGCATGGAAAGTATCATGCTAAGTGAAATGAGTCAGAGAGAGACAGACATAGAAAGATTGCACTCATCTGTGGAATATAGAATAACAGAGTAGGAGACTAACACCAAAGAATGGTAGAAATAAGTACCAGGAGGTTGGCTCAATGGCTTGGAGGCTGGCCTCACATTCTGGGGAGAGAGCAACTCAGAGAAGGGATCACCAAGTAAAATGTGGTCG
Organism: Sorex araneus; assembly: GCF_027595985.1. Classification (NCBI taxonomy): domain Eukaryota; kingdom Metazoa; phylum Chordata; class Mammalia; order Eulipotyphla; family Soricidae; genus Sorex; species Sorex araneus. The sequence continues at coordinate 83,560,279 of NC_073313.1, forward strand.
GAGGCCATGCGGGGGAAGGGTGATGCGTGCTGAATGTAGACTAGAGATTGAACACAATGGCCACTCAACACCTTTATTGCAAACCACAACACCTAATTAGAGAGAGAGAGAACAAAAGGGAATACCCTGCCACAGTGGCAGGGTGGGGTGGGGTGAGATGGGACTGGGGAGGTGGGAGGGATGCTGGGTTTACTGGTGGTGGAGAATGGGCTCTGGTAAAGGGATGGGTTCTCGAACTTTGTATGAGGGAAACATGAGCACAAAAATGTATAAATCTGTAACTGTACCCTCACGGTGATTCACTAATTAAAAATAAATAAATTTAAAAAAACTGCCTGGCACAGGATCCCACAACATGGTTATGGTGAGCGTCATGTTTTGCTCCCTTCTGTGTGAGAAGGACATGCAAACTGGATGGTGGCCAATGACTGGATTATCTGGCGCCAGCCAGGGATAGCATCTGGGCGTGACTGCTGAGTCGCAGGGGATGGAATGGGAGCTGGGGATACAAGCAGAGGATCTCTATTCCCAGTCCAGTTGAACCCAGAATTCTCAGTCACAAAGTCCCGCATACCTGGGTTTTCTGGGGGTTCACTTGTGGGTGAGTCTTGGTCCAGGTGTATGTAGAGTGGCTGTGAGCATGGCAGTGGTTGAATTCTGGAGGTTTTCAGCTGCTAGGCTGGGACTCTTGGGGCGGGAAGGGTCTCACCCACCACCCCTCTGGGCGCCCAAAGTGAGACAGCCTGGCACGGGATCCGGCAGCATGGTTATGGTGAGAGTCATGTTATGCTCCCTTCAGGTGATCTATGAACCTTTATACATTGTTAGTAGGTATGTAAAATGATGTGTCCATTGTGGAAAAAAAAATGTTTGACAGTTTTATAAAAACTTAAACAGAAATAACATAGAAATTAGCCATTTCACACCTGGATATCTATATATCTATGATATCTATAGATATATATCCAGAAGATTTGAAAATGAACTTGAACATTTGAGGATTTGAAAATGAACCCACATTCATGGCAGTATTATTCACAATACTCGAAAGGTGGAAATAATCCAAGCGTCCATTAAAAATGGTTGAATAGGGCCTGGAGAGATAGTACAGAAATAAAGGTACTTGTCTTGTATGTGGCTGACCCTGGTTCAATGACTGCTACTACGTATGATATTGTGAGTTCCATTTAGGAGTGATCCTTGAACACAGGCCAAGAGTAACCCTTGAGCACGGCCAGATATGGCATAAAAACAAACAAAAGGAGGACAAATATCAGTTCAAATAGTTGAATGATCTGTAAATTGTTTGATTTAGAGCATAGCTGTATGCAATGAGATTGGGAATCTGCTCCTCTTCATTTTTCAGTTCTACTTTCCTCTGTGATACTAATGGAATATACACACTTGCATCCAACTGCATAATCTATCAGTTAAGAGTGCAGTGTTTTCAAGAACTCTATCATAGTTCCAAGGGCACACCCCCAGCCTTGTTTGGGCACATTATTATGCCAGTTTAGATCATATGTTCATCTAACGCTCAAGGATAGAATATTCAGATTAAACAGTAAACATTTTGCACCTTCTTTTTTGAATCAAACATCTCTGATGAAACCTTGGGGGTGAAAAAGACAGAGAGAGGATGGAGGGATTGAGGAAGGGAGAAAGAGAGGAAGAGAAAGAGAGAACATGCAAGCTGAGAGCATGCAAACTAATTCCTAAAATAAACCCAAAGTGTTGTTCACATAAAAATTATTTATTTATATTTATCATTATATTGCTAGAAAAAAAATGAGCTTTATATGTCACCCAATTTACCAAAGGTCTTCAATTAATATTTTGTTATACCAAACATAACTTAAATGATACTTCTGTCCTCTAGATTTCTAGAAATATATATGATTTTGAAATAGAAAATCAAAATTTGCATATGCCAAGTGCACCCAAAGTCTCATAAGCCTGAAATCTATTTTTTTCAAATAAATCAAGACTTGTACTTTATTTTTTTAAAAATTGGGAGGGTTCGGTCACATCCCCGAATACTCAGGGTTTACTCCTGGATAGGAGCTCATGGATCACTTTCGGAAAACTGGATGCATTGTGTAGAAACCTGGGGACCGATACCAGGTCAGCCATGTGCAGAGGAAACACCTTATCCACTGTACTATCTCTCTGATCTCCTATTTTAAATTTTAAAAATTCATTTATTCTTGTTTCGGGCCACCCCCAGCCATAACAGGTGCTACTTGGGTTCAATGAACTGTAGGCCATCCCTGATGGTGATGGGCATTCCATAGAGTATCACTTGTATCACTTGTCATCCTGTTGATCTTCGATTTGCTCGAGTGGACGCCAGTAACATCTCCATTTGTCCCTGTCATGTGCGAGTATAGCCCAATGATATCTGCTTGCTCCAGGAATAGGAAGAGCCTCAAGTTGTTCATTCAGGGGTTTGACAAAGAAATCGGAACATCTCATTGGTGGGGAGTCACGTGGTCTTTTGACACCCCCATGGAATCCAGTCGGTAACAGCTCTAGTCCAGCCGTCGTCTCTGAATCCGGCCCATCTGATTTTCGATGCCTTGCAAATGAGACAGTGTCCCTGATTCTTGATCGTCGATGGAGGTCGGAACTCTGGATTCCTTCTCTCACTTGAGTGAAACATGATGCTCCTAGCATGGCTCTTTTCTTTCTTTCTTTTTTTATTTTTTAAATATTTTTATTAAGTCACCATGTGGGAAGTTACAAAGTTTTCAGGTTTAAGTCTCAGTTATACAACGCTCGAACACCCATCCCTTCACCAGTGCACATATTCCACCACCAAGAATCACAGTATAGCTCCACCCCGCCCCCCCACACCCCTAGCCCCCCACACCCCTAGTCCCCCCTGCCTGTGTAACTGATAAATTTCACTTTACTTTCACTTTACTTTGATTACATTCAATATTTCAACAAAACTCACTATTATTGTTTGGAGTTTCTCCCCCCTAAAGTCAGACCTGCTGAAAAGGAAGCATTTGATAATTTGTTTTCCATTGCTGAGAATGAAGAGATATGAGGTCGAGTGACCGCACTAGCAGCCTCACGGCTTTGGGTTTCGGTATTTTAGCATTTTAGGAACTAAGTCCAGAGAAATATCTGCCAGAAATTGCATAACTGCAAACTTGTACTTCTAAGTTATATTATATTCTACATATGAGTGCAATCTTTCTATGTCTGTTTCTTTCTTTCTGACTCATTTCACTCAACATGATACTTTCCATGTTGATCCATTTATAAAGAGTGCAGTTTTTTTTTTTTGCTTTTTGGGTCACACCCGGCAATGCACAGGGGTTACTCCTGGCTCTGCACTCAGGAATTACCCTTGGCGGCGCTCAGGGGACCATACAGGATGCTGGGAATCGAACCCGGGTCGGCCACGTGCAAGGCAAACACCCTACCCGCTCTGCTATAGCTCCAGCCCCTAGAATGGCTCTTTTCGATTCCTCTTTGGGATAGCCAAATAGCCTTCTCTTCCTTTTTGGTAGGGTCCAGGTCTCTGAGGCTTATGTTAGTGCAGGAAGAAGGGTGGCGTCAAAAAGATGTGCCTGGAGCTGGAGGTTCTTCGTCCTCTTAACCACTTCTTCAACGCTCTTGAAGGCGGTCCACGCTGCTCTCTTCCTCCTGTGCAGTTCTGGCACCAAGTCGTTGCTCATGTTGAGTTCTCGACCAGATACATATAGCTGCTGCATTCAGAGATGTTCATTCCATTGAGAGCAAGTGGAACATTAGGGAATAGTTTGTTTTCCATAAACATTGTTTTGTTGAGATTCAGCTACAGTCCGACCTTTCCACACTCTTGGTCTAAGTTGGTCAGCATTTGTGCCTCTTGGCTAATGTTTGGTGTTTTGAGAACGACGTCATCAGCAAAGTGGAGGTGATGTAGTTGCCATCTATCTTCACTCCCATTCCTTCCCATTCCAGTTGTCGCATGACATTCTCGAGGGTGGCACTGAAGAGTGTCGGTGAAATGGTATCACCCTGCCGAACCCCTCTCTTTACGTCAATGATCACTTCCTTGTAGAATGGTGAGATCCAGGTGGTGAATCCATAATACAGCTCGAGGAGGATCTTGGTGTACTGAGTTTGAACGCCCTGTTTGGCTAGGGCTTTGATGACCGCTTCAGTCTCAACAGAATTGAAGGCCTTCTTTAAATCGATGAAGGTTAGACAGAGCGGCATCTTGAACTCTTGCAAAACTTCAATGAGTTTGGTCACTATGTGGATTTGGTCGATCGTGCTGAATCCTTTTTGGAACCCGGCTTGCTCACATGATTGTCCTTAGAGTATGAGCGATCAAATCAACAACCCACAGCTCTCACATACAAAGTATGCACTTTAGACATTTGAGCTGGCTTTTTGATACCTTTTTCAGTGATTCAATCATTTTGAGCATGCCCTAATGTAGCTAGCTCTTCATGATCTCATATATACAAATAAATTACGCATTTGGGCTCATTTCAAATGCCCTATGTCCAATCTTTATTCCAGTACCAGAGCTGGAATAAAGTATGAACTTTCTTCTAGATCTCTGTCCCATCATCCCTAAGGGCTGGCTGCCATTCTTATGGCTAAAGATAGCTGATAGAACTCCAGTTATCATATCTACACTCCAGGTAGTAGGTTGGAGAAAGTTGTAGAAGGACTGGCCTCCTCTTGACTAAGGAGACCTTGGAAGGCCCACTAAACAGTATTTTTATGTCATATTGACCAGAAATGAAGGACAGAGCCATGCATAATGATGAGATGCTGAAACATAATTTTTTGAACACCACATGACAGAATAGCCAGATTAAAACAGAAATTTATTAGTTAAGAAGAAAATAGATTCTGAGGAGAGCAACTAGAATTCTACATTCTATAAGTGATTTGACTTTAATTCTGTTTCATGTGGTGGTAGTCAAAGGAAGAAACATCCATCAACTTTTGTCTTTGAAACTTTCCACCAGCCTCAGTATTTCTGTTTTTAGAAATAGACCATCCATAGAACTATACTCGGCCTCTCTAGTCTCGCCATTAAGACCTTTTATCATGGTTTTGGCATTAAGGTCATCAAAAAGGTACCATAGCGTGGAGAGGTACGATAAATCCTCCTTTTAAAGATGAATCTTGGAAGACAGTGATAGAGGGTCATGGACACTTTGAAGGTGGTGCTGTGAGAAACTTTGGACATCAATATTAAATACTTAAATACTGTTGCAACCATTTACCTAAACTATAAAGAATTCTAAAGATGCACCTGAGATATTGGTCTCCATTTAAAAAGTGTGGTTTTCACAACACCCAAAAGGAGAGAGAGAACCAAAGTGAATGCTCTGCCACAGAGGCAGGGTGGGGTGGAGGGATGGGGTTGGGGTGGTGGGAAGGAAACTGGGATCATTGGTGGTGGAGCATGTGCACTGGTGGAGGGATCAGCACTCAATCATTGTATGACTGAAACGGAAACACGAAAGTTTGTAAGTATGCAACTACCTCATGGTGATTCACTATTAAAAATAATAATAATAATAAATAAAAATAAGAAAAAAATTTAAAGTGTGGTTGATTATTGGCTAGAGATGGGAAGGGGCACACCCTTCCTAGCTTTAACACTCAGGGGCTATTTCTGGTTCTGTGCTCAGGAGTGACACCTGGTGGTACTCAGGAAAACCATATGCAGTGCTGGAATCTAAAGGTACCACGACACGCAAAGCAAAAGCTTAATCTCTTATGCTGTCACTACTTGGCCCTTCTTCTGATAGGAGTAGGTGCTAGGAGTATACCTCAGTGATCTGGATGTTCTAAACCCCTATTCTAATATTTTTTACTTTTACTCTTTTTTGGCTGGAGCGATAGCACAGCGGTAGGGCATTTGCCTTGCATGTGGCCGACCCAGGTTTGATTCCTCCGCCCCTCTCAGAAAGCCCACCAAGCTACCGAGAGATTCTCGCCCGCACGGCAGAACTTGGCAAGCTACCCGTGGCGTATCCAATATGCCAAAAACAGTAACAACAAGTCTCAAGATGAAGACGTTACTGGTGCCCGCTCGAGCAACGGGATGACAGTGACAGTGACAATATCTCTTCTTATAAAATTGTACCCTTTTTATCTAATTTGCTTTCTTCTCATGTCCCTAGTCTTAAAGTGGCCCAGACTAATGAGATATTATGCATTATACAAGAATTTCTGATGGACCCTACTTGAGAACTGCTTAGACCACCAATTTCTAGACTTGTTAATTCTTAGCAACTTTTAAGCTTTAGAAGGGGGAAAAGGCTGTGCGATGGGTCCATGCAAAGGACTCTAGTGTTTGGTGGCTGAAAGCCACCTCCCCAGGCCGAATGTTGGTCCAGGGACTAGGGGAACGGAGAAACAGTAACCGGGTCCCAGGCTGGTTGGTAGTTGGTTTCTTTTTCTCTCCTCCCCGGTGTAGTCCAGCCTCTCACTTTCGGTGCAGTCGTAGTCATCATTTTGCTCGTAGTTCCAGTCATCAGAGTTCCATCATTCTAATCACCTCATAGTTCTCAAAGTCCTCTTCTTCCAGTCATCGTCGTCATCTGGTTCTCCCTCTAGTCCCAAAGTCTCCAAAGTCTCAGTTCTCCTCCTCATCTTCAACATCTCATCATCGTCAACTTTCTGGTCCCCAATGTCTAGTTTTCAGCATCTAATTTTCAGCATCTAGTCTTCAGCGTCTAGTCCCCAACATCTTCAACATCTCCTTTTCAGCATCTCCTTTCCAGTGTCTAGTCTCCACTTACCCCTTACAGAAAAGTTATGGAAATCATGAAGGGTAGGGATACAAAGTTGGGGTTGAACATTATCATAACAACAAAGAGAGGTAAAGGCCACTCCTTCAGGAGATTAACTCAAGGACAAGATCTCATCTGGGGATTCAGCACTCCAGATTACTAGGAGATCCGCTCAAGAGCGGGATTCCATCTTGGGTTTATTGCTTTCTCCTTTCCTCAGCTAATAATCCATTTAAACAGTCATAGTAAATTTACTTCTTATAATAGTTCTAGCAATGTCATTTTGTATAAACACAGTAAGAGATATATTAAGCTTAAAGCTTTGCTCTTCTTGGCAACAACTCTCTATGTATTCCAGATCACAGTCCTCAGGCCAGGTTAGTCTTTCTTAATCCGAGAAGGGTCCTTATTAAGTTACTTCTTTTTGGATCATGACAGAGTTTGTCCATAACTGTGCTTTTAACTTACAGTTAAGTATTATGGTGCCTGGTGTGGCTGATTTCAATGCCAGGGTAGCTCACAGCTTGCCCTGGGTCCATCCAGTTCCTTGTTGGGACCCTGTTTTTGGAGCACTATGAACTAAGGGCAGCTGAGGCTTAAGTCAAGTAAATATGGATGCCCAGGAGTAAATATTATTTTGTAGTTAATTAACTCCCACTTACTCAGCATGGCATCAACTCTCTTCCTATATCTATACAAAAAGGACATTTTAATTAAAACATACATATGACATAAAGGAAAGAGAAAAGCAATATACAATTATTAGTGCCTGATGGAATTGGGTGTGCCTCAGTTGCACTGTTGTGAGAGTGGCTCAATAAATCTTAAGCTCCCTGTGGGAGGAACAAGGACAATCCAATTTTATCCAACAGCCACTAAATTTGAAAGCTTTCATTTGGAGCTACAGAAGTCATTGGGTTTTTTCAATCCTGTAAAACTCCAAAATATTGATGGTCATTTTAGACTACTATCAATAGGCAGAAAGCACATCTATATCTTTATCTATGTATCTTATATCTACTTGCAATTATGGTTTAGCTAACTTTTCTTTTGTAGAACAGGAAATAAGCAACACATGCCAACTTTCTGATTCCCACCCCCCTATAGTTTCTCCCAAAACTCCAGCTATTTCTCTTTGGAAATATGCACCATTCTTCAAGGTTCAGAAAAACTTTGCTTCTCTGAGCTTTTTAGCGGTCTCCAAAGCACTTGGGTTTATATGTCCTCAATTTAATAAAAAACATCAGAAATCACCAAAATCCCCAAGTTCCATATGCAAAATTTTCAGAAAGGGTATCTTATTGTTTTAATTTGATCAGTCAGCTAATCCAATCGAATCTAATAATAATCGAAATTATATACTACAAATTTTATAGACAAGAACCCTCTCTGTAGCTTTGGAGTGCAATCCCAAAGCAGAGTTACAGGACTGGAAGGCAAGTGCAGCATGTAAGTTGCTTGCCCTTGATGCAGCAGACCTGGGCTTGATACCCAGCACTACAATGCATTAAAATTATGCGATACTGGAATTAAAATAAATTCTCAAACCAATTAAGAGCCCAGAGATAAGCCTTCAGGTTTACGGACATTTAATCTATGATAAAGAAGTTGGGTATATGAATTGCAGCAAGGAAATTTTCCTCACCACATTGTGTTGAAAAACTGCATAGCCAAATGCAAAAAAAGCATACACAAAAGGTAATTCAACATGAATTAAAAATTTTGAGATTACACTAGAATCCATGAAACACATGAGGAAAATGTAGGCGGAACACTCTAGAGCATGAATTGCTGAGGTGTCTTCAGTGATTTGATTCCATTGGCAAAGGTAACACTCACTGTCACTGTCATCCCGTTGCTCATCAATTTTTTTCGAGCGGGCACCAGTAACGTCTCTCATTGAGAGACTTATTGTTACTGTTTTTGGCATATCCAATATGCACGGGTAGCTTGCCAGGCCCTGCCGTTCGGGCTCCATACTCTCTGTAGCTTGCCGGGCTCTCTGAGAAGGGCGGAGGAATCGAACACAGGTCGGCTGCGTGAAAGGCGAACGCCCAACCGCTATGCTATTGCTCCAGCCCAAAGGTAACTCTAAATAAATAAATAAATAAATAAATAAACAAACAAATAAATAAATAAATGGGATTGTAGCAAATTAAAATGGATTGCCATAACAAAATGAACGGCTAAAATAAAAATAATGGGAGAAATACCTGCACATTACAGGGCTAATATCCGAAATATATAAAGCACTAAAAATTTCAGCAATAAAATTCTAATAGCCCCATCAGAGTGTGCGAAGAGAAGTTAGCAGACACTTCCAAAATTTGGAAATACAGATGACCATAGGCACATGAAAACGTGTTCATCACCACTTATCAGGGAAATGCAAATGAAACTTAGATATCCTCTCACATCAGTGAAAATGGCATATATCAGAAAGACTGGAAACAAACGGGGGGGATGTTATCAAAAGGGAACCCTCAATCACTGTTGGTGTACTATTATCTTGTTCAGCCTCTATGGAAAACAACATCTAGATTTCTTAATAAAATAAGAAGAGAATTCCCATATGATACAGTGGTTCCACTTCTTGCATCTATCTCCAAAGCAGAAAAACAGTAATTTGAAAAAATATATGCACACCCATGTTCTTTGCAGCACAATGTACAAGCTGTGGAAAAAATCCAAGTGTCCAGCAACAGATAAAAGCATAAGGGAGTTCAGAGTCTATATACACAATGTGGAATACTATGCAGTTGTTTAAATGGATAAAATCATTCGGTTTGCTGAAACTGGATGGAATTTAACAACATCATGCTAAGTGAAATAAGCGAGAGGTAGAAAGAAAAATAATGAATGGTCTCACTCATATGTGCTATAAAGAGATTCAAAGCAAAGGAATAAGCACAATCAAATGACGAAAAACACTTGGTTCTGGATTACAGAACTAAGAATAACAAAAAAATGGGTGTGTGAGGCAGAAGAATGATGGGGTGGGCTGTAATTATGGAACTAAGCAATCTAGTTAAAACAGAGATCAACAAATGGGACTACACTAAACTAAAAAGCTTCTGCACCTCAAAAGATACAGTGACCAGAATACAAAGACTATCTACAGAATGGGAAAGGATATTTACACAATACCCATCAGATAAGGGGTTGATATCAATGGTATATAAAGCACTGGTTGAACTCTACAAGAAGAAAACATCCAACCCCATCAAAAAATGGGGCGAAGAAATGAACAGAAACTTTCCCAAGGAAGAAATACGAATGGCCAAAAGGGACATGAAAAAGTGCTCTACATCACTAATCATCAGAGAGATGCAGATCAAAACAACCATGAGATACCACCTCACACCACAGAGGCTAGCACACATCCAAAAGTACAAAAGCAACCGCTGTTGGAGAGGATGTGGGGAGAAAGGGACCCTTATACACTGCTGGTGGGAATGTCGGCTAGTTCAGCCCTTTTGGAAAACAATATGGATGATTCTCAAAAAACTAGAGGTTGAGCTCCCATTTGACCCAGCAATACCACTGCTGGCAATATATCCCAGAAAATCTAAAAAGTATAGTCGAAATGACATCTGCACTTATATGTTCATCACAGCACTGTTTACAATAGCCAGAATCTGGAAAAAACCTGAGTGCCCTAGAACAGATGACTGGTTGAAGAAACTCTGGTACATCTATACAATGGAATACTATGCAGCTGTTAGAAAGAATGAGGTCATGACGTTTGCATATAAGTGGATCAGCATGGAAAGTATTATGCTAAGTGAAATGAGTCAGAAAGAGAGAGACAGACATAGAAAGATTGCACTCATCTGTGGAATATAGAATAATAGACTATAAGACTAACACCCAAGAATAGTAGAAATAAGTACCAGGAGGTTGTCACCATGGCTTGGAGGCTGGTCTCTCATTCTGGGCAACTCAGAGAAGGGAACACCAAGTAAAATGTGGTTGGAGGTCATGTGGGGGAAAGATGATGCGGGCCGAATATAGACTAGAGACTGAACACAATGGCCACTCAACACCTTTATTTCAAACCACAACACCTAATCAGAGAGAGAGAACAAAAGGGAATACCCTGCCATAGTGGCAGTGTGGGGTCGGGGGAAACGGGACTGGGGAGGGGGGGAGGGATGTTGGGCTTACTGGTGGTGGAGAATGGGCACTGGTGAAGGGATGGGTTATCAAACTTTGTAAGGGAGAAACATGAGCACAAAAATGTATAAATCTGTAACTGTACCCTCACGTTGACTCACTAATTAAAAATAAACTATTAATTAAAAAAAAGGAATGGTGGTGGAGTGTCTTGGACACTTTTGTGGTGGTATAAGCTAACTGTATACATCAAAACCAAAAAGATTAACACTATTTTAAATATGTGACTCTAGACTATAATCTGTCACTGTCACTGTCATCCTGTTACTCATCGATTTGCTCGAGCGGGCACCAGTAATGTCTCCATTGTAAGACTTGTTGTTACTGGTTTTGGCATATTGAATACTCCACAGGTAGCTTGCCAAGCTCTCAGAGAGGGGCAAAAGAATCGAACCTGGGTGTCGGCTGCGAGCAAGGCAAACGCTCTACCTGCTGTGCTATTGTTCCAACCCATCTTGAAGTATATGCCAATTTTTTGATTGAGCACATTACAGTGAAAAATTATATAATTAATTTTATTATGGTAATAGAGACTGAACCCAAGGCAAGCACTCTACCACTGATCCATAGGCCCAGTCCCGAGAAACACAAATTTTAAAACAAGGAGCTTAGTAACAGAGTAATCAGTTGAATTTTCCTGTTTCTTCCTTAATTTGCTATTTAAATACAGATATTCAAACCAGAAAAAAATGCTGTTTACACCAAGCCCTTATGTAATACCTTTAACAGGCATTGAACTTATTTAATGATGCACCTTTGTTATACATTTCCCCAGCACTGACTGCATATAGCCAGTCTCCTAAGCAAGCCAGGCGTAATCCGTGAGCACTGCTAGGTGTGACCCAAAACCCAAACTGAACACAAACAAAAGTATGTTACTTGTATATGTACTATATTATATACATTTCATCCACCAATTTTGTATGAATATAATGTGTTGAAATGTATAATAAGGATTATAAATAAAAGATTATAAATTATAAAGATTATAAATAAAGATTATAATCATTAAAATTTTTAAATAACTCTGATATGAGATAAATGCTATGAGAAAGATAAAGATTTTATATCTTAATAGTAAAAAGGAAAAAAAATTTCTTAGTGAAGAAGCTTCCAGGAATGAACCGTTGCCTAGACCTTTCAGGATTTGTTTTATTGAATTCATATGACTACTTCTTACCAAACATCCCAAAATAATCGTGCATGGGATAAGATTAAGCTTTTCCAGTATAATCAGGTTTCAACATCTATTTTAATCTTAAAAACTAAAAAAAAACCCAATATATTTTATATAGTGATATAGACTTAAGGATTCTATAGAAAACGTGTTAGGGTGATGCTAGAAAATAAGTTGCAGATGAAAAACAATAGCCCCCTCTAGTAATCATATGAGTTCTTCAGGTCACCAGCTTCAAATTAGCCAATCTTGATTATTGACATTACCAGTAACCCTCTGTGGAATCATCTACCCATTATCTTTATGCAGAAAGATGAGTCTCAGACCAGTCCCATAGCAATGGCAAGCTAAGAAACACATGTCTTCTGAAACTCATTTCTTGACCATTGTGATTAATTTTCCTTTTCCTATGAATATATTTCTACTGGAGTAGTGCAACTATCATCATGCTAACCAGGATTATAGCTACCCTCTTACTAATGGTCAGTCCACAAGTCATAGTTTGTTGCTATATTTCAACCACTAACTTGAAGGAATTTCAAAAGCTATCCTTCTTACAGTAAATAATATATACTGATATTCTATTTCTCATAGATTAGTAGTAATTATTAGAAAAATATATTATTTTTTACTATTCCTTCGTCTATGGAAGAAACTTCATCAAATTAGCTTACAGCATATATTAAAAGATAGTCATTTTTCTTTTTTTTTCTTTTTGGGTCACACCCGGCGTTGCACAGGGGTTACTCCTGGCTCATGCACTCAGGAATTACTCCTGGTGGTGCTCAGGGGACCGTATGGGATGCTGGGAATCAAACCTGGGTCGGCCGCATGCAAGGCAAATGCCCTACCCGCTGTGCTATTGCTCCAGCCCCAAAAGATAGTCATTTTTCAATGTTATTTTTTCCATCAATGATCATGGAATATTTTTCCATTTCCTTTTGGGATTTTTTTCTGTGTCTCTTAAGAGTAACAGAGTTTTTCATGTATAAGTCCTTTGATGAGCAAGGACAATCTTTCCATGTGCCTGATCTCAGAGGGAGATCTTTCATTTTTTTCTTATCAATGTTGATTATGAATGTTAACTTTGACTTTGCTGTAGATGACTGTCACTACATTAAAGAACACTTCTTCTATTCGCATTTTTTGGGAGTGTTCATCATGAATCTTGTGAAATACTTTCTCTACATCTATGGAGATGATCATATGGTATTTGGCCCTTATATTAATGTGGTGTATCATACTAAATTTTGTGTATGTTGAAGTATCCTTGCAGCCCTGGACTAATGTAGTATATCCTACTAATTTAGGACTGGAGCGATAACACAGGGGGTAGGGCGTTTGTCTTGCATGCGGCTGACCCGGGTTCGATTCCTCTGTCACTGTTGGAGAGACTGGCAAACTACTGAGAGTATCCCACCCTCACAGCAGAGCTTGGCAAGCTACCCGTGGCATATTTGATATGCCAAAAACAGTAACAACAAGTTTCACAACGGAGACGTTACTGGTGCCCGCTTGAGCAAATCAATGAACAACGGGATGACAGTGTTACTACTCTAAAGATACCTGTGGATTAGCTACATAAGTATCTCAGCCTTGATCTCAATGTACTATTAACTGAAACAAAGTCTCACCTGTCTAAAGCTAGGGAGCCAAGGTGGGGGGAGCGAAATAGTGTTTAATGAATGGCCAGCTTAACCCCTCGTTTGGAATTGTGGTGGCTAGCATGCAACCTGGACATTCCTTGTGACTAACCCTGATGGATAGAGGTCAAGGCGACCAATCCGATTGGCTATATTGTGGTAAAGTCACATTTCTAGTGCTTTATCTGACTGCTTTTGGTTTTTTATTAATGTTGAACTCAAAAGTAATTTTAACTAGGATTATTGTTTCTTCATTTCTAAATGAGTTTGAGAAGTAAAGGTTCTTTTTGAAGGTGTAGTAGAATTCCCTAAAGAACCCAACTGGAACCTCCCTAATGAACCTATCTGATGTTGGGCCTTTATCTGGGGTGAGATTATCCATTACTGTTTTGATTTCAGTACTAGTACTTAGTCTATTCATCAGCTTTCTATTTCCTTCTAGGTCTTAGGAATTGCATAATTTTAAAAATTTATCCATTTCTTAAAAGGTCTCCAAGTTAGTGCTATAAATTTCCACACAGTAATATTTTAAATCTTTTGTATTTATATGGTAACTTATTCCTTGTGTTTCTTATCTGTTTCATTAGAAATGTTTTTGTTTTTGTTTTGGGAATCTAGCCAAGGGTTTGTCAATCCTGTTTATTCTTTCGACAAGTTGTTTCATTTATCTTTAGTGCTGTTTTCTTAAGTTATACATTATTTCCACTATTTCTCCTTTCTACTTTGCTTTTCAATTATTGTCCCAGTTTTAGTTTCTTGAGATGGGAAAATATTTGAGCATATTCTTATTTTCTAATGTAAATATGTATTGCTATGAGCTTCTTCCCTTAGTGCTGTTTTTTTATGTGTCTCACTGTGTCTCCATTCGTGTCCATTTTCAGAAGGCTTTTGATTTTTTTTGTGTTGTCTTTGTTTTTGGGTCACACCCGGCGATACAGGGGTTACTCCTAGCTCACGCACTCAGGAATTACTCCTGGCGGGGCTCAGGGGACCATATGGGATGCTGGGAATCGAACCTGGGTCGGCCGCGTGCAAGGCAAACGCCCTACCCGCTGTGCTATTGCTCCAGCCCCAGGCTTTTGATTTTTTAAAAGTTAAAAAATTATTTTTTAAAGATATTATTATTGAATCATTGTAAGATAGACCTTTACAAAGCTGTTCATGATTGGGTTTCAGTCATACAGTGTTCCACCACTCATCCCTCCAACCAGTGTACGTTTCCCTGTACCAGTGTCCTCAGTTTCCCTCCCATCAACTGCCCCCACCCCCAGCCTGTCTTTATCTATGGAAGACACTTTTCTTTTTTCTCTTTCTATTTCTCTCTATTTCTCTCTCTTTGATTTCCTCTTTAACCCCAAAATTGCTCCATATTATGCTGTATCATCTGAAATGTTTGAGGCTTTACCAGGTATTGTTTTAGGTTTAATTTCTACCTTCAAAACATTGTGATCTAAAATGAAGCAGTATTCTTTCTTTTTTGACTTTTTTTGGTGGGGAGTCAAACCTGGCAATGCTCAGGAATTATTCCTGGTGGTACTCTAGGGACCATATGGAATGCCAAGAATTGAACCTGGGTCGACTGGGTGCAGGGCAAATGCCCTACTCACTGTACTATCTCTCCGGGCTGAAACAATATTATTTCCATTTTCACAACTTTATGCACAGTCCTTTTATGTCATAGCACATCGTGTCACTTGGAAAATGTTCATCTTCTGTGGGAGGAGATATATATGAAACACAACTCACAACTCTTTCAACTCCTCATATAAGGGTCTTACTTTCTTATTGATTTTCTGTCTGATCGATCTCTCCAGTGATGAGTGTGGGGTGTTGAAGTCTCTTATTGTTGTGTTGATTTCAGTGCCTTTACTCAAAGTTGCTATAGGAATATTGCTGCTCCTACATTTGGTATATAATGTTGATAAGAGTTAAGCACCCTTGTAGCTGAGAGGTACAAGCGTACAATGTTGCGATTCCTGGCAGACATTTCTCTGGACTTAGTTACTAAAATACTAAAATACAGAAATCCAAAACTATGCTGCTGCTACTGCGGCCTCCTGACCTCATATCTCTTCATTCTCAGCAATGGAAAACAAATTACCAAATGCTTTCTTTTCAGCAGATCGACTTTAGGGGGGAGAAACTCCAAATCAATAATAGTGAATTTTTTTGTTTAAATATTGAATATAATCAAAGTAAAGTGAAAGTAAAGTGAAATTTACCAGTTACACATGCGGGGTGGGGGGCTGGGGAGGTGGGGGGAAGGGGGGAGGTATATCGTGATTCTTGGTGGTGGAATATGTGCACTGGTGAAGGGATGGGTGTTTGAGCATTGTATAACTGAGACTTTAACCTGAAAGCTTTGTAACTTTCCACATGGTGAATTAATAAAAGAATTAAAAAAAAGAGTTAAGCACCCTTGGTGCTTTCGTAAATAGATAATGTCTCTTAGAACCTTTTTTAGTTTGAACCTTTTATGTCTGATACAAGTACAAACATCTCTCCTCTTTTTTAGATCATCATTCACATGCCTAAGTGTTTTCCAGCCTTATACATTGAGCCTGTGTTCATCAGGAAAGTTAAAATGGGTCTCTCATATGCAGAAGGCGGTTGAGTTTTGTTTCCTGATCCATCTACCTACTCTGTGTCTTCTGATTGGGGAGTTCAACCCACTGATATTTAGCAATACTGTTGACATAAAGGAGTTTGTTGACATTTTTCTCTGAGGATTTTAGATTTTTATTTACACCTGTGTTATTTGCTTTCCCTATTTTCTCCATTTACATTCTGATATTCTCCATTTATACTTTGCTATTGGCCTTTTGTGTAGTGATAAGCTTCCATTTGTCTCATTAATTTCTTCTGAGCACTTTTACCTTGAGGTAATCATTAGTTTACATCTGGAGTTTTACGTTTATTTTTCCATTTTAAATTCAAAATAAGTAAGCCTGGAGTTTTTTTCTGGGGATACACCATAATTAATCTTCTTCTTCTCCTTAAATTATGTATCTTATGTGTTTTCCTGCTTCCAAGTGGGGTTTCCTTGCCTTTTTGTAAACAACCATTTGATATTCCTTGCAGAAACTTCTGGAACTTTGTAATATGCCTGTCAAATTGACAGGTTGGGATGGAGTGAGGGATGGGATGTGAAGGGAATCTAGGAACACTGGTGGAAGGAAGTTGAAACTGGTGGAGGAATTGGTGTTGAATTATTGTATGCCTAAAACTCAGCTTTCAGTAACTTTGTAAATCATGGCTCTTTAATTAAAAAAATGATAAAAAAGTGTTCAAATTATTTTATCCAAGTAAAGAAACTATTTAATCAAAACCTCTGGTTCTTTTTTGTTTAGAGTTTTAGAACCTTCTGAAATTCTAATTAAGTTTCCTTAGAAAAAGTCAATGCAGAGGGAACATTTTGCTTATAATATCTTGGTGATAAAGACCTTTAAGATTCATTAATGTTCTCTGCTTAAAATTCAACTCTGGACAATATTAAAAATTCAAGTATAAGAAAGGAAAACATTGAGGAAATATATCTTCCTTAGGTACCTTGCACTTTAAATTCTTTTATAAAAAATATTCCTTGCAGAGCTGGTTTAGAGGCAGACTGAAGATTGTGGTCACATTTGGCCAACAAAAGCTGTTCAGTGAGCTGATCTTTGTAGCTAGGTGTGTGTGTGAGTTTAGGGATCACTCCTGGGCTTGGGGGACCATGTGGGATGTTTGGTATTGAACCCAGGTTATCTGTGTTCAAGGCACATGTCCTACCCACTGTACTGTCTTCTCTGGTCCAGTCAGTGCTACGTTTGAATAGTTCTGCTGGGCTGCCTGGTGTACTATATTTCTAACAGTGAGAAGTAACTTCTTTCCAGTTTAGAAGGGCCTGGACTATGGAAACCAGGGAATTTGGGTTTGTGCATGCCCCAGGACAACTGTAAGCCATATTTATTCAACCTTTGGGGCAAGGTTGCAGATCACAAAATGTCGCACAGTGCCTGGGCACTCAATTGTTTGGGTTACAATTAGGGAGTCTATATCACCAGAGCCTGGCAGTTCTCCATTTGCCATGTGTTCATGAAGGTCTTTTGATATAGATAGCCTGAGTGATGACATGGACTGAAGAAGCTGAAGCTGAAGCTTCCATCATCGCACTTGTCCAAATAGAGTGGACTGTCTGCGCAGTTAGCAAGGGTGTCTATCTTAACTTTTGGAACCATGGCCTTCTTTCTAACAGAAAACAGTTAGGAAGGACCTGCAGGAGCTGGGCCTATTGGTTTGGTTAAGCAACTGTTCATTAGCCTCAATCTTGCTCTTATACTGACTTGGGATGATATCAGGGCTCACCTCAGGATTGATGGCCTCCAGTCAGAAAAACAGCATCAGTAGAGATGATGTCAGGCAGTGTCTCTGACCCCAGCGTCCATTCTCCTTTATTTGCATCCATTCACCAGTAGAGGTGAAAGCAGAACTGGAGGGGCTGGAGAGCTAGTAAAGTTGGTAGAGCACTTGCCTTGCATGAGGCTGACCTGGTTAGATCCCCAGCACCGCATGTGGTTCCTGGAGCCCTACTAAGACTGATCCCTGAGTCCAGAGCCAGGAGTAAGCTAGGAACACTGTCAGGTGTGACAGTCCCTCCAAAAATTACCAGGATTTGTAACTTTGAAGCTTGGATGCTCAGAATAATGTAATCCTGTATTCAAGTACATTATATGCTTGCAACTGAAATCTGTTCTTGGGCTGTCAGGGTATTTGGAGCTCACCCACTCCATCTCATATCTGATACTGCTGCTCCTGCTTGTAAATCCACAGAGGAATGTCATTGGAATTCAGGCAGGACTTTGTATTTCACAGCGTTTTCAGTGTAGATATTTGCCTTAATGACAGAAGAGTGCTTAATGAATTTCCTGTTTCCAACCATATTGGCCCTCCCTCTCTTGTGAATAGCAGATAATACTTTTAAGTAAGATGGTCTAAAAAGGTAACAGTTGTACAAAGTCTTGAAGGCGTTTATGGAGATACCCAGGCAGATATCCAGGGAAGCATATTGTAGAGAGAAGGAAGAATCAAAGTAAGGTCTTAGAGTGAGAGAACGTACTAAGCCGGAGGCACAGCAAGGGCTCAGTATTACTGGAAGAAAGTGAGTGTGATAAATGAAATACTAAAAGATGAGGTCAAATGATGCACTATAATTTTTTCTGGTGACTGAATAGTTTTCCAAGAATTGTTTATTGAAGAAACCTTTCTCTCTCCTTTATATGGATTTGGTTCCTTGGTCATAGATTAGAAGCACATATACTTGTGGGTTTACTTCCGAGCTTTGCATTCTATTCTGTTGGTCTTTATTCCTATTTTCATTCAATATCATACTGTTTTAATTAATATTGTTTAGCAATTTCATTTGAAATAAGGTGTGATGCTTCTATTTTACTTATTTTGGTTGTCTTTTGTGGCTCCATGTAAATTTTAGAACGTTCTGCTATATTTATTTGAAAATGGCATTGTTATTTTAATATGGATGGCATTTTATCTATATATTGGTAAAGGTAAGCTAGTAACATAACTTCACTTTAATTTATTTTATTTTAGACACAGTGATTTATAATATTGTTGATAATAGGGTCTCATGCATACAATGTTCATACACCAGACACTTCAAACTTCCCCACCAGGCATGCTAAGCTCAGTTATTTTAATATTTATTCTTCAAAATAGTGAACACAGGTTATCTTTACATTTCTTTGTGCCTTTATTTTATTAATGAACAGCCATATTGTGTAGCAAGTTGAAAGACATTGTGAAAGCATCAGCTTTTTACATTGTAGTTTGCATTGCTCTTATATTTTTAGCATTTTAAGTGAATAATACATTTTAATATTTATTGCATACACAAAATTATTAAATTAAGCATTACCAAGTAACCACCATTCAGGTGAAAAGGAGAACTTTGCCAGAACCCTAGAGGCCATTCTCCTTTCTAGTCTTAAAAAAATTGTTTTTGGCTACATCTAGCAGTGCTCAGGCTTATTCCTGGCTCTGTGCTCAGTTATCAGTCCTGGTGGACTCGGGGGCCCATGTGGGGTATTGAACCAGCAGGTTTGTGTGGCAACTGTGAAACAACGAGAATATCTCTAATTTTTAAGCCATCATATTTTCTAGTACACACCTGTGTGATACTGTCTAAGCAAGTAGTCACATTTTCCCCTGCTTAAGTAAAAGCCACAACACCTTAACATAGCTGCTTTTCTAAGGTTGACTACTGATTTACTACCTTAGAAGGCTTCTACCAGGAAGTAGCTCCAGATCCTTACTGGTACCAATTCTTTCCAAGGCTTGGCAAAATCAGATTCATTTTCCTCCTACTTGAAATCTAAATACTTCTGTCCTATGTATTGAATGTAATTCTGACAATGTGATCAAAATTTCAGGCAAACAGAAGTTAGGAAGATAGACTTTGCTCTTTATAACAGGAATCACTCTCTCCCCAGAAAACAAAGCACAGAAGATTTGGGTTTCTATTTGAAGTACAAGAAAAAAGAAATAGATGGAGAATAGATAATTCAGCAAGTTATTTTGTATCACCTAAGTCTATCATAAAATCTTACTAAGAACTTGGTTGGTTCGTTTTGAGTGTTTGCATTTATGTGCCAACCATTGTACTGAGAGCTTGACATGTACTAAATTATATCAGTTTCACAATTTCATCTGGTAGATACTGTTTTTTTCTTTTTGGGTCACACCCAGCGATGCACAGGGGTTACTCCTGTCGCTTTGCACTCAGGAATTACTCCTGGTGGTGCTCAGGGATGCTGAGAATCGAACCCAGGTCGGCCGCGTGCAAGGCAAATGCCCTACCTGCTGTACTATAGCTCCAGCTCCAGATACTGTTTTTTTATTCCTGTTTTCCAGTTAATGAAACCTAGACACAGTTGATGTCACTGAGCTAAACTATTGCTGGTACTAAATGGTAGAGCTTTGTAGCAAACATATGCGCTGACACCAGAGATTCTGTATCCAATTATGTTCTCCTGCTATTCAATGGAACTCATCATTTTATCTTATCTTTTAATTTGGGGGTCACAGCCTATGGTGCTCAGGTGTTACTCTTGGTGTGGTGCTTGGGGGTTGCTTCTGGTGGTCAACATCATATAGGAGTAAACATTCAGAACTTAGATATTCTTCTTTCTTTTCTACATCTTATACATCTATAGGATATCTGAGATTTGAGTTTTTCAGTAAGTCACAACAGGACAGTTAACTTCGTGGAAATTCTATTGTTGTTAGTCTTAGTACCACCACACTTTAATACGGAAGACCTTTTATTATAAAGATCATATTTCAGGTCAAACAGTCTTAAGTCATAATTTACTTTGATGAAATGCAGATCTCTGGCAGTGTTAGGCAATTGACTGATTTCTTTCGGCAGAAACAGTGGAAGTAGAGGTCACTAATATTATAAAATTTTATAACCCAGGGACATGCTGAGCAATGAAGACTTAAAATTTGAAGATGGAGCTTACAAAGTGGTTTGTCCCTGTTTTCTACATTAAGCAGTTTCAGTAAGCGATAAGCCAAAATCAAGGACAAACTTATCCAAGATAAGCACACGATCTAAAACATTGTTTCTCAACCTTTTTCCAACCATGGCCCCTTTCTGACCTTGTTTTCTTCCCTTGGACTCCTGTTTCTAGAGGTTGATAGCCTTCCTAGCCTCATCCTATTGATCCAGTTTCATGTGACATCACCTGTGGTCCCCTTGGAATGTTCTGAGGACCCACAGAGGGCCATGTCCTTCAGATGAGAAACACTGACCTAAAATATTGGTGTTTACTATCAAATCAAGGCCACAGAATTTGAACCTTCTCTTTATCTAATAGTATTTTTGTAATAGTATTTATACATTTCCCAGTCTTTCCCATTGTTTTTATTAGATAACATTTGTTTACCTCAGTGTAAATGTTTACATATTTTAGGACTATGATGCTACCATACCATCACTTGTATCACTTGTCATCCCATTGATCTTCAATTTGCTCGAGCGGATGCCAGTAATGTCTCAATTCGTCCCTGTCATGTGCAGGAACAGGAAGAGCCTCAAACCGTTCATTCAGGGTTTTGAGGAAGAAGTCTGACCATCTTGTTGGTGGGTGGCCATGTGGTCTTTTCACGTCCCGTGGAATCCAGTTGGTAACAGCTTTAGTCCAGTGGTCATCTCTGAATCGCATTACATTTCCAGCCCATCTGATTTTTGATGCCTTGGCAAACGAGACAGCGTCCCTGATTCCGACGGGGGTCGGAACTCCGGATTTCTTCTCTCACTTGAGTTAAATGTGATACTCCAAGCATAGCTCACCATACCATACACACCACCAAAGCCCTAGCTCCCTCCACCACAGTCCATTGGATTTTTTAGGCCTATTGGTATGCACTCCTTACACCTACAATTAACCACAATCTTTTTGTCAGAGTCTTAGGGTTTGTTTACACTGGACATTGTCTATTTTCTTGCTTGCTTGCTTTATATACCATTAAAGATGGATGTCATTTGGTATTGTCTTTCTCCTTCTAACTTAATTTCCTTATCATGTTCTAGTTCCAGCCATGTTGTATAAAAGGAAAGATTCCATATTTTCCTTTAGTTAAGTTGTATGCATTGTGTATGGTCTGCCTCAAAATTTTAGACACTCATCTGTCATGGGATATTTTATTTGTTTCTAGATCTTGACATGGTGAACATTGGTGTACATTTATATATTTTTGTGTTCCTTGGATATATACCTAGGAGTAGAATCGATGGATTCCATGGTAATTCTATTTCTATTTTTTTCAGAAATCTACAGATTGTTTTCAATAGTTTCTGAACCTATATTTCCACCAAATGTAAATAAGCATTACTTTTTCTCCACAACCCTGCCAACACTGATTGTTTTGGGCCATTTTGATATTCATTCTTACTGGTTTGATGTGATAATTCATTTGAATTTCACAGATAATGAGTGGGAAGGAGCATTTTTATGTGCCTGTTCCCCATAGCTATGTATTTGAGGCACCAATCTCATTAAAATTTTTTAAAATTTTATTAAATAACCATTAGTGGTCGGGTATTAGACTATAATGTTCTAGCACCAATCCCAACACCAGTGTCAACTTCCCTTCAAAAACGTTCCCAAGTTCCTCACAGGCTGCAAGCTTGACAGGAACTTTTAAAAATTTGGTTGTTTTAGTTTGGATCTCATGTTTTCAGTGTTGTTTGACATTTTTGTTATTGAGCTTTTTGATATTGTTATTGCTCTATTTTGGATATTGGCCTTATGTCAGGTGTATGGTATGCAAATATTTGTTCCCATTAAGTAGCATGACTTTTCTCCCATAAAGGCCAACACCAGAATTGCTCCAGGGGGCTGGGAAGACTAAGGGTTTGGTGCTATACCTGTGGTAAGATACTTGGGTTCAGCAGTGATCAAGGGGCACAGAGGATTGCTTTTAGTTATACTTTTGGAGCTATGATATTCTGGGGAACTCAGGGCTTTGCACACGTTATGCCTGTTTTCTACCACTTGTCTTCAGTACTAATGGATTTCTTACACAGTGCAGAAGCTTTTCAGTTTGATGTAATCCCATTGGTTGATTTTTGTTTCTGATTTCCTTGCCAAGGAAGTTGACTCACTGAAAACATGACTGAAGTTAATATCAAGAAGTGTTTTACCAATGTCTTCAACTTTTTAAGATAGATTTGAGGTTTATTTTTCTTTTTGGGTGACACCCAGCGATGCACAGGGGTTACTCCTGGCTCATGCACTCAGGAATTTCTCCTGGCGGTGCTCGGGGGACCATATGAGATGCTGGGAATCAAACCTGGGTCGACCACGTGCAAGGCAAATGCCCTACCCGTTGTGCTATTGCTCCAGCCCCAAGATAGATTTGAGTTTAATATCCAAATATTTCATCCAGTTAAGGTAACTTTTGTTCATCATGTGAGAATTTTTAATTCGATTGCATGTTGCATGTGGCTATCTGGTTTTCCCAACACCATTTGTGAGGGGCATCATTTCTCTATCTTATGCCTTGTCATAAATTATCCATTTATAGGAGGAAACATTTCCTGGATTTAAGTTCTATTCCATTGGTTTGAGTGTATGAGATTATTTTTTCTTGAATGCTTATGTTGCTCTTAACTTGCCTTTTAGTATTGATTTTGCTGCATTCCATGGTTCTGATAAGCTGTCTCCATTTATATTTGTCCCCAGGTATTTGGATCAACACTTATTTTGAAGCATCTTGTTTATATTCTACATGTTTGAAATTTTCCTGGTTTTCATTTTATAGTTAATTTCTAATTTTATAAGCTTGTCATTAAAATATTTGGCATGGTTTTTATCATCATGTTTATTGACAATGTTATTTTTGTTTTCGGGCTGTACCCAAAGGTGCATAGGTTTTACACTCGGGAATTATAACCAGTGGTGCTCAGAAAGACCTTATGGGATGCTGGTGATCGAAGCTGAGTTAGTCAAGTGCAAGGCAAGTTCCCTGCCCACTGTATACTCTTTTCAGTCTCAATTGACAATTGTTCTGTGTCCAGGCATATGGTTTATCCTTGATAATGATCTGTGTGCACTTTTAAAAAATGTAAATTCAGCTGCTTGGAGTGAAATAGTTTATAAACATCTATTGTTCCCATCTGGTCTAGTTCCTCGTTCAAGGCTATTTAAGGCTTTCTTATTTACTTTCTCTCTAGTTGATCTATGGATGATCATGGATGAGAGTGAGTAATAAAATCCTCTATTATATGGACTGGAGAAATACTACAGCAGGAACGGCGCTTGCCTTGCAAATGGCTAACCTGGGTTTGATCCCCAGGAAGGATCTCCTGGTCTTCACCAGCACTCAACCCTGAGCACAGCTGGGTGTGGTCTCCAAACAAAAAGCATTTAATTAAAATATAAAATCCTAGGGGCCAGAGTGACAGTGGGTAGGCATTTGCCTTGCATGACGCTGACCCAGGTTCAATCCCGGGTATCCCATATGGTCGTCTGAGCACTGCCAGGAGTAATTCCTGAGTACAAAGCTGGGGATAACCCCTGAGTATTGCCGGGTGTGGCCTCAAAACAATAATAGAAACAAAACACCACTGTTATTATTGCATTGCTACCAGTATGACACTTAGTTAAATTAATAATTACTTTATGCATTTTGATTCTCCATCATTTGGTATGCTATACTATAAGGGTAATATATTTTTATTTTATTCAGAACTGTATTCATTTTAATGTCTATCCCTTTTTTATCACCTGTTCTTATTTTTATTTTTTTGCTTTTTTTGGGTCACACCCAGCGATGCTCAGGGGTTACTCCTGGCACATGCACTCAGGAGTTAGTCCTGGCGGTGCTCAGGGGACCCTATGAGATGCTGGGAATCGAACCCGGGTCGGCCGCGTGCAAGGCAAACACCCTACCCACTGTGCTATCGCTCCAGCCCCTATCACCTGCTTTTAAAAAGCTAACTTTATCTATTCTGTTATAAATAAAGCTACAGTTGCATTTTTTAAGTTTTCATTTCCTTGTAGAATTATCTTCCAGTATTTTGCTTTGAGCTTGTATTTGTCTTTGGAGAAGGATGCATTTCTTTTAGACAACACAAGGTTGAATTTAAGGGCTGAAGCAATAGATTACAGGAGGAATTAAGATGTTTGCCTTGCACATGGCCAGTCCCAGTTCATTTCCTGGCATTGCAAATGGTCTGCTCTTAGTATAGTCAAGAGTAAACAAATTGAATTTTATTTCTTTACATATAAGCGGCCTCTCTATACTTTTTAACTAGTAAATTCAGATCATTAACATTTTTAGTCATTAATTTTTTTTTACATTTTAATTTCTAGTACATTAATTCACATTAAAATTTCCAGTAGCTTGGCAGCCACACCCACAAACTCTCCCTGGCGCCATGTAATCTCATCAACGGCCAAGATCCAGAGACTAGAAAACAGAGCTCCTGGAAGACAGTGATGCAGAATCTCACACAGCAGAACCTAGCAAGCTACTCATGGCATATTAGATATGCCAAAGACAGTAACAATAATGGGCCTCATTCCCCTGACCCTGAACGCGACAGGGACGAATGAGACATTACTGGCACCAGCTCGAGCAAATTGATGAGCAATGTGATGACAGTGATACAGTCATTAAAATATAAATATTTCTCACCACTTTATTATTTTTTTAGTTTGGCATTGTTCTTTAGCCTTTATTTTATTTTCATTTTATTTTTAACACTTTATTTGTAAAACCACAAACTCCTCCTTAGCACCCCAATTTCACTGTGTCTTCAATTCCATTTCTACTGGGGTATTAAAATTCTACCTGCTTCCTCACCTGCCCCCCCACCCAATCCCAAACTATAAATGTTATTTTTTAAAAGTTTTTTATTTAATATATGTGAGATAGACCTTACAAAGCTATTTATGATTAGGTTTCAGTCCTAAAATGATCCAACAATCATCCCTCCACCAGTTGTTCCTTTCCCTCCACCAATGTCCTTGGCTTCCCTTTCACCATCCCCCAACACCACCCAGGCACTTTTCTTCTTTGTATCTCTCCTTTTATGCATTATAGTTTACAACACAGGTACTAAGAGGTAATCATGTTTGTTCAGGGTGTTCAGTATTTATATCAGGAAGGTGAGGATGGAGTCGCTTTTTAACATGTGCAACTTTGGGGTGTCAACATGACTTCTGGTGCTCCAGGAATATAGGGAAATGGTGGGGAGATAGCCCATCCCAACTCTGAGAAAGCCTGGAGATTTCAGTCACAAAACCTCCACACCTGAATTTTCAACAGTTATCTCTGTGAGGTCTGTTCTGAGACACTGGAGTTTGGTCAGGAGAGTCTGGCCAGGGGCATGGCAGCGATTTTGGATTGTGTAAGCTAGTGGCTGCCAGGGGCTCTCCTTGGGCGGGTACCAGGCTGACCCGGTCCCCCTCTGAGTTACTCTGATCTATTCAGCCTTGTGCAGGGCCAAGATTAACTCTGGCTTTTGATCTCTTTCAAGATCTATTTATGAGCTGATATAGCTGAGCTGGAAGTGGTTGGTGGGCGTGGCTCCCACATACCCAATTTTTTGGCCATTTAATTTCTCAGGAAACTTGGTCCTGAGATGTTGGGTTCCAGCCAGAGGCACAGTGGCAATTTTGGGGTATCAGGAAGCCCGAGCACACCATCAGGCTGCTGATATATTAGCCCTGTGGGTGCAGGTTGATCTGATGGCGGCACTGCACCATCTTTCTTTTATTTTCTTGCAGTTTATCATTTTCCTTTTGTATAATGTTTGGATTATGTTTCCAATTCTTTGTGTTATTCTTCCTTATGGTTTGTTTAAACGATATCCTAAAGTGTTTATGTAAAGTTTCGTACTTGTTGTCTTTAGTGTATTGATCTTGAACTCACTGTGTTTGGACAAAAGTGGAGTTATTCCTGAGCTGCTGGGTTCTTGAGAATTGTGTGATTTTCATATAAAGCTTAGAAGTTAAAGTTTATTGTGCAGTTTAAGTAGATGAGTCCCAGGTCCTTTCCTGACGCTCAGGTCTCTAATTTTACCAGTATATCATGCCACTTGTCCATGCTATGATGTCCCGGTCCTATTCTTGTGCTATCTGCCCTCCCTTAGTGTACCATGGACTGCTTTTGTCCCTTTGCCATTTTTCGTCCTGTATATGCATTTCTGGTCTTACATCTAGAGCTGAAACCCTGGAACCTGTGTTCCCTTGCTGCTCTGTAATCTATCACTGGGCCTCTCTAGTGATATACCCCAGAGACTCCCTGTCCCATTGGATTTCCTTGGTCTCCTGCATGGTCATGTGCTGGTTGAGTAACAGTGTCTATTGTCTTGCAGTCCATCTGGGCTTAGGTGAGAGAACAAAGAGGGTATTGCCTAACTGATGGCTTTCCATTATTTCCTACTGTCTCCAATATCCAGCCATTTCATTACCCATTTTGAGTGGGTGAGATTTTTAAAACCACCAATTAAATTAACTTGTTTGCCTGGCACTCTTTTCTTATGCTTCCAATGTATTTTTGGTAGGAAATCATATTTTTGCTCTTTTTCCACCATGTTATGTGTTAATTATTATTATAATATTTCTAAGTAAGAGTTATTTTATTTTAAAAATCCATTTGACATTTCTTTTTTTAAATTTGTTTATTAGTGAGTCACAGTGAGGGTACAGTTACAGATTTATACATTTTCGTGCTCATGTTTCCCTCATACAAAGTTCGAGAACCCATCCCTTAACTAGTGCCCATTCTCCACCACCAATAAACCCAGCACCCATCCCAACCTCCCAATTCCATCTCCCCTCCCCCCCACTGTGGCAGGGTCTTCCCTTTTGTTCTCTCTCTCTAATTAGGTATTGTGATTTGCAATAAAGGTGTTGAGTGACCATTGTATTCAGTCTCTAGTCTACATTCAGCACCCTTCACCCTTCTTCCCCGTGGCCTCCAACCACATTTTACTTGGTGTTCCCTTCTCTATCTGAGCTGCCTTTTTCCCAGAATGTGAGGCCAGCTTCCAAGCCATGAAGTCAACCTCCTGGTACTTATTTCTACTATTCTTGGGTGTTAGTCTCCTACTCTGTTATTCTATATTCCACAGATGAGTGCAATCTTTCTATGTCTGTCTCTCTCTTTCTGACTCATTTCACTTAGCATGATACTTTCCATGCCGATCTACTTATATGCAAAGTTCATGACCTCATTTTTTTCTAATAGCTGCATAGTATTCCATTGTATAGATGTACCAAAGTTTCTTCAACCAGTCATCTGTTCTAAGGCACTCGGGTTTTTTCCAGATTCTGGCTATTGTAAATAACGCTGCGATGAACATATGAGTGCAGATGTCATTTCGACTATACTTTTTTGCTTCTCTGGGATATAATCCCAGCAGTGGTATTGCTGGGTCAAATGGGAGCTCAATTTCTAATTTTTTGAGAATCGTCCATATTGTTTTCCAAAAAGGCTGAACCAGTCGGCATTCCCACCAGCAGTGTAGAAGAGTCCCTTTCTCCCCACATCCTCTCCAGCGGTGGTTGCTTTTGTTCTTTTGGATGTGTGCTAGTCTCTGTGGTGTGAGGTGGTATCTCATGGTTGTTTTGATCTGCATCTCCCTGATGATTAGTGATGTAGAGCACTTTTTCATGTGCCTTTTGGCCATTCGTATTTATTCCTTGGGAAAGTTTCTGTTCATTTCTTTGCCCCATTTTCTGATGGGGTTGGATGTTTTCTTCTTGTAGAGTTCAACCAGTGCTTTATATACCATTGATATCAACCCCTTATCCAATGGGTATTGTGTAAATATCCTTTCCCATTCTGTAGATAGTCTTTGTATTCTGGTCACTTTATCTTTTGCGGTGCAGAAGCTTTTCAGTTTAATGTAGTCCCATTTGTTGATCTCTGTTTCCACTTGGTTGGCCAGTTGCATGTAATCTTTGAAGATACCTTTATCTTCAATATCGTGGAGGGTTCCATTTGACATTTCTTGTAAGGCAAATTTGATGGTAGACAATTGTTTGATTTTGTTTACCTATAAAGCTCTTTATCCATCTTTCAGTTTTGAATAGTAATCTGGCAGGGTAAATTTTTCTTGATTGTCTTTTAGTACTTTAACATATCATTTCCTTCTTGCTTTCTGTTGAAAATTCACCAAATCACTTTATAGTTGTTCTCTTATATGCAATTCATTTTTTCTAGATGGCTATAATGCCCTGCTATATATTTATTTTTATCACTTTAATTGTAATATGCCTTGGGGTATATTTATTTGGGATTATTTTAGTTGGAAATGTTTTAGCCTTTAGCATTTTAATATTTCATTTTGTTCCCAAGTTAGAGAAGCTCTCAGCTATTGTTTCTTTAAAGTGGTATTCTTCCCTCCCCAGATTTATGATCCGCTAATTTATGACAAGGGGGCTAAATAGATAAAGTGGAACAAAGAAAATTTATTTTAAAATATTGTTTGGAAAACTGGATAGCCATATGCAAAAAAATGAAATTAGAATCATACCTCACACTCTTCACAAAAGTAAAACTCAAAGTGAACTAAAGATCTCAAGATTAGAACGGAATCCATAAAATACACCAAAGAAGACATTGGTAGAACTCTCTAGGAAATAGAATGCAGAGGAAATTTTTTCTCTTTTTTTTCCTTTTTATTGAATCACTGTGAGATAGTTACAAGCTTTCGTGTTTTGGTTACAATAACACAATGATCAAACACCCATCCCTCCACCAGTGCACATTCCCCACCACCAATATCCCTGGTATGTCCCCCCTTTCTGACCCTGCCCATGCCTCCATGGCAGACAATATTCCCCATACTCTCTCTCTCCGTTTGGGCATTATGTCTTGCAACACGACACTGATTGGTCATCATGTTTGGTCCATTAACTACTTTTGGCACATACCGCCCATCCTGACTAATTCCTCCAGCCATCATTTTCTTTCTCTATTCCATCTGCCTTCTCCCCTCTGCTCATGAAGCAGGCTTCCAGCTATGGGGCAATCCTCCTGGCCCTTGTATCTACTGTCCTTGGGTTTCAGCCTCATGTGATGTTATTCTATACTCCACAAATGAGAGAATGCAGAGGAAATTTCAATAAGATTACCACAGTGGCAAAGACAACAAAAACAAAAGTAAACAAATGGGATTACATCAAATTATAAAGTTTCTTCTCAGTGAAAGAAACTCAAGCCAGAATAAACAGATACCCAACTGAATTGGAGAAAATAATTGCACACAGTACTTCTAAAAATGGGTTACTATCTAAGATCTATAAACACTAAATTTACCAAAAGAAAAACAAACAACTATCCCACTCATAAATGGGGCGAGGAAGATGAGCAGTCACTTCCCTGAATAAAACATACAGTTGGCCAGCAGTCATATGAAAAAGTGCTCATCATCACTCATGATTAGGGAAATGCAAATGAAAACAACAATAAGATACCATCTCATGCCTTTGAGAATGGCACATCTCAAAAATCCTGGAAATTGCCAGTGCTGGTGTGCATGTGCTTACAAAGGAGCCTCCATCCACTGTTGGTGGTTTAACCTCTATGAAAAGTAATATGGAGATTTCTAAAAAAAGAAGGCGGGGTGAATAGAACTCCCATATGATTCAGGAATACCACTTTTTGTTATCTACTCCCCAAACACAAAAATACTCATTGGAAAGGATATGTGTACATCTCTGTGCAATGCTTCACTTAGTACAATAGCCAAGATATGGAAACACCCAAATTCCCAACTACAGAGTAATTGATCAAGAGGTTGTGGTATATACATACAATGGAATACTATGCAGCTCCAACAAAGAACAAAATCATGCAATTTGCAACAACAATGGATTGAATTAGAGAATATTATGCTGAATTAAGGCAGTAAAAATGAAAAGAGCAGGTACAGAGTTATCTCTTTCATATATGAACATTTGCAACAAGGTAACATAAAGGGGGATTTGAACCCCACAGTTGAATTAGGGGGATAGTAAGTAGGGGGGCTATGTTTCTTGTTGGAAATATATGGGCATACAGTGAGTGGAATTGGTGCCATAACTATGTTCAAGAGAAACCATTAATAGTATTGTAAATTTCAAAAATTAAAAATTAATAAATAAAATTAAACAAATTAGCATTTTTATGTTTCTCTTTTTCTACTTCTGGGATCCCTATTATGTGTCTTATTCCTTTTGATATTGTTCTATGGGGTTCACATACTGCTTTAATTTTTTCATTTTTCTATTTTTGCTGATCTCTTTGACTGTTTTCTATGGCTAAATTGTCCAGATTCTGATTCTTTTTTTCTACTTACTGTTGAGCTCCTTTACTATATTTTTAGCTTAGTTTCTATATGTCTTAGCTTCATTATTTCTGTTAGAAGCCTTTTTATAGTTTCTCCTATTCTTTTTAAGATTTTTAAAAATTTTATAAGGTGGTTCACAATATTTCATTACAGTTAATATTCAAACACCAATCCCATCACCATTACACCTTCCCACCACCAAATTTGGAATGTTTCCATCCCAAGCCCCAATCCCTGCCCCAAAGCACAACTGAAATAAAATATTTTGTATTGTCTGTTATGGAAAACTGTCTTATGATGTGTGATGCGGCCATGAATGTGGATGTGCAGTCCAGGAATACCTTCAATCGTACATGAGGCCTGTGTGGGGAATGATCTTGAGCATGGTTGGGTTCTGGAGGTGTTCAGCTTTGGGGGCTGGGTCCCTTGGGGCGGGGAGGGTTCTCACCCGCTCCCCTCTGGGTAGTGAAACAGCCACAAGTGAAACAGCCTGGTGCAGGGTCCGGTGGCATGGCTATGGCAGGTGTCATGGTGCTCCCTGCCAGGAAGAAAAGTCATGTCATCTGGATGGTGGCTGATGACGAGATTATTTGGTACCGGCAGGAGGTGGTTTATGGGTGTGACCCCTGGGTCGTCAAACACGGGGGCGGGGAGGGGGTGAGGGGGTGGGGGGCGGAACGGGCAGAGGATCTCCGCTCCCAGTCCTATTGAGCACAGAGGCCAATGTTCAGTAAGTTCCAAGTTCCGCATTACCTGGGTTTTGTTGGACTTCACTCATGCACGAGGCTAGGCCCTGAGTGTGTGGGAAGCAGCCTTGAGTGTTGAGGCGTTAGGTTCTGGAGGTTTCTGGCTGCTGCTAGGGCTGGGTCCCTTGGGGTAGGGAGGGCTCTCATCCCCCCACCTCTGGGACACCCCAAGTGAAGCAGCCTGGTGTGGAGTCCAGTGGCATGGCTATGGCGAGTGTTATGTTGCTCCCTCCTGGGAGAAAAAGCCGTGTGATCTCTCTCCTATTCTTATATTGAGTGCCAATTTCTTTTCTTATTTTATTGAGTATGAACATTAGAACGCTTTTGTTGTTTTGTTTATTTGGGATTTGATTTGCTTGCTTTTGACCTTAACCCAGAAGTGCTGGGGAAGGGATAGTACTCCCCTCTCAGTGCTAAAAAATGTTGTTTTAAACTCTTTTCAGACAAGCTGCCTCGTTCTGTTTAATTTTAACAATTCAGTAGGCTTTTTTTTCTTCCATCATCTGTGCTACATACCTTTGTTTCTTAAGTTAATTTGAGACTTTATCTTAATTTCTATGAGCTGAGCTAAATAAGCATCTTTTTTAAAGTTAAGTGAAGTAGTTTTATTAAAAGAAATTTAGACAGTTGTGAGGGGAGAGAGAAAACATGGACTTTTTTTTCAGAGAGGAAAAATCCAACAAACATCTTTTAAACTTTGTGTATACACTTTATATAAAATTGGAATCTAAAGGGTATAATTCTAGATTGTTTAGTGCTATACTGTGGTATCTTCAGTCTATATGTTGACATCTCTTCACCCGTTTGAATCATTATTGCCCTACATCCAATACAGGGCTGGGAAGTAGGCAATGAGAAGCAGATAGGTTGGTCCTAGAAAGTACCACAAAGTTCATCTTTCCTTGAAGCTGAGGGGGAAAATCTGAAACCACATTGCCCTCAAGATCAGTTCTATGATCAGAGCTATTTTAGCAGTCTCAGTTGTGGTCCAGCTGTGGATTCTGCAGACTGAGTCTTTTCCAGGAGTGCAGTCAAGGAGAGACGGATCTGGAAGTTTTGTATTTATTCAGGCTGCATCCAGGTCACGGTCCCAGTAGTGATAACACACGGATGTAGGGAGGTGTTTTGGGAGTGCATGGGTACCATCAATAGAAGACTGCCCCCACTGCCCTGAGGATGTTGCTCAGTGGCAAAGGGCATAAATGAGGCCATAAATCCCAGTCCTGGTATTTCCTCCATCTGGCTGCTCTGTGCACCAATGTGATCCTTGGTGCAACAACCAATGGTGTGGGCCCCAATCCAACCCCCAAGTGCACCACATCAGTTAGATCAAAGGAAATAAAGTAAAATAAAATAATACAATGTAAAAACAAAGATGGCCTCTCTTACCGACCATGATCTGTACTCTTTTGGGGGTATAACACCAAGAGAGGAAGCTGCACTCTGGAGAGCTGATATATGACCAGGTTCTGTTCCTGACAGCTTCCAAGAATGGACCTTTCCCTGGAAGCAAAGCTTTGGCTACGGGCCTGGATACTTGAGGCTCTTAGTAGAGACAATCAGCACCATCAGTGAATTTAGTTCAAGTGCTGGCCGCTGGCAGCTAGAAAACAGATGTTTCTGTAACACAGAAACCAGAAGATAAGAGGAATCTCTCTTATGAAGAGGCCACAAGTGGAGCTTATTCTGTCCCTAATGAGCTTCACCCAACTGGGTGCGGCCCAAAGGCACAGCTCAAACTCCAGCTGCCTGCACGTGGAGGTCACAGACTAAAGGATTCGAGTCATCAGAACTGTCTGATAGCCACAGATGGCCCCCACAGCAGAGGTGATGCGTACTTCACCCTTCAGTCTTATCTCATTGCTTGCTTTACAGCAGTATGGTGTCAACCCCCTCCCGGTGTGTACGTGCTCTCCCAGCTCTGAGCCACAGTTGCCTCATGCCCAGTAATCTGCTGTTCTCAGAGGATTTTTATATACTTGACTGTGTGTCCCCACCCTCACAGACACAGGCCCACGTGTCAGAGACCCTGACATGGATGCGAACTCTGGGAATTTTTTTCCCAAAGCAAGACATAGAGCAGCTGCCTCATACCCCTCCCTCTCAAGAGAAAGGCCCATGAATTCCCTTCAATTCCTATAAATATTATGCCTCTGGAATTTTGCAAATACCATTTTGTTCTCAGGGATACTTTACTCCACCCATCCTTCCCAGACTCTGTTAGATCTTACACATCACATAGATCTGGATTTAAGACTCATTATCTTAGAGGATCTTCTCTGGTCTTTTAAACTAGCTTAGGTACCCCTGCTATCTACTTCCTGATCCCTTTCATTTTCTCTGAATCACAGTACTTTGTTTCTTATTTTTCTCGTATTTGATAAGATCTAAGCCTCTGGAGTGCAGGATTAAGTTTATATTGTTTACTCCCATGTGTCAGTGCTCCACACTTAAATAAATATTTGCTGAAGAAGTCAGATAGACAAATAAAATAGGGAGCTTATGCCATAGATTTAGATACATGCATGCATGCTTTCTTTTATACTTGAACTGCTTCAAAAGGTACTTGATCATTTACTCCTGTGGACATGTCCCAACTTATGTTAAATTCACATCATTCAGATCCTTGGCTAACATTGAATTTCTCATTCTGTGGCAGGAAGATGTGTTCTAAAGACACGGAAGGCCACAGTAGTTGGTGGTCTCTCATGGCTCTCTTTGGGCTTATTTTCTCAATGATGTGTATACAAGAAAGAAATCGATATGATCTCTTGCAATTTTTCAGAAATTACTTAAAGACAACATAATGCATGAGATGTGGATTTGGGAATAGCTGTATAGCCTTAGACTTTAGTGTTGTGATTTCATTCTACCCTAGAGGTGTGGGATTCTAATTTAAGTGGTGAGAAGTTTCATCTGAAGATATGAAGACATGAGACATGATCAACATATTCAGAGCTTTTCCAGTGTTAATGCTCACCCAGATAGGTCCCTCAGAGCTGTCAGCACCAGAACTTTGAGTTAGCAAGAAATATTAGCCTAAATGAAATATATGTATACATAGATATATATATATATATATATATATATATATATACCAAACGCACACACACATACACACACACACATATATGGGCTGGAGCGATAGCACAGCGATTAGGGTGTTTGCCTTGCACGAGGCTAACCCGGGTTTGATTCCTCTGTACCTCTCGGAGATCCCGGCAAGCTACCGGGAGTATCTCGTCCACGTGGCAGAGCCTGGCAAGCTACCCGTGGTGTATTCAATATGCCAAAACCAGTAGCAACAAGTCTCACTTGGAGAGTGTTCGCTCAAGCAAATTGATGAGCAATGGCATGACAGTGACAGTGATTTATATATATACTGATTTTGGGGCTGCACCTGTAGGTGCTCAGGGCTTACTTCTAGCTCTGTGCACAGGGATCACTTCCGGAGAGTCTTGAGGTATCATATGGGGTACAAGAGATTGAACAACGGTCAGCCACATGCAAGGCAAGCATCCTATCCTCTGTACTCTCTCTCCAGTTCCTAATATTTATACCTTATTTCTTTTTCTTTTTTTAAATACCTTATTTCTTATCACTATCTAATGATAATAATGGCAGGGCAGTCTGAATTTTTTTTTTGGCTTTTTGGGTCACACCTGGTGATAGTCAGAGGTTACTCCTGGCTCCCTGGCTCTGCATAGGAATTACTCCTGGTGATGCTTGGGGGGACCATATGGGCTATAGGAATCAAACCCAGGTCAGCAGCACGCAAGGCAAACTATCTACTTGCTGAACTGTCGCTCTGCCCACCCCCCGAGGCTGAAATATTAACCACAGCTAGGGTAAAGTTAATGAAGTCAGATTAGTCAATGTTAAATTCATGACATGGAGTCTAAGGGTGAAAAAAATCCTGCTAAGTTCATTAGATAAAGATTCCAAGCATGGAAAGTAATCACAAGTGGTTAGGTCATGATCCTATCACTCTGATGATCTTTAAGAGGGATTCCAGAAAAGAATCTCTTTAAATAAAAAAAATTAAAACAGAGGAATAACAAAGATTTAAAAACCACATATAATATTTAACGATATTTTTTATCTTCCCTCTACAGATTTTGATTAAGGTCAACTCCTCAAGCTCCTAAGACCAGTACAGTTTTCAAGATATTCATCACTGGCATGTGTGTGATTTTGTCTAAATGCTTCACATCCTTTGATTGCATAAGCTTAAATAGTTGTCACAGTGAATCAGTCTGCAGATGCCTGTATTAAACAATAATCAACCCTACTTCTTTAGGTTCTTCATACTTACCATAACTCTTCTTTTGATACATCCAAGTTAGCCTCTGCCCAGTTCTTAAAAATCAGAATCAAATGCGTCTTTCAAGACTCAGTTCTTTGACTCACTTTCATGACATATTATATTTAGAACTTTCAAAAGTCTACACAATTCTTGTACAAGAGAGGAGAGTCCTAGGGAAGGGATGTGACTTACCTTTTGGACCTGAAATCTAGGTTCCCTTACTACCAGATTGGTCATACTATTTATCAACTTATTCCCTCCATACCAACAAGGAGGTACCCGTCATGTCTCTTTAACCAACTACATTTGGTAAATTTTGATTGAAAATATTTGCAGAGAAAGAAACAGAAGGGAAAATTCAGCCTGCGTGCTGGATATATATTTTAGAAGCAGAGAATTTGCCTGCATGAGGCCCTATGTTCAATACATGGTGCTGCAAAACAAAAAGAAAAATGTCAACGCAATTGATGGGAAGGCTAGAATTATAGAATGTGACCTGGGTGTATGAATACAAAAAGGCTTTATTCCTTATCATATTGTCCCTCCCCTACTTTAAACTGGAACGATTTGCCATCAAGAGAAAGAGAAAAGCAACCAGGTTCAATGCACTGACCGTCTGGCAACACTGTGGTGAGGGAAAGCAACCCTGAGATATCCAATACTCAAATCTTATCCCGCTGATTTCTACAAATGTATAATCATTTTTCCTGAACAGAAATAGTGAGAGCTTGAAAAAAAGGCAGTAGCTCTAGTTAATATTTAATAATGGAGTGAAGTTTACTTTTTAGAGGGAAGAGGTGAGAAAGGGGTTGAAGATTGCTGAGAAGGCAGCTGGGATAGAGAAGGCATCACTGTCAATGATGGTTGGAGGGATCTCTTGGGATGGGAGATGTGTGCTGAAAGTAGATAAAGGACCAAACATGATGACCTCTCAGTATCTGTACTGCAAACAATAATGCCCATAAGTAGAGAGAGTATAGGGGAAATTGGCTGCGATAGAGGTAGGGGGAAGGGTGGGACTGGGGGAAGAGGGACACTGGTGGAGCAATGGGCGTTAGATCATTATATGACTGAACTCAAACATGAAAGCTTTGAGGTGTAGCTCATGGTGATTCAATTAAAATATAAATAAAAGAAATATATGTGAAAATGGTTTCTCCTAACATACTTCCCAAATAGTTTGCAAATGACTTGAATTTGGGCATACGTTTTGTGAATAGATACTGTGAAGGATCTGCTGTTTAATACAGCCTCACCGCGTCCTTATTTTCGGATGATAGTGCCATGAACTTCTTTCTAAGTACTGTTATTACTGTGTTCCATATATTTTGGTTGCTTGAGTCCTCATTTGTATCCAGGAATTTTTTTAAGTTCTTCTTTGTTTCCTCTTTGACCTTGTGATTATTGAGTAGCTCAGCTCCAAGAGTTTGAGTATTCATTAGTTTCCTGTTTGTGTTAACTTCCATAATCAAAAACCTGTAATCTGAAATGATACATGATATTATTTATATATTCTTGATTGTATATAAGTTTCTGTTGCCCAGAGTATGGTTGACTCTGGAGAATGATCCACATGCACTGGACAAGAATGTGCACGCAACTTGGGGCAGGGGAATGCAGAAATTTGTAAATATCTGTTAAGTCCAACTCTTCTATTTCTTTCTTTAGTACCTCTGTTTCCTTACCGTTTTTCTGTTTAGTTGATCTAGCTAATGAGAAGAGGGTAGTTTTGATGCCTCCCACTACGATTTACGGATGTCTATATTTTCCTTTTGGCATTATAATAGTTGCTTTGAAAATCATTGATATTTCCTCATTCGATGTGTATATGTTGATGAGTGTTAAGTCTTGTTAAGGTATGCTTTTTTTTTGGCCACACCCGCTAGTGCTCAGGGGTTACTCCTTGCTCTGCACTCAGGGATCACTCCTGGCAAAGCTGAGGGGCATCATATAGGGTGTGAGGGATCAAAGAGGGTTGACTGTTGGAAGGCAAGCACTCTACCCACAGAACTATCACTGTGGTCGTGAGCTATTTCTTTTGACAATTATATAATTGCCATAAATTTCTTTAAGCTTGAAGTTATTTTTTGTAAGTGTTGCCATTCCAGCCTTTTAAAAGCTACTATTTGCCTGTATTTTCCATCGTTTTATTTTGAGCCTGTTTTTATTATCATGATGGCTCAAATGTGTCTTTTGTAAGAAACAGAACATTGGGTTCAATTCTCTGATCCATTTAATCACTCTGAGTCTTTTGATTAGTGAGATCAGGCCATTAACATTAAATGGAATTATTGAAACAAAGTTGTTGCCATTTTTGATGTGGATTCTGTATTAGTGTCATTTTCCCTTTTCCCTTTTATTTACCCTCTAAAAGTGTCCATTAATTGTATCCTGCAGTGCTGATTTAATGCCCATGAATTTCTTCAGCTCTTGTCAGTAAAGTTCAGTGTTCTTCCTTTAAATGTGAAAAATAAGCTAACTCAATAAATTATTCTTGTTTACATCCCTATTTTATTCAGTGAGTTCCCTCCTACCTTTAGTGTTTCATTTGAGAAATCGCTTGTGGATTT
The DNA here is from genome assembly GCF_027595985.1 of Sorex araneus. NCBI lineage: Eukaryota > Metazoa > Chordata > Mammalia > Eulipotyphla > Soricidae > Sorex > Sorex araneus. Next base: position 83,599,509 of record NC_073313.1, read on the forward strand.
CAGAGTTTCCTTTGCAGGTAATATTTTGCTTTACTCTTGTTGCTCTTAAGATTATATCTCTATACTTAGCTTTTGGCATTTTAGTTAAAATATGTCTTTGAGACTTTCTACTTGTGTTGATTATGTTTGGAACTCTTTGGGCTTCCTATATGCGTGCACATGCAATAATCCTTATATTGGGGGGACTTCTTGACTTTAATTTCCTCACAAAAATATCTTACTGGTATTTCTATTTCCATTCCCATGAGTTGCCAATAACCCTGATATTGTTATTCTTATGGCTATTCCACAAATGTCTAATTTTTTTCTTTTTGGTATTCTTTCTGTAGGGTTTCTTCTTTTATCATCATTTTATTTTTTTTATTAAAAATTATTTATATGGGGGGCCACACTCATAGTTGCTCAGGGCTTACTCCCAACCCTGTGGTCAGGGATAACTCGTGGCAGGGCTCGGGTGACCATATAGGTAGAATACAGGGGATTGAATCTGGGCCAGCCATGTGCAAGGTAAACACAATACCTGCTGCACTATCTCTCCAGGTCTTTGTGGGGGTGGGGGGATGTCTTGCATCTTATCCTTGGAACTCTGGCACATTACTGTTTCTGTAAATTGACTGCTTGTTCCTTCTCTTGTGTTTTTCAGTTCTTCTACCATGCTTTTCAAATCAGTGACTTGACTGAGGTTTTCTTACATTTCTTTTTCATTGTTGAAGCACCCTTCTATTGTTTCCATAAGTTCAGTGAAGAGTGTAGTTATTGTCACTTTGAGTTCTTTACCATGGAGAATTGGGAGCACTTGTGTACTTAGGGTCCTTTCAAGTTGTTTTCTTTAAGAAAAAAATCGTGAACAGTGCTGTAAGAACATATAGGTGCAGATGTCATTTCTACTGTGCTTTTTTGCACCCTTGAGATATATTCCCAGAAGTGGTACTGTGGGGTCATATGGAAGCTCAATTGCTAGTTTTAGAAGGACTGTCCATATTGTTCTCCAGAAAGGCTGGACCAGTTGACATTCCCACCAACACTGAAAAAGCGTCCCCTTTCCACCCACATCCATGCCAACATTGGCTGCTTTTGTTCTTTTGAATGTGTGCCAGTCTCTGTGGTGTGAGATGATATCTCATTGTTGCTTTGATTTGCATCTCTCTGATGATTAGCGATGTGGAGCACTTTTCCATGTGCCTTTTGGCCATTTTTATTTATTTTTTGAGGAATTTTATGTTTATTTATTCTCCCTATTTGTTTTTGGGGTTGGAGGTTTTTTCTTGCACAATTCTACTGGTGTCTTGTATATCCTGGATGTTAATCCCTTATCAGATGGGTATTGGGTAAATTTTCTTTCCCATTCTGTGGGCTCTTTCCATATTTGGGTCACTGTTTCTTTTGAAGAACTGGAATGATAGCACAGCAGGTAGGGTGTTTGCCTAGCATGCTGCCCATCCGGCTTCGATTCCTCCGTCCCTCTCTGAGAGCCTGGCAAGCTACCAAGAGTATCCTGCCTGCATAGCAGAGCCTGGAAAGATACCCGTGGCATATTCGATACGCCAAAAACAGTAACAACAAGTCTCACAATGGAGACGTTGGTGGTGCCCGCTCAAGCTAATCGATGAACAATGGGACAACAGTGCTACGACAGTGCAGTGCAGTTTCTTTGTAAGTGCAGAAGGTTCTTAGTTTGATGTGGTCCCATTTGTTTATGTTTGTTTCCACTTGCTTGGTCAGTGCTGTTTCATCCTTAAAGATGCTTTTAGCTTCAGGGGCCAGAGCGATAGCATAGCAGGTAGGGCATTTGCCTTGCACGCGGCCGACCCGGGTTCGATCCCCGGCATCCCATATGGTCTCCCAAGCACCGCCAGGAGTAATTCCTGAATGCAAAGCCAGGAATAACCCCTGAGCATCGCTGGGTGTGACCCAAAAAGCAAAACAAACAAACAGACCAAAAAAAAGATGCTTTTAGCTTAGCTTCAATGTATTGGAGGGTTCTGGCTACATTTTCCTCCATGTACCTCATGGATTCAGGTCTGATATTGAGGTCTTTAATCCACTTTGATCTTTTTTAATCCACTTTGAATGCCAGTGCCTGGCATTCGACAAAAGACAGAGTTCATTTTTTTTTTGCAGGTAGCTATCCGGTTTTCCCAGAACCACTTGTTGAAGAGACTTTCCTTGTTCACAATAGCCATAATCTGGAAACAACCCAAGTGCTGGAGAACAGATGACTGGTTAAAGAAACTTTGGTATATCTATACAATGGAATACTATGCAGCTATTAGGAGAGATGAAGTCATGAAATTTGCTTATAAATGGATGGACATGGAGAGTATGATGCTAAGTGAAATGAGTCAGAAAGAGAGGGACAGACATAAAATGACTACACTCATTTGTGGAATACAAAATAATGTAATATGAGATGGACACCCAATGAAAGTAACACAAGGGCCAGGAATAATGCCCCATAGTTGGTAGCCTGTCTAAAGAGCTGGGGGAGAAGACAGCTGGAATAAATAAGGGATCACTAAGTCAGTTATGGTTGGAGGAATTTTGGGGGATGGGGGATGTGTGCTGAAAGTAGATAAAAGACGTAAGTGATAGCCTCTCAATATCTGTATTGCAGACCATAATGCCCAAAAGTAGAGAGAGAGTATAGGGGAAATTGTCTGCCATGAAGCAGGTGCAGGGTTGGAAAAGAGGGGTACACTGGAGACATTGGTGGTAGGGAATGTGCTGGTGGAGGTATGGGTGTTTGTCACTGTCACTGTCACTGTCATCCCATTGCTCATCGATTTGCTGAAGCGGGCATCAGTAACATCTTCATCGTGAGACTTGTTGTTGCTGTTTTTGGCATATTGAATACACCACGGGTAGCTTGCCAGGCTCTGCCATGCAGGCAAGAAACTCTCGGTAGCTTGCTGGGCTCTCTTAGTACAAATGTAAATTCACAAAGTTTCTGGTTTAAATACTGGTTGAAATGGGTGTTTGATCATTGTTTAATTGAAAGTCAAACATGAAAGCATGTAACTGTATCTAATGGTGATTTAATAATAAAACATTGTTTAAAAAAGAAAATAATCATCCATTAGTGCAGGTGCTTTCCTGTGCATCATCATTGTGCCTGGTGTGGGTCAGGAGGAATTCTCAAGTTGGTCAGGGACTATTGCTCTAATCTCCCTCATCCTGAGGTCTAAGGGATGATTGTGCACATGCATATGTGGGTCTTGCCTGGCAGGGTAGTGGGCTGGATTTTTTATCTGCCACTCCTTAGCTCTAGATCTACGTCTGCACTGGAAGAGTCCTGAGTCCAAGCGAACTAAGGCATGTGCAGTTCTGGCCCAACAGGAGAGCAGTCAGGCCTACTGATCTGCAACTCTATCATGGGGCTTCAGAGACAAGTGCCAGGAAATTTTACTGGTGAGATCATTAAGTCTTCAGTGACCACTTGTTACCTGTGTTTTCAACGTCTTCCAACTAAATTAGAGAGAAATTCTTCAAAAACACGTAATTAAGAAAATAACATAAAAACCACACATCACTAGTCAATATCAAGGAACTGTAAAGCAAATGATGAGATAATCATCATACACTAGTGAAATTACCTGTGTAAAAAAGTCATTAAACAGCAAGTACTCAGGTATAAGAAAAGATGAAGCCTGGCTTTTTACTACATGTGGATAAAATTGGAGGTTGTCATATTAAGTAAAATAAGTCAGAAAAGGGAGAAAAATACTGGATGATCTCACTAATATGTAGGACACGAAAAAAAAACAAGGGAAAAGTTGACAAAGTCAAGTGAAAAGGAAGACCTTAAATTTATTTTTTTTTAGTTTTTATTAGTGAATCACCATGAGGTACAGTTACAAACTTATGAACTTTCATGTTTGCATTTGGTTTATGGTGAAGGGATGTAAACAAAATGCTTAAATTTATTTTTAAATTTATTTTTTTGTTTCTTATGGGGCCATGCCTGGCTATACTCAGAGGATATTCCTGGATCTGCACTCAGGAATCACTCCTGGGGGTTTATGGGGAATCATATGAGGTGCTGGGGATAAAACCCAGCTCAGCTGCATGCAAGGTACATGCCTTACCCACTGTGCAATCTCTCTGGCCCCGAGAAGACCACCAATTTATTTTGATATGATTAAAATTAGCTTGATCTATGGGGGTATGGTGCTGCCAGTAGGCCAATCTGTACCTGGGGGGCAAGTGCATCAACAGCCTAGTGGAGCCTTCAGGTTTCCTGATACCCCAAAATTCTGCTGTGCATATGGCCAGACTCTAACAACTTGGGACCAAGTTTACCAAGAAATTAAACAAAATACAGTGGCTGCTGACAGAAATACCTCTGGACTTAATACCAGAATTCCAGATCTGGGCAGCTTCTTTCAGGATCGTGCACCATCATATGCTCTTTGTTACCAACAATATAAAACATACAATCTATTGATGCCATTCCAACAGGTCTGACTGTTGGAGGAAAAGCTCCAAATAATGATAGTGATTTTCCTGTTGATAATTGAATGTAATCAAAGTAAGGAAAGAGTAAAGTGAAAATCATGTTCCACACAGGCAGAGGGGGAGTGGGAGGGGGGGTATGCTGGGGTTATTGGTTGTGGAATGTGTGCACTGGTGAAGGGATGGGTGTTTGAGCATAGTATGACTGAGACTCGACCCAAAAAGTCCTTTAACTGTTCTCACGGTAACTCAATTAAAAAATTTTAAAAGTTAGATATATGGGAGCCACACTCACAAACCACTTCTGGCTCAGCTATACAAGCTCATTTATTGGCCTTATTTCAGAGACCCATAGATAAATCTCAAAAGAGATCAAAAGTCATAATTAATCTCGGACCAGCACTTGGCTGAAGAGAATGGGGTAAATTCCGATATGCGCATTTTGTTACTGAAGTCTTCATGGCTTTCTCAGAATTGGTGTGAGCTACCTCCCCCCACTTCCCAATATACATGGAAGCACTGACAGTTACCCCCATGAACCAAATTCAGCGCCACCCTGTAAGCTCTACTGCCGGCCTTGCTGCAGAGACCCCTAAATAAATCTTGAAAGAGATAAAAAAAAAGCCACAGAAAAAACTTAGACCAAATAATGGCTGAACAGACCAGGGTAAATTGGAGGGGGGCAGGTTGGCCTTGGCCTGCCCAAGCAGAGCCCTCAGCAGCCACATGCTTCCACAATCCAAAATCACTGCCATATCCCCAGCCGACTCCACCATCTCAGGATGAACCTCACCAAGATATAATCTATTTTATAATGTGGAACTTAGAGCACCATGGAACAGGGGCAGGGTTGAAAAGGGGGGTATGCTGAGGACATTGGTGGTGGAGAATGTGTACTGGTGGAGATATGGGTGTACCAGGTGATTTTACTGATCCAGAGACACAGCAGCAAGTCCTGGAAGACACCACAGTGCTGTAGATCTCTCCAGACCCCATATAGAGCAAATTTCACTGAGGTACCCCAGATGGAGCATGTGTACTCTCCCCATCTACTCCATATGGAATTCCGGTGACCAAGAGTTTCCACAAGAAAGGCCCAGGTATGCGGGTTACAGGACTAAATCTCCAGGCCACATGACGGCAGATGCCCCAGACTGACCCTTGCCAGGTTCCCGCCCACCCAGTAGACTGGCTGTCACACCCACAATTTGCCTCCGGGTGCCATCTTAGCACACCAACAGCCCTGGCCCAGAGACTCCCAGTGGAATCCCAAAGTGGATTAGTGCCATACAGAGATGTCTCTGGAACCCAACCATTTACAATCTAGAAATTTGCATTTACAATCACAGCCATGGGAGCATTCATGATATTCAAAATGAGCAATGGAAAATAAATTATCTAGCATCTTCCCCTGGCAGGTAGGCTTGAATGGTGGTGAGAAATTTCGAGTAAAACATAATGCCCCAAATTAGAGAGAGATTATTGGGAAATTGTCTGCCATAGAGTCAGGGTGAGGACTGGGATGTGGGTGGTGGAAAATGTGCACTAGTGGAGGGATGGGTGTTCTATCATTGTATGGCTGAATCTCAAACATGAAAGCTTCTTTGTAACTCTATCTCACAGTGATAGAATTAAAGTAATGTGGAGTTCATGCCCAGTTCAATCAGCTTAATCAATGGCTGAACAAATAGCAGTATTTCTACATTATTAAAAATAAATAAATTTTAAAAATAATAAATTTAGTTTGACCTTGTCCTGAGATAAATCAACATATTTAGTCTATTTTTAACCTTTCAAGAAATTTTTTAAGTTTTTAGCCACCATGATTTACAATACTGTTAATAAATGTGTATGCAGATGATGTTCTAATACCACTACTAAACCCCAAATATCATTGCTTTTCCATCAATGCCCTGGTGTAACTTCTCATATACTCCCCAGCTCCCTTGCTAAACTCAGTTCTGTAGGTCAACACACCGTTCTGTTCTGATTGGCTATTTGTTATATATATATGTATGTGTTTATTCCATATGTGAGAGAAATAATTCTGTATTTGTCCCTTTCCTTCTTACTGTGTTCACTCAGCATGATATCCTCTAGTTACAGTATAATAGCAGCAAGTTACATGGTGTCATCTTTTCTTATAGCTGAATGGTATTCCATTGTGTACATGTGCGTACATGTGCACACACACATATGTCACGTTTTCTTGATATAGTCATCTGTTCTCGGGCACTTTGGTTGTTTCCGGATCTTGGGTGTTGTGACTAATGTTGCAGTTAACAAAGGAGAACAAATTTCTTTGCAAAATAATGATTTTTTAAGTCTTGGAGTAGATCCCAAGAAGTGGAATTCCTGAGCCATATAGAAACTTAATTCTTCGTTTTTTGTTTGTTTTTGGGCCACACCTGTTGTGCTCAGGGTTTACTGATGACTCCTTGCTCAGGCATCATATCTGACAGTACTCAGGAAACCACGTGTGGTGTCAGGGATTGAAACTGGGTCAGCTGCATGCAAGGCAAACGCCCTACCTTCTATACTATCACTCTGACCTCACTGAATTCTTTTGCTTCTTTGAAAAGCTGTTTGTATTTTTTAAAAATTGTTTTTAAAGTCAATCACGTGAGACAGACAGTTATTAAGTTTTTCATGATTGGGTTTCAGTCATACAATGTTCCAGCACCAATCCCTCCACTATTGTACATTTCCCACCACCAATGTTCTCAGTTTCCCTCCCACCAATTCCCCCACCCCCAACCTGCCTCTATGGCAGACACTTTTCTTTTTTGTCTGTCTCTCACTCTTTCCTTCCGGAAATTATGGTTTGTAATACAAGTACTGAAAGGCTATTGTCATGTATATCCCTTTGCCAACTTACAGCACTCAGTTTCTGTCTAGAGTGATCATTTTCAACTAACATTATCATAGTGGTCCTTTCTCTATCCTAACTGCCGTCTGCCACCCCACCCTCTGCACACACCCACACACTTTTGGCAAGCTTACAGCTGCAGTCCAGTCCTTTTGGCCCTTGTTTCTATGGTCCTTGGGTACTAGTCTAATATTGTGCTTTTTATATCCCAAATGAGTACAATCATGTCTGTCCCTCTCCTTCTGACTCATTTCACTCAGCATGGTACTCTTCATGTCCATCCATTATATCCCACTCAATTCTTGATTTTTTTAGAAGTCTCCATACTGTTTGCCATAAAGGCTGATCCAGACAGCGTTTCTATCAACAGTGGATGAAATCATGCATCTGTGTTATTTATTTCTGTTTGTTAGATAAGATGTTTTTATATACCAAACAAATTTTTGAAGCTGTAGGCAATTCAGTTAGAATATTTTTCAATTTAGTTATTATATATTTATAGATTGTTTACCACTATAAATAATTTTATTTATACTTTCTTTTATTTCTGTGGTTTCATCTGGATGTGGTCTGCTTCCTGTTTCTATTAATTTTTGAGATTAAATTACTTGTGATAAAATGCTCTTCAATTAATTCTGCCCTCTCCAGTGCATTTTTAATACATTTTGTTATTAGTGTCTTGTTAATCATTCTTTTCTGCAAGATCCTTATATTTCTCTCTTATTTTACTTATTCTCTCTTACTTTACTCTTTCCATATGTAGCCTCATTTCTAAAGTGTACTAAAATCTTTCTTTGATTCTCCCACAAAATTATATGAGGTTGCCCCTGGATGATTTCACAGTCATTCTAGTCCCTTTCAGTTTGCTATGAAATGCCAAGTACCAACCTGCGTTCGATATTTTGTCATTTAATGTTGGATATTCTTGTAATTTTAAGGTTACAGTTACAGTATTCCTATATTAATCTTGGAATTTAACTTTCCCTTGTTATCACTTTGTAACCCTCTTAAAATCTTTTTATTGAGGTTATGTTATTTAGAATACTGTTAATGTTATGAGTTTGATGTATAATTTTACTGTATCTCCACTACCACCATAAGCAAACCCCCTTGAACTTATATGATTTCTAGTCTTTATTCTTCCCCACCTCCACTTGCCCCCACCTTGGTACTCTCAGTTTTGTTGTGAGAGTCCAAAGGTATATTATTTGTTTTTTTAATTTTTATTTTTTAAATTTAAACACCATGGTTTTCAAAGTTTTTTACAATAGAATGATTATGTGTTTTCAATTTTCCAACAATAATCCCACCATGAAAGTGAACTTCCTGGGAGATGGAGCAATAGAACAGCAGGAAGGTCATTTGCCTTGCACGCGGCCAACCTAGGTTCAATTCCCAGCATCCCATATGGTCCCCAGAGCACCGCCAAGAGTAATTCCTGATGCAGAGCTAGGAGTAACCTCTGTCCATTGCCGGGTGTGACCCCCCACAAAAAAAGCAAAAAAAAAGTAAACTTCCTTCCTCATTTTGCCAACCACCACCATCCCCAGTCTTCTCCCTTTGCAAACACAATAATTTGTTATTTATTGCTTGTTACAATTAAATGACAAATGGCATTATCAAAATTGCTTCACTAAAAAAAGTTATGATTAATGAAATGCAAACACAAAAATTCATAAGTCTGTAACTGTACATCACAATGATTCTCTAATAAAAAATAAAAAAAACAGTTATGAAAACTGTTCTACCTCACCATGGGTCATTAAGTCCTTGTCTGACATTCACTTCAGCTGTTGCTAGCTGAGCCTTCTGTGTTATTGTTTTCCTTTGTTGTATTTAGTAGGGTTCTTCTATGCTACTTTCTCATCTAACTTGGTGTGCTCCCACTAGAATGTCAGTATTGTGGAATTTGGTGGTGTCCTGCAGCCACATATGAGGAAGAGTGGTTAAGAACTTCAGGATCTCTAGAACTGGGCAATGAGCTGACATGGTGCAGCTGTGGAAATTGGGCGTGGCTGTTAGGGCTTCTGTAAGTACAAGGAAGTGCTGGGGAGGATGCCTGACCTCACTCTGAGAAGATCCCAGAGCTCTCAGCTTGAAAACTTGTAATTTTCATGGTTTAGTGTCTCAGTAGAGATTGTTCATGATGAAATGGAATTGGGCCTTTTTGTGTAGCAGCAGCTGTGGATAGTGGGTGTGGTTTGCAGGATCAGGATGCAGCTCTCTCCACTCTGGAGAAAGCCCCAGAGTTTTCGGCCAGGAGACCAATATATCCATTAATTGTGGTGGCTTGGCTTACATATCCTTGGGGACTTAATTGGGAATCTGGAGAGGGGGCCAGTGAGTGAGTCAAAAGCTGTGCAGCTGTGCAAAGATATGTTTTTACAGACCATTATCCATTCCCTTTGTTTGTTTATGAACCACTTATGTACTCATTTAAAAATGCATCCATGAGACTTCATCAAGCTAAAGAGATGCCTCCAGACCCAATACCAGGATGATTATCACCATGGTCACCCCAGAAGGGTGGCTGGTGAGACCACCACCCGCCCAAACAGAGTCCTGGCAGCCAAAAATCTCCATAATGTAATTTTTCCCATACTCACAGCTGGACTCCACAGGCTCGGGATGAGACTCATCCAGAAAAAATATGTTGAGAAGCTCAGCTATACGGATTTTGTGACCAAGATCTCCAGGTTCACACAGAGCTGGGGATGGGCGAGCTCCCCTCATCCCCCCATGTGCTTCTGCGAGCCTGGCAGTCATGCCCATGAACTGTCTCTGGTGCCATATAAGCTCATTAACCAGCCATGATCCAGAGACTCATAAATAAATCTTAAAAGAGATCAAAAAGCTGCAGAGATGCTTCTGGACCCCAAAGTCACCATCCAGTTAAAAATTTTGCTCCAATCGTATCACCTCATTCAAAATTTTAGAATTTCTGGAGCGCATCTCCAGCATCTCAACATCTCGGCATCCACAACATCTCAAACTCTACACCACAAATGTACCAGGAGTAGTATACCACGTTGGATAGGATGTAAGGTAGAAGGCAACCAATCTCAATTAAGAAAATATTAACACACAAGGCTTAATCTGTAGCAACATGTTAGTAATCTCTTATACAAAGACTTACTGGCTCCAGGGTGAGATACAACAATCTTCACACACTTTTTCTTCTAAGGAAAACTTTTTTTGATCATTTTTAGAGAAGTGGTTAAGAGAACGAAGAACCTCCGACTCCGGGCACATCTTTTCGATTCCACCGTTCTTTCTGCACTAACATATGCCTCAGAGACCTGGGCCCCATGCAAACAGGATGAGAACACTATTCAGGTATCCCAAAGAGGAATAGAAAGAGCTATGCTAGGAGTATCACGTTTCACTCAAGTGAGAGAAGGAATCTGGAGTTCTGACCTCCGTCGACAGTCAAGAATCAGGGACGCTGTCTTCTTTGCCAAGGCATCAAAAATCAGATGGGCCGGTCATGTAATGCGATTCAGATTTTACCAGTGGACTAGAGCTGTTACTGATTGGATTCCACGGGATGTCAGAAGGCCGCGTGGCCACCCACCAACTAGATGGTCAGATTTCTTCGTCAAATCCCTGAATGAACGATTTGAGGCTCTTCCTGTTCTTAGAGCAAGCAAATATAATTGGGCTGGACTAGCATGCTACAGGGACAAATGGAGATGTTACTGGCGCCCGCTCAAGCAAATCGAAGATCAACGGGAAGACAAGTGATACAAGTGATACATGTATCTTGATGCACCTGTAAAAGGGTGTCTCTAGGGTTGCAAGTACAATACGGTGGGCACTGACTACATAGTATTGTAGGGCAGGAAAGATTGAAATAAACTAAAGTGTACATACTGCATTTCAAGGTTACTGCAGAAGAACATTAAATATATTGCTGTTAATTTGAATATATGTTGAAATGTTGATTCCTTTGATATATTGCTTAAATTTAATGCTTTACTGAGTGAATATATCCTGTTTATTTTTAGATAACACAAATAATATTAAAATTTTCCTGTTTTGTGCATTTATGGATAATGTTACTTTTTAAAAAAATACTTCTTACTGATTTAGATTCTGTGGTTTGCAATACTGCTAAAACTGGTTTCTCATGCATATCATTCCAATAAAAATTTCTTTTGGATTGTGCCTCTCTCACGTGAAAATTTGGCATTAGAATATCTGTGTAGTGTGTTTTATCATTGTGAGATTGTAACCCAAACATGAAAGCTTGTAACTATCTCATGGTGATTCAATAAAATTTAAAAAAGAAAGTATCTGTGTAAAAGATTATGTGAATCTTCACACTTAATATTTACTGAAAAATATAATTGCCTTTAATGAATTATATTATCAACAGTATAAAATTTCCAGTGATATTCTCCTCTACAATGCTTGTAATATTTGATTTATTCAGTCAAAATATTGTACCCTTTGGTGATCTTGATTTCATCTGTTGGAATATAGCTCTAAACATTTTAGGCTTAAGATTAAAACAACAATGAGATATCATTTCACACCACAGACACTGGCCCACATACAAAAGAACAAAAGCAACCTGTGTTGGTGTGAATGTGGGGAGAAAGGGACTCTCCTTCACTGCTGGTGGGAATGCCAAATGGTTCAGCCGTTTTGGAAAACAATATAGACGATTCTCAAAAAATTAGAAATTGAGCTCCTATTTGACCCACTCCTGGGAATATATCCCGGAGAGGCAAAATGGTATAGTAGAAATGACATCTGCATTTGTATGTTAATTGCAGCACTATTTACAATAACCAAAATCTGCAAGAAACTGGAGTGCCCCAAACAGATGACTGGTTAAATAAACTTTGGTACATCTACACAATGGAATACTATGCAGCTGTTAGAAAAGATGAAGTCATGAACTTTGCATATAAGTGGATCAACATGGAAAGTATCATGTTAAGTGAAATGAGTCAGAAAGAGGGAGACAGACATAGAAATATCGCACTCATCTGTGGAATATAAAGTAACAGAATGGGACACTAACTCCCAAACGTAGTAGAGATAAGGACCAGGAGGTCTGCCCCACAGCTTGGAAACTGGCCTCACATACTGGGGGAAAAGACAGCTGAGATAGAGAAGGGAACACTAAGTAGAGGATCTTGGGAGGACTCATTCGGGTTGAAAGATGTGTGCCGAAAGTACACTATAGACTGAACATGATGGCCACTCAATACCTCTATTGCAAACTATAACATCCAAAAGGAGATGCCCTGCCACAGAGGCAGGGTGGGGTGGTGGGGGATGGGGCGGGGGTGGTGGGTGGGATACTGGGAACATTGGTGGAGGAGAATGGGCATTGGTGTAGGGATGAGTAAACAATCACTGTATGACTGAAATGCAAACATGAAAGTTCCTAAGTTTGTAACTACCTCACGGTGATTCACTAATAAATTTTTTTAAATAAATAAACATTTTAGGTTTCACATTGGTTTGTCCTTTCTCCCTTGCAACAGGGAACTTAGGTTTATCAGGTTACACACACCACAGTGCTCTTGAGTCACTCCCATTCCTTTGCTTATCTGTAACCTGTTTTTTGTGCTCTGCTTCTCCAACTGGTCTATCATCTTTTCCCTCTAAACAGACTCTATTAAGTTGTAAGGTCAGATCCTTCTAAGGACACTGGACTTGTATTCATAAATGAAATATTGCATTTTTCCAACTCTTATGTCCTTTTGCAAAGTGTACTTTAGAGCAATGTTCTTTTTGTATAGACACAGAAAGACAGTTAATATTATGGTTATGTAACTTGGGAGTTAATTGACCCTGAATAATATTCGCTCTTGGGCATCTGCTTTCTTGAGTTAAGCCTTGGTTGCCCTTACTTCCTAGCACCCCAAAAGCAGGGTCCCAACTAGGGGTGGGGTGGATCCAGGGCAAGCTGTGAGCTACCCTGGCATTGAAATGGGTCAGGCCAAAGCGTCATAATACTTAACTATAAGAGCATGATCATGGACAAATTCTGCCATGATCCAAAATGTAACGACTATATTAAGACCCTTCTAGGGTTAGGAAATACTAATTTGGCCTGAGCACTGTAGTCTGAGATCTATAGCAAGATGCCCCCAGAAGAGCCATCCTATAAGCTTATCTCTCACTTATGTAACTTATCTCTTACTGTGTCAATACAAAATGACTAATATTATGAATGTTTATATGTTTATTGAACAAAGGAAAGGAAAAACATGCCCATTGATGGAATTTTGCTCTTGGGCGGGGTGTTCTGCTGAATGAGAGTTTGTCCTAGAAGTTTCTTTTGAAGGAAGGACTTTATCTCTGTTAATTGTATGACCACACCTATGTGTAATACCTAACCCCTCATGATTTGGGAGATAATTAAAGCGTAAGAGTGGGAGAATCGGGGGCTCCAAAAAAAGGAGGGAGAAGAATGAAGGAGAATTGGAAGGAGAATGAAGTAAAATGTAGAGGGAGAATAAAGGGGGATTAGGGAGAATCTAGGAGAATCAGGGAGAATAAAAGAGGAATCAGGGGTTCCAGTACAAGGATGGAGAAGAATGAAGTAGGAGGATCCAGGAGAGAGGAATGAAGGAAGGAGGATGAGGCGATAAGGAAGAGAAATGGAGACAAGATTGGAATAAACTGCAATTGATACCAACCAGCCTGGCCCTCATTTCCTCCTTCCTCCGCCCGTTGCCATCAGCTGCCCAGGGTTGGGTAAGCAGCCCGAGACCACTGAATGCAGAAGAGAGAGAGAGAGAGAGAGAGAGAGAGAGAGAGAGAGAAAGAGAAAGAGAAAGAGAGAGAGATTGAGGCTTTCTTATTTATTTTTGAATACACATCATCTTTCAGATTTCATGTAATATTGAACAAAATTTTGTATTTTCAATTATCATTCACATTTTCGATTATAAGCAATTCATGTTCACCTGTCTATTTTTTTCCTGTTTTCTTGTGGTTAGATTTTCTCTGAGTGCACATTTTTATTGAATTTTAAGCACTTTCTATACTTATGAAGTTAAAACTTTATTTATGGCAAATATGTGCTTTACAGTTCATTTTCATTTTTTATGGTGTTTTTTGTTTGTGTATTTGTTTGGTTTGGGGGCGGCACCCAAAAGTGCCCAGGATTTATGCCTGGATCTGTGCTCAGGGTTTATCCTGGATCTGAGTTCAGGGGTCAGAGGACCAAATATATTGGTGACATCAAACCCAGGTCAGGCACATTTGAGGGAAACGCCCTACCTACAGTATTATCTCTCTGGTCCTATTGTACATTTTTATTTTAAAAAATCTTAATTTATCTATTAAGATTTAAAAGAGACTGCAAAACAAATCTTCCATACAAGAGCGATGCAGTCTCCTGCCCCCGAGCCTGGCTGTCTTCACCGGGGCACCACGGAGGGGGGCTGGTTGAGTTTCCCTCCTACCCCTGAGCAGAGGTCCAGCATTTGAAGACCTTCAGAACCCATCCATGGCAGCTGCACGACCTCTTATTTTCTAGTTCTCCCTCTTGGAGAACCTGGCAAGCTACCAAGAGTATCCTGCCCACACGGCAGAGCCTGTCAAGCTCCCTGTGGCATATTCGATATGCCAAAAACAGTAACAATGATGGGTCTTACTCCCCTAACCTTGAAAGAGCCTCCAATGCAGTACCATTGGGAAGGATGAGTAAAGAGAGGCTGCTAAAATCTCAGGTCTAGGACAAATGGAGACGTTACTGGCACCCACTCGAGAAAATTGATGAACAACAGGATGACAGTGATACAGTGAAATCTTAATTTTAATGTGGCATAATTTATAAAATTTTCATTTTTTAGAGTGTTTTATAGCTTGAGTGAGCTAGCTTAAGTAGAGATATTTTCATATAATTTCTTCTAAAGATGGTGGAACATGAAAATTAATGAATATATCTATGTTTCAGTCTTATTTAGTGTAGATTCGTGAATTTCTCCATATTTGCACCCATTCTATTATGTTTATCTTCAAATACCTTAATTGTTTTCTAATGGTGTATTTAAAATAACCCCACAGTTTGTTGTTAGTATTTAATAATGCAATTTAACTTATATATTAAATACATTGTAGAACATGTTAGTTCACTCATTCGATTAGCTTTTGTAATCATTTTCACAAAGATTCTATTGGCTTTTTATGGGAATGCATTGTATGAATTGTGAATAAAGATGCCGTTATTTCATTCTTTTCCATTTGAGTCATTTTACGTTTTAGTTCTTAATCCACATGGAATTTATCTTGTAGGGTGTGGAATGATAGCTTTATTTTATTTTCCACTTGCATAACCAACTACACTCATTCCAATTATTGAGACAATAAATCTTCTTTGCTCATCATAAAATATTATGTTCTAATTAGTTCAGATTTGCAATAGATTTTGAAGCAAGTAAGGCAAGTTACTTTCACTTTTTTCTTTCCTTCAGGAGGGTCATCTCTGTTCTTGGCCTTTCCAAGTTTTAAAATTGGTCTCCCAAGTTCCACCAATATCTTCAAGAATGTTCATCTACTTGCACTGAATCTACACATCCACATTGGAATAATTGATATGTTGATAACAAAGTCTGCAAGTCAATGAACAGAGCATTCCTCTCCATTAATTTAGGCATTACTTTTCTTTCTTGCCCACCTTGCTTGTTGTTGTGATGACAAGAGTGTTCGACATTTTGTTGCAGTGCTTGCACATTTGGCTATGGTACTCACCGGGGTGACACACTTGATCATGGTACTTGTACACTTTTTTTGAGTTATGGTGTCTAACCAGGATCTCACACTTTAATTGTGGTACATGTGCATATTTTTGCTGCAGTGCTCACTAGAGATCAAATACTTGCCTGTATTGCTGACACATTTAGCTGTGTTGCTCTTGCTGTGATCATAAGCATTTATTTGTGGCACTGCCACATACTCTGCCCCCCCCAACTCAAGTACTTTTTAATGTTTTTACCAGGAAGTTTATAACTTTCTCCATAGACTTTGTTTACATTGTTTGTTGTATTTTTACGTAGTTGATAATATTACTGATTTAACAAGTAACATCTTTGTATAGGTTCTAAATGCTTTTGACGCTATGCATAAATGAAGTGTTTTGCATTGTTCGTCTAGTTAGTAACATGGGTAAACAATAAGGGTACTTATAATAATATTTCTGTGTATCCCTTTTGATTTTCTCTTTAGAAAAATAATGTCTTTTTCTATTGGTGGCATTTTGTTTCCTGTTATACATCCATCTGTCATTGATTATAATTTATTATAAGTTACTTCATGAGCTAGAAATTCTAATACAGCACTGAATCAAAGTAATGACAATGTATTTTATTTTATACTTAAATAATTTTTTCTCCCATTAAGAAAAAACATTGTAGATTTTTGACAGGGACTCCATTTAAGTCAGAAAGTTCCCTTATGTTCCTAGACTGCAGAAACTCTGCCTCATAAAAGAGTACTTAATTTTAAAAATATGAAGATTTTCATCAATTCTTTTAAATCAATACGTTTTGAGGTAAAAACCACAGCATAAAATCCCCTCTATTAAAAAGTATAAATCAGTAGTTTATAATGTCTTTACTGAATTGGGGAATTATCATCAGTGTTTTATGTCAGAAAATGTCCATTATCTCACACAGATTCTGCTTCCATTAGCAATCACTCCCCATGGGTCCCACCTTCCCAGTCTCCCCCCCCACTCCGAGAAACCACTAATATATTTTCTGTCTTTACAATTCTACCCATCCTAGACATTCCATAAAAATGGTATAATATAATTTTTAGGTGCAATTTTGGTGTAGGGGTCATACCCAGTGGTGCTGGGAGGCTAGTTCCTGGTTTGTGCTCAAGGGCAGCTCTCAATTGTGTTTTGTGGGGCCATGAAACACTAGGGATCAAACCTCGCCTCCAGTTTACAAAGCATATGCCCAGCCTTTTGAGCTTTATCCTTGCCCCAATCTGAGGCCTTTGTGTCTGTTATCTTTTACTGGGTGCAGTGTTTTCAAATTTCACTAAATGGTAGAACATGTGGTCTATATTTCTTTTTATGACTCTATATTTTATTGTGTCGATATACTGCTTTATATTTATCCATTCATGAGTTAACGGATATTTGAGTTGCTTCCACATTAGGGCTATTATGAATAACACTGCTATGAAAATCATGTATAAATTTTGGTGGAAGTATATTTTCATACTTCTTGTAGAGAATTATTTAAGAGTGGGTTTGCTGGACCTAACGGTAACTCTATATTTAACTAACTCTATGAGGAGATGCCATACTTCATTCTTAAGTAGTCACATCATTTCATATTCCCACCAGCAATATGAGAGCTTTCTCATTTCCTCAGATCATTGTTAGAACTTGTTATTGTCTGTCTTTTAAAAAAATAAAAAGAATTTTCATCAGGAGATTAGCTACACGGTTTGGAAACTGGTTTCACATGCTGGGGGAGAAGGCAGCTCAGATAGAGAAGGGAACACCAGGTAAAGGGTGTTCTGAGGACCCGCTAGGGTTAGGAGATATATGTTCAAAGTAGACTATAGACCAAACATAATGGCTGCTCAATACCTCTATTGTAGACCACAACACCCCAAAGGAGAGAGAGAACAAAATGGAACACCCTGCTACAGTGGCAGGATGGGGCAGGAGTGGGCTAGGGTGGCGATGGTGGGAGGGATACTGGGATACTGGGATTATGGAGAATGGGCATTGGGGGAGGGATGAGTACTCGGAATGCAAGCATGAAAGTTTATAACTCTGTAATTGTACCTCATGGTGATCCACTAATAAAAAATAAAAAATTAAAAATAAATAAATAATAAAAAATTGTTATTGAAGCACCATGAATTACAAAGTTGTTCATGTTTGAGACTCAGGTGTACAATGTTCCAACACCAATTCCAGACCCAGTATCCACTTCCCTTCACCAAGGTCTCCAGTTTCCCTCCTACCCCCAGCCTGTCTCAATGGCAGCACTGTTTTCTTTTTCCCTTCCCTGCCCCCCTCCTTTTTAGGCATTTGTAGTTTACAATACTGTACTGATAGGGCATCGTGCATGTTACTTTATCTCTTTCCATCAGCAGTCCTCATGCAGAGTTTCCACTTCCCTCTATCATTGTTATTTGTCTTTTTTAGTATAGCATTCTAGTGGACAGGAAGCAGTATTTCAATATGGTGTTTATTTCTGTTTCCCTCACCATTAATACTGTTAGGGATCTTATTTAAATTTATTTTTGTTAAAGAACACTGGGGGCCATAGCCATCAGAGTGCTCAGGCTCAGAGGTGATAACTCTTAACTAATGGTAAGGGGATCATGCAGCACTGAGGATCACACCAAGGGCCTTGGACATTCTAGGCACGTGTCCTATCACTTAAGTTATCTCTCTGAATCTTGTTGAGATTTTATTTAGGGGCTGGGCTCCAGAATGGTGTATTGGAGACCCCATATCCCCACAGACAAATCTCAATCAACCAAGTCAGCGGTTCAATGCAAGGGTCCAAGATGAGGTGTATAGAATGCTCAGAAGCCTTCAGCATTGCACCCAGTGATGTGTGGGAAATCATCTGGTGTGAAGGAATGAACCAGGGTTGGCCACGTGTGAGGCGTGTTCTCTACGCTATATCTCTGGCCACTTGCTGAGAACATTTTAATGTGCATATGTTCATGGAAGAAAAGTCTGTTCCGAATCTTTGTCCAATTGTTCATGGACTAATTTGCATTAAGTATTTTTAAAACTTTGTTATTTAGAGCAGTTTTTCCTTCACAGAAAAATTAACAGAAATTTTTATACACTTGTATCCACCCCCAAATGAGTAATCTCCCCCTTTACTAACATCTCCCATCAAAATGAAATTCGTTACAATTGTTGAGTCTACAGCGCTATATCATTATAAATCAAAGTCCTCGGTTCACAATAATGTTCATGCTTGATGTTGTATATCCCATAGCTTTGTAAAAATATATTAATGTGTATTATCATATGGAGAGTATTTTTCCTTCCTAAATACCTGCTGCATTCTACATATTCATCCCTCCCTCTCCTTAACTGCTGGCAACCAAGATCTTCCCTGCATAGTTTTATCTTTCCCGGAATGCCATATAGTGAGTGGGCAACATACAGCCTTCTCAGATGGGCCTCTTTCACTGGGTAGCGATCATTAACTTCATCATGGTTTGACAGCTCATTTATTTTCTTTTCTTATTTCTTTTCTATTTTACTTTTGTTCTTTTTCCTTCCCTTTTCTTTCTGCCCTTCCTATCCTCCCTTCCCCACCTCTTCTCTCCAATCCCTTTCACTCCTCTCCTCTCCTCTCCCTTCTCCTCTCCCTTCTCCTTCCTCCCTCCCTCCCTCCCTCCCTCCCTCCCTCCCTCCCTCCCTCCCTCCCTCCCTTCCTCCCTCCCTCCCTCCATTCCTTCCTCCCTCCCTCCCTCCCTCCCTCCCTCCCTCCCTCCCTTCCTTCCTTCCTTCCTTCCTTCCTTCCTTCCTTCCTTCCTTCCTTCCTTCCTTCCTTCCTTCCTTCCTTCCTTCCTTCCTTCCTTCCTTCCTTCCTTCCTTCCTTCCTTCCCCAAAGCACCCCCTCTCTCTTTCTGTCTTTTGTCATTGTTGTTGTAGTTTGGACCACAGATTGCACGGTTTAGGAAATATTCCTGAATCTGAGCTCAGAAATGACCCCTGGAAGTGCTCTGGGAAACCATAAGCCATGCCAGGGATTTGAACCAGGGTCATTCTCATGTAAGGCTTACTTCCTATACTATCTTGGTGGCCGGATCGCTCATTTTGTTTTAGCATTGAGTAATATTTCTTTGTCTGGATATACTGCAAGTTTATTTGTCCATCCATCTACAAGAGGCATTTTGGTCAATTTCAAGTTTTGATGATTATGAACAAAACTGATATAAATATTCAGTGCAGGTGTTTGTTTCTAGGTATTTCTGCTTCTTTCCATTTTTCTTCCTTCATTATTGGAAAAAAAATGTTTTGGGCCATATCTGGTGATGATCAGGTGTTACTACTGATTATGCACTCAGGAGTCACTCCTGGCAGTGCTCAAGGGACCATATGGGATACTTGGAATCAGACCCAGTTTGGCTCTGTGCAAGGCAAACACCCTACCCACTGTATTATTGCTCTAGCCCCTCATAATATTTTTTTAATCTTTGACTTTCTGTCATTTAAACATGATATTTTAATCTTTTCTGAGCATGTTCCCTGCTTTGCTTTCTATAATTTTCTTGATCTGTATTTGGTATCCGACATGAATTTGGAGAAATTTTCCATTATTAGTCATTCATTTTTTTTCTATTACTTTCCTCCTTTATTTTTACTTCTGTTAGTCAAATTGCACATATATTACTCCTTTTGTAATTATCTCACACTTTTATATATTTTTAAATTCTTTGTTCTGTTTGATTTTAGGTTTTAAATTTTTTTTGGTTTTAATTTTTTTTGGAGGTGCCATTAAACTCAGAGATTTTTTTTTCAGACTTGTCCAGCTACTTATAAGTTCATCAAAGGTATTCTTTTTCATGTTTTGTTTCTCGGACCACACCCAGTGATGTTCAGGTCTTACTTCTGGCTTTGTGCGCAGAGATCACTCTTGGTGGTGCTCAGGGGACCCTATGTGGAGACACCATAGAACTGGGTCAGCTGCATGCATAGCACATGCCCCGTGCCCTACCCACTCTACTGTCTCTCTGGTCCCTCAAAGGTAGTCTTGATTTCTGTTATTGGTTTTAATCTCTACCATTTTTCTTCTTCCTTAGGACTTCCATTTCTTTGTTTACCTTGCCCATCTCTTCTTGCATAGTCTACATTATTTATTTGAGTCTTTAGTCACAACTGACTAAAATTTGTCATCAGACAATCCCAATAACCCTTTCATGTCTGAAGTGTCCTCTGTCTCATCAAAGTATATAATATTGTTTATTGGTGTGCCTAGTAATTTATTTTTATTTTTCTGTGGTTGAACAAGATGTGCTAAGTCACAGGAATGGTTGCAGATAGGCCTTTTAGTCATGTTAGGTGGGGGTGGGTGGAAATCTTTAACTAATGAGTTATGATTACGTCTGTCTTTTAGGGATCCTATGTTTCAAGACTAAGAACCTCACCTTCAGTCTTTCTCAATAGTTTCCAAACCCAATGGTCTCATTTGCCTAATCACCTTAGGTCAGAGAGGCTAGAAGGAGCTGTTGTTGGGCATTTACTTTTGTCCAAGTTAGGTGGGCATGTTAGGGTCTTGTTCACTAGTTTTTCCTGAAAACATATCTCGCAAGGTTTCTCTTGTAAAGAAAAATTTCTCGTAAAATTTCTTGTAAAGAAAAGGTTTCCCCCGTAAAGCAAAAACAATTGGTAGGGCATATTTCAAAAAGGTTTGTCTTTTCTGCTCCCAGCTCCTGAGAAAAAAATAAGGGAACTTTTTTCACCAATATTGATTTCTGGAACTCTAACTGAGTTCCTAGATGAAAAAGCCATCTATAGAAAATAACATGGGGTCTCTGTTATGACTAAGTCCCCCTGGACTTTATGCGCCTCAAATTGGTCCACGCTGAGCCTCCAGAAATTTGTCCATTGTAGTTGAGATTTTCCTACTCCGATGCTGGTTTCTATTTGTGAATCTCTGCTCCAATGAGCTGTGACCCCCTCCAATTTCCTGTTTGGTCAATCTTGGGGACAGTGTTACGCACTGTGGCCTTACCTCTCCTATGAATACAAGATAAGTTGTTGGTTTTTCTGTGATGAACATTTTAAGGGGTGGAGGTCATGAGGAGCTCAGAGAACTCCTGCCCTCTGGCCAATTTAGCGGGTAGTTTAGTTTTAGGGCCTGAAGATGTGGTACTGCCCTGACCTTGGAGTACGAGTATAAAGAGGGCTCCCTAGACCATGATGAGGACGTTATCAAACAGAGTCTGAAGCATGCACAGTATTCACCTTAACTCCTATGCTATCTCCCAGGATCCTGTGAAGCATATTATTCATAATTATGATGAAATAGTGACTTCTTCAAATTTGCTATATATGGGAATTCAAAACCAAAATTACATATTATGGGTCCAAGTCTTATCAGATATCTAATTTGAAAATATGTTCACCTAAATGGGAAGCATAGATAGTACAGCAGGTAAGTTGCTTTCCTTGCATACAGCAACCCAAGTTTGAATACTGGGATCATGTAAGGTCCCTAGAACTTCCAGGAGTGATCTCTGCGCACAAAGCCAGGAGGAAGCCTTGCATAACTCCCTGGTTGTGGCTCTAAAACCAAAAGGGAAAAAGGAGAAATATGTGTACTTATTTGATGTCTTAACTTTCATTCTATTGCTGGTATCATTTGAAGGGGAAATTTTTTAATTTTGATAAGGTCAACTAAATGTATTGCTATTGTTTTTAGTGGAGAATTTTGTAATATAACTTTTATACTTAGGTCTTTGAGCTATCCTTTTATTGTTGATACTTGTGTCTTAGAAATTTTGGGGGGAGAGGAGTAGAGCCATACTTTACTTGCTACCAGTTTGCTATTTGGCTTGCTATTTGATTCAGGTATTACTCATGTTGAGTTCGGGGAACCATATGGGGTGCAAGAATTGAACTCAGGTTCACCACAAGGAAGGAAAACACCCAAACCACTTTAGTATACTCAGCCCTCTTCTGTACTATCTTAAAATGATTTTGATTTTTAGGCAGAATATATTTAAATCATGGTTTAATAATGGTTTTTAATCCATTTTGCTAATTTCTGGCTACAAAATCAACACCCAAAAGTCCATGGCTTTCTTATATACAAATAACTAAAGAGAAGAAAGAGACATTAAAAAAACTATCCCATTCACAATAGTACCTCAGAAAATCAAGTGCCTTGCAATCAGCTAAACCAAAGATGTAAAGGACCTATACAAGGAAAATTACAAAAGACTACTTCAAGAAATAAAAGAGGACACTAGGAAATGGAGACACATCCCCTGCTCATGATAGGGAGGATTAACATGATCAAAATGGCAATACTGCCCAAAGCACTATACAAATTTAATGCAGTCCCTATCAGGATACCCATGACATTTTTCAAAGAAATAGACAAAGCACTCCTGAAATTCATATGGAACAATAAACCCCCACGAATAGCTAAAGAAATCCTTGGGAAAAAGAAGATGGGTGGCATCACCTTCCCCAATTTCAAACTCTACTACAAAGCAGTAGTAATTAAAACAGCATGGTATTGGGCTAGAAACAGACCTGCACACCAATGGAATAGAGTTGAATATTCTGTCACAGACCCCCAAATATATGACCACTTAATCTTTGGCAAAGGAGCAAGAAATGTGAAGTGGAACAAGGAAAGACTTTTCAACAAGTGGTGCTGCAAAAACTGGATAGCTACCTGTAAAAAAATGAACTCTGACCTCTGTCTAATGCCAGGCACAAAAGTAAGATCAAAGTGGATTAAATACCACAATATCAGACATTAATCTATAAGGTACATAGAGGAAAGTGTAGGCAGAACTCTCCACAATATTGAAGTTAAAAGCATCTTTAAGGATAAAACACCACTGACCATGTAAGTGGAAGCAAACATAAACAAATGGGCCTACATCAAACTAAGAAGCTTCTGAACTTCAAAAGAAACAGTCACCAAAATACAAAAAGAGCCCACAGAATGGGAAAGAATATTTACCCAATACCCATCTGATAACCCATCTGATGGACTGGAGTGATAGCACAGCAGGTAGGGCGTTTGCCTTGCACATGGCCGACCCAGTTTTGATTCGAGAAGGTCGTTGGAATAGAGAAGGGATCATTAAGAATACGAGGGCTGGAGGAATCGGTCGGAATGGGAGATGTGTGCTGAAAGTAGATAATGGACCAAACATGATGACCTCTCAGTGTCTGTGTTGCAAGCCATAATGTCCAAAAATAGAGAGAGAGTATGGGGAATATTGTCTACCATGGAGGCAGGGGGAGGGTGGGAAAGGGGAGGTATACCAGGGATATTGGTGGTATAGAATGTGCACTGGTGGAGGACTGGGTGCTTGATCATTTTGTCATTGTGACCCAAACATGAAAGCTTGTGTCTATTTTATGGTGATTCAATGAAATTTTAAAAAATAAATAAAACAAATATCAATGAATATTGATAATAAAAAATCCACTCTACTAATTTATAACTTTGTATTGGATGCTTAATGTATTTGCATTTAATACAATGACTGATAATGTTTATCTAATGTACTGCTATTTTGCTATTTGGTTTCTGTCTTTTTGTTTCTCTAGTCCTCCAGGACTGACATTTCAGAGCTATATACATATGACAACAAATTTTATTTTATTTTATTTTAAGTTAGTTCATAATACTTAATTACAGTTAATATTTAAACACCAATCCCACCACCGAATTCGGATGTTTCCATCCCAAGCCCCAAGCCCTGTCCCAAAACACAACTGAAATAACATATTTCGTATTGTCTGTTATGAAGAACTGCTGAACATGCTTACAAAAAAGTGTTCATATAGGAAATAGTGTAAATATTGGTCTATCTTGGCAGGAGCCATTAAGACATTCTCTAGGATATCACTAACATGTTGTTAAAGCTTGGGTGATGTGAACTTTGGTATGTATATCTGAATATATGTATATATGCACATATGCATGTATTTCCCTCTATGATTTGTTGCCTAATGTCTGAACCCCATCAAATATGGTGTGGTAATTATGGAGAATAGGTAGGGATTGTCTTATGATGTGTGGCACGACTGCAAAAGTGGCTGCGCAGTCCCAGCATATGTTCACTCACATGTGAGGCTCGGCCCAGGCATTTGAGGAGTGGCCTTGAGCGTGGCAGCAGTTGGGTTGTGGAGGTTTTCAGCTGTCGGGGCTGGATCCCTTGGGGTGGGGAGGGCTCTCACCTGCCCCCACCCTCCGGACCGCCCCGAGTGGAACAGCCTGGCTCAGAGACCGGTGGCAGGCTATGGGGGCCTCATGAAAACAAATTTTAAATTGTTCTACTTTCCAAGTGAATTTAGCCTTCTATTCTTTGGCATTCCTTTCCATCCATAACAAATCTTTTATCTTAGTTTTTATATAGTTAGTAGTAGTGCCACAGAAACTTTCTTTTTTGCCTACTGTTTTCCTTTATGCATAGTTTCCCCTATAATATCTTTGTATAAATTATTATTTTGACCCTCCTAGTAAATGTTTGCTTATTAAGATTATTGATACATTCATATTTTTATTTACTACCTTGTTGCTTTTATTTCCACTCAAATATCTTTTTCTATGCTTCCTCTAATTCTTTTGTTTGTTGTCTCTTTTCTCTCCTACTTCTTCTCAAATTATAGTACTATTGTGTTCTGTGATTTTTATATTCTGTCTTCTTTTCCTGTAATAGTTTCAAATGAATACATCAATAATATTCTCAAAGTGGCTATCATAGAGATTTTGTTTGATAACACAGCTTAAAGTTAATAATACTTTAAACTTCCTCCTAAAATATGAATGTTAGTGCATTTTAACTCCATTTCAGCCAACGACAATAACAGCGTCCATGTCATTTTATCCACTGTTTAATTTTTGTCTTCTTTAATTCAATACATTAGACATGATTGCTGTTTTATATGTAAAATGTTGGTTCAGATCTATTTTTACCATCTATTCCGTCTGCCGTTCTTTTCTTTCACCAAACCCACCCTTTAAAAGTGTAATTTAGGGCCAAAGTGGTAGTACAGAAGATAGACATTTGCTTCGAATGCAGTCTACCCAGATCCAATATCCAGTACCCCGTATGGTCCCCTCAACCTGCCAGAAGTGATCCCTGAGTGCAGAACCAGGAGTAGCTTCTAAGCACCGCTAGGTATGGGCCTAAGACAAAAATACAAACAAAAACTTGAGAATAGCAGGGATAGCTAAACTTTAATTAGCAAGAGACACTTAGCAGAAATCAGTAAAAGGCATCTAAAAACTGAATAGAGAGGCTGGAGAGACATACAGCTGGCAAGGCACTTGCTTACCTGACCAATTCTGGTTTGAACCCCCCCATCACCACTACCATCACTACATGTGATTCCCTGAGCCTAGGAGTGATCCCTTAGCATAGAGCCAGGTGTCAGCTTTTGGCAGCACCAGAGGTGACTCAAAATCTCTACCCCCCAAAAAATAAAGAAGAAAGAGAGAAAGAGTGAGGAAGGGAAGAAGGAAAGGAAGGAAGGAAGGAAGGGAGGGAGGGAGGGAGGGAGGGAGGGAGGGAGGGAGGGAGGGAGGGAGGGAGGGAGGGAGGAAGGAAGGAAGGAAGGAAGGAAGGAAGGAAGGAAGGAAGGAAGGAAGGAAGGAAGGAAGGGAGAGAAGAAGGGAGGGAGGGGGGAGGGAGGAAGGAAGGAAGGAAGGAAGGAAGGAAGGAAGGAAGGAAGGAAGGAAGGAAGGAAGGAAGGAAGGAAGGAAGGAAGGAAGGAAGGAAGGAAGGAAGGAAGGAAGGAAGGAAAGACGGAAGGAAAGAAGGAAGGAGAGAAGGAAAAGGAAGGAAACCATTTTTGAGCCAGAGTGGTATTACATCAGGCAGGGCACTTGCTTTGCATGCAGCCAACCTGGGTTCAGTTCCTGGCACCATATCTTGTCCTCTGAACCCTGCCAGGAGTGATCCCTGAATGTAGAGCCAGGTGTAAGTTCTGAACACCACTGGTTGTGGCCCCCCCCAAAAAAATAAAACAAAACAAAAACCAAAAATTGTAAAACAACTCACAAAAAGACTTTACAGCTAGACCCGTGGAAGGAAAAAGGAGCAGTAAGAGCAATCACTTTCTGAACAAGATCAGAAAGTCCAGCCATCCTATATTGTGGTTCCATGAGAGTCAGGATAAAAGAAGAGTTCTCAGAATAATGTGAAGATGTGCCACAAAATGTCCCCACAAATGGTTCATAGTGATCCTTTCCAACATTTTCAAAGCAAGCCATGAAGTGAGAGGAACTCTTGGGGATGGAAGGAATAACAGACTGAGCCGCAAAGCCTTTAATCTTTTAAGTAATAGACAATTTGTATTTGATCAAGAAACATGAAATCACCAAGGCACAATAATTGTCCTCTGATTTTGAGTGTGGTGAAATAGAAAATTAGAAGTAAAATCCCAGAGGCAAGGGCCAGCAAAGCAAGATAAAAAATGGAAAGTGTCAGTTCATGCCCCAAAATTGTCCCTAGGGTGACAAGGAAAAAAGGAGCATAAGATGAAGGAGAGGATTGTAGTTTATTAACCCAAATCAGTAAGTTTTCTAAAATTATTGAGAGTCAAATATCACTAAGCTTGTCTCAAAGCCCTTGACTGATCTTGAAATAAGATCAACATGGAGAAGCATGTTTTACTTATTCAAATTAATGTAGCTTGAATCTGTTACTTGTAGATTATGCATCCACCTCTAGATACACAGTAGAATCATTCACATATATATGCATTTGAGGGAACATACAAAATTTGAAAAATTTTCAATACTTCAACCCATCCCTCTTTTGGGTTTTAGTATTTGGGAGTCAGGCTTAATGAGAACTTTATGCATAGTCAATTCAGGCCTTCCAAAATTCATTTCTCAGCAACCTTCAACAGGATAGAAGAGAAATGGGGTTTTCATTTCCCTGGATTTATGACTGCTTAGCACATTTTAATCCACTTTTGCTTTGAGATGAACATGAAGCAGAAAGAAATAATTTATAAGTCCTTAAGAGTGTAAGTATAATAGAGTCTTTCAAATAAAAGGACTTTTCAACATATATTGTTTTAGGATTTGGCAACTGTAACAGGTTTGGGGTGGTGAGAGAAATGGGGACATTCAGTACCAAAGCATGGCTTCATATTTTCAAAGGCCTTTTTCGTTGATGTTTGGACCCAGTGGTGATCATTTTCCACCAAGGCCACAGTGAACTGTGCTGGGGGTGGGGTGAGGTGGAGTGGACCTTTCACTGCTGGAAATTAACTTAGTATTGCACATTTTGAGGATGTGCTCTCCCATGCTATGTATCCCTTGCTCTGATTCAAACTTATACTCCTGAAAGAAGACAGTTTAAAGGAATCACTCAATCTGAAATGAGTTCATATTTTGGTTTTACTCCTGAAGGGCTTCAGGATGAAGTGGACAGGAAAAAAAATGGTTCAGAAAGAAGTGGATGGGTAAGTGGACAGTCTCTAGGCAGCCAGAATAAATTGAAACAGGCTTTTATATGTTCAGTTTCCATAGCCAACTCAATTTTCCCATACACCTGCCCACTCCCAAGATTGGAAATAAAGAACCAACAGAACTCACTGATTTGTTTTCCACTCACTGTCACTGATCCTGCTGCCCACCGATACTAACTTCAACCCACATGTCGCTGCAGGCCTTCTGGATTTTTCCACTAGTAGTTCAGTGAAGGACTTCATTTCCATGTGTGAAGCTCCCTGGATTTCTTCAGGCAGAATTCCCCAATTCTGCCATAGATTTCCTGGAAACTAACTTGTCAGACTTACCCCCTCAATGAAGATAATCTCTGCTCATCTCCAGGTATACAGGAAGGAGAATTCAGATGACGTTCAGACACTCAGCATCTCAGAAGCCACAGGAATTGAGAATAGCAAGTAAAGATAGTAGGCAAAACAAAACAACTATTGGGGCAATCTACTGTCCCCTAAATTTCTAGCAGGAGATAGAATCATTCTTTAAAATGAAAGATTAATTAAAACTGGGCAAGATTCCATCACCCACTTGCTCAGGCCAGAGCCCAGGGATGCTCCATCCATCAATAGCAAATTTTACTCTGGGTCACTTGATCTTGGGAAGCTAAAAGGAGTCAGGTTGCTGTTTATGTTCAAGTGTCCACAGGGTGCTGATATAAAGTGCACACAAGTAGGCATTCTCACCCTTTCCTATCTTCTTTGTGATCAATCATCCTATCAAAGGACCAGGGATGCACCATGATGGAAACGAAAGAGTCCACTTTTCCGAGAAGGGCTTTTACAGGCAATCCGTTGTTATATGGATCACTGATGGTGAGTTTTAAGGGTAGGGAAAATTGCAGCTGTATTGATGACAATAATTTATTTACTTCTTTTTTCCTTGGCTTTTAAACATGAGCCAAATATACCTCTAAGTAAGGGGAAATTGTAATAATGTTGCCAAGTGCAAATGGTACTGCCACCAAAACTGTTGAAACACACAGATAATATATTTTTTGGAAAATAGTGACATATTGGGGGTTGAAATTTAGTGCTATGATTAAAACTCTGGAAAAATTAATAAAAAATCAATTGTCAGCAGTTTTATATTTCATGATATAGGTTCTAGTGCACTGGACAGATCAAAGATTTCCAACTTTGACAAGGTGGAACAAAGATAAAACACTGACACTTCAGATAGCTGGAGGTTTAGGGAAGGGTCAAAGGCATCATGGATCATCTCTCACACGTAGAGCAGGAAGTAACACATTAAAGAAAACCACATCGAGAGCAAGGAAATGGGATTTGGAAAAAAGAAACTGAGTTCTCAAGGATACTGTCTTAGTAATGAAAGGTCATACATGACCTTTCTGCAGATATGACGGATGCAGGGGAAGATTAAAGAAAACAAAATTCCTAATGTAATAAGTGGAAGCAAGTAGGCACTACCAAAAGGAAAATGTGAAACACCATGGAGATTCTGAATCTTCACCAACTGAACTTCCAAAATACTCAAAGTAACAGTTATTATTTATGAAATTCGCCACAATGCTAGGCCTGGTTTCATCACTATTATCTTCTTCCTATATCATCTATAACGTGTTTTTGATGCTGTTTTAGCCCGCATTCTCAATACCACTTGGGGTCTCCATTATTCTTGACTTCAGTCGTCAGAATCTACTTACTCCCTGTGGAAGTAAAAGTTCAGTCTGCATTTCCTATGACTTCTCGGAATCCCTCTGTCTTGATTTCCCACTTCCTCTCAGATGGCCTATTTTCTTTTTTTAAAATTTATTTATTTTTTAATTAGTGAGTCACAGTGAGGGTATAGTTACAGATTCGCACATTTTCGTGCTTGTTTTTCCCTCATGCAATGTTTAAGAGCCCATCCCTCCACCAGCATTCATTTTCCACCACCCATGAACCCAATATCCCTCCCACCCCCCCAGTCCCATCCCCCCACCCGACCCCGCCTCTGTAGCGGGGGCATTCCAATTTGATATCTCTCTTTCCTTTTGGGTATTGTGGTTCCAAATAAGGGTATTGAGTGGTCATCAGATGGCCTATTTTCTCACAGCTGAAACTTTCATCTGAGATTCTTTTTTTTTTTTTGCTTTTTGGGTCACACCCGGCGATGCACAGGGGTTACTCCTGGCTCTGCACTCAGGAATCACTCCTGGCAGTGCTCAGAGGACCATATGGGATGCTGGGAATCGAACCCAGGTCAGCCAAATGCAAGGCAAATGC
Source organism: Sorex araneus (assembly GCF_027595985.1). Classification (NCBI taxonomy): domain Eukaryota; kingdom Metazoa; phylum Chordata; class Mammalia; order Eulipotyphla; family Soricidae; genus Sorex; species Sorex araneus. Next base: position 83,630,240 of record NC_073313.1, read on the forward strand.
CCTACCCACTGGGCTATTGCTCCAGCCCCCTGAGATTCATTTTTATGTTTAATCTTCTTGTGCATACATACATGTGTGCACACACATCAGAACTTTTACATGTGCTATTTGAGACTATAGTGATTTTATTACAACACTAATAATCATAGAAATGGGATTACATCATTTATTATAACTCACTAGCTCTATTCTTCTTCCCTTAAAGTTTCTTTTTTCTACTCCAGGGAGCCCTTGGAAACTTTGAATTCTGTTTCTTTCCATTTAACCTCCTACGAACCCCAAACCTCACTCTTGCTTAGTCAGTCCCACCAAGGCAAATAAAAGAACATTCCATTTAAAAGGCTAAGGTCTTCTTAAAAGTAAGTTGTGAATATAAATACCAAAATAAAAATCATGTAACACAGATGAAGAAACTTAGATGGAATGATGTGGTATCTCTGGGTCAAGATTAACCACTGCAGGTAGGACATGTGCCTTGAATGTGGCCAACCCGGGTTTGATTCCCAACATCGCATAGAGTCCCCCAGCACTGCCAGGAGTGATTCCTGAGTGCAGAGCCAGGAGTAAGCCCTGCGCATCGCCGGGTGTGACCCAAAAAGCATAAAAAAAACATAAACCACTACAAAGTGGTGAAGTTATAAATGAAACAAATTGCTTCTATCAAAACTTTGGGATTTTTTTCCTATAACAACAAAATTTTCTCCTTCTGGCTTGCAAAGTGAAAACACCTAGAATACCTTACTAATCTCTCCTTCATTTTACACCTGGCTACTGACTTTCAGATTACTCACTGACTTAACTCAAAAACCAATGGGTCAATTTGACATGCTGGGATTCAATCATGCTCCCTTTTCTGTCATTCTCCTGATCCCCATTTTTCATGTGAGGACTTTTGTCTCTAAGGAGGTGTATAGCCATGTTTGGTCCCAGTTAATACTAGGGGAGTGATACTCACACCTACTGGAATGTGACCAGATATAGAAACTTACTATTTGCTCAGGGGACTCTAACTAATAAAGAATTGCACTGTAGCACTGTCATCCAGTTGTTCATCGATTTGCTTGAGCGGGCACCCGTAATGTCTCCATTGTGAGACTTGTTACTGTTTTTGGCATATCGAATACGCCATGGGTAGCTTAACAGGCTCTACCTTGCAGGTGGGATACTCTCGGTAGCTTGCTGGGCTCTCCAAGAGGGACGGAGGAATTGAACCCGGCTCGACCGTGTGCAAGGCAAATACCCTACCCGTTGTGCTATCGCTCCAGTCCAATAAAGAATTATACAGACTAAAATGTTAATAATGTCAAGCTTGAGAAGAAGTCTACGCCATTCTTATCCATTGTCATTTAATGTTTTATTGCCTATTTCACATGAAAATTTTCTTATTTGTTTCTTCTCTTGGGTTTTTTATTGTTGTTGTTTTTGCTGCTATTGATACTGACTAGGAAAGAAACAGAAAATTGAGCTAAACCGGCCAAATTTACACTCATATACTACATGTTCATTTTAACTGAAGATAATGAGAGCATCGCTGAAATTATTATTTATTAATAAATTCTGTGGTAGCAGTATGGATGCAATTTCATGCAATTATAGGAGATACTTTTTTCTGTAATCCTCAAAAGGGGCTGTTACTCAATTTTCTAGGGATGACAAAAGTTAAGAACACATCCCTCTTGAGGCTCTAGTGACGTATGTTAGGTGACAGGTTCTGGAATTTCCAAGTCACCTTCTGACCATAGCTACATAATAGAATATGGAAATGATTCCAAATATGTACCAAAAATATTTACTAAATAATTACTATATACCGCATGGTGTAATATAAATAGTGTATGTTTTGTTGGGTTTAGGGTGGTCACAAATTAAACACATCTCAGACTTAAGAAGCTTACAAGGTAGTAAGATGCCATTGGACTTTCACAGACATCAAGAATAAGAAGCAGAAAGTACTAACAGCACATGTTGCTTTTATCAGGAAAATTTCCCCTTACTTCTTGCTACTATCTGTTCTACTAAGAAATGTTCTGCACCCCAATCCCTTACTAAATATTATACCACTACTATGCTTACACGGCAGAGCCTGGCAAGCTACCTGTGGCGTATTCGATATGCCAAAAACAGTAACAAGTCTCACAATGGAGATGTTACTGGTGCCCGCTCGAGCAAATCAATGAACAAGGGATGACAGTGCTACAGTGTTACTATGCTTACAGTATAGAGTTGCCATCCTTCTACCACAATACAGTCATAATGTAATCCTCCTCTCTTAACAAAACGTTCCTCTTTCTAAAGAATCAGGACTTTGGGGCCAGAGTGATAGTACAGCAGGTAGGACATTTGCCTTGCATGCAATGGACACAGATTTGATTCCCAATATCCCATATGGTCCCATGAGCTCCACCAGGGGCAATTCCTGGCTTCAGAACCAGAAGTTATCTCTGGGAATTGCTGTTTTTTCTCCCCCCACAAAAAAATCAGGACTTTGTTCCTGTATATTCAGAGGTGACAGCAGCATATGTAATATATATATATATATTACATATACAATCCAGGGGCTGGGGCTTATAAAGTATGTGCCACCTGAGCCTCCAGTAAAAACTAAAACAGGCAAAAAAAATAATATTAATATATATAAGCTCACTCTAAGATTATTGATTTTATTCCTGTGTAAATGAATGCCTCCATGTTCCCTGGTGAACAAAGAAAAGAGAGGTTTCTTCTTTTTAAAAAAAATTTATTGAATCAACATGAGATAGTTACAAGCTTTCATGTTTAAGTTACAATCACACAATGATCAAGCACCCATCCCTCCACCAGTGCACATTCCCCACCATCGATATCCTTGGTATAACTCCCCTTTCCCACCCTCACCCTGCCTCCATGGCAGACAATATTCCCCATACTGTCTCTCTACTTTTGGGCATTATGGCTTGCAACACAGACACTGAGAGGTCATCATGTTTGGTCCATTATCTGCTTTCGGCACACATCTCCCATCCCAACTGATTCCTCCAGCCATCATTTCCTAAGTGATCCCTTCTCTATTCCATCTGCCTTCTCCCCTCCGCTCATGAAGCAGGCTTCCAGCTATGGGGCGAGAGATTTCTTCTTAATAAGAAGTATATGAAAAAAAGAAGTATATGAAAAGTTGCCAGGGACAAACATTTACTGAGACTTGTGAAGGGCAAATAGAATTTGAACTTGAGCAGTCATAGAAACCAAAGAGATGATACTTTGACGAACACTTCAAGAAGGCTTCTGCTTCAGCCATGTTGAAATAAATGGTACCAAATTTCCTATTCTATTATTAATATCTTTTAAAAACTGGGTCAGATATGCAGAACAACTGTACTTGGGCATAGGAATGTTATACATAAACAACAGCACGATTAAGTTGAACTCCATTTTGTTGTTAATGATGAAAGGAAAGCGAACACAAGACAAACTGAATTCAAGAGATAGATATTGGGAGTCAGGAAAGGTGATATGAGTGAAATTTGTTGGACAAAGCACAGGGAAGGAGGAAGTTATTCAATAAAAGACATTTAGGAATCCAAGGAGAAATACACAGAGTTCTATTGTTCAATATTAAACCTCATACACACATAGAGAGAAATTCCTTGGTCCTTGTGATTTGAGCCATACTGTTTAGAAACTCAAACATTTATTCTTAGCTTAACTCTACCCAATGAGACACTGTTCAATGAGTTATGCAGTTGTCTGCTTCCTTTAAATCTCATTGAACACTTTCCTACTGAGCAACTAGAGATGAAAATTTAAAGAGAGGACAGTGGTTAGATTGTAGATGTGGGTGACAACCATTGGAGACTAACTTGGTATATTTTCAGGTGGGTTCTAGGGCTGCTCTACTGGAGAAATACTATTTTCCCTTACTTTCATCAAATAAATGGATGAGAAAAATTAAATCGAGTGCAACACAGGTGGTAATGTGAATCAAGGTTCTGATGTTAAGATTTCATTTTCCTCTCAGAATACTTTCCTCTAACTAATCCAGTCTCACTTTCTTGTGTTTGCCTTTATAGACCTCTCTCTCTAGAACTATCAGGCGGTGAGGTATGAGTTAAAATGAGAGTCTGGACATGACTGAATAGCCTACTCTTTATCTCCTATCGAGTCTCTCCAGCAAGCTTGGAGGGAACTTTGAGGCAGAGAGTTTGGAAAAACAAGCGTATATAAGTGGGCAAACTGAAAGGAAATCTTTTGCACGTGATCTAGCTCCAAGGAAAAGTTGAGCCAATAGACATTTCCAGAGGCTTCTTTCTAGCTTTCTGACGTTAAATGGAAGTTCATCTGGTAGAGAACATGAAGTCTTTCAGAGTTCTTTTTTTTCATCTTCCCCTCTCTAGGGTAAAAGACTGGTCCTGGGAAATGACTGTCTCCAGGGACATTTGCCAGCTGTTGTTTCTTCTCCAGCCTATGACTAGATTTGGGAGAAAATGCTTGAAACTTTGTACCAAAGTCAGCAGTCACCCACACTACGGAGTTCCACATGCAGGCCCCAAGGTGAAAAGATGAAAACTCTGAATGAGTGGAGGCAAAGCAAACAGGTTATTCCAGCATATAAAATCCACGTTGGCATTCAGGCAGGCACTGGATCTATTTAAACTTTGTAAACTACTGCTTCTCGGTCTCCACCCTGACTAAAGGACGAAAGGCCAGTTTCTCAGGTAGCTCAGTCCTAGCAGTGAGGAGCAGAAGCCTTGCCCCATTTAAGTCATTGTCATTAAAGTGTCTTGGAGGTATACCAAGGAAGTGAACTATGAAACAAACGGACTGGCAGCAAGTATGGTTTGTGAGCCGTTTCTCTGTGGAAAGGGATTGGAATCCAAAGATTTAATGTTCTTCTGGTTGAGGAAGCCATGTAGTCAGGCTGCAGTCTGCAGTCATTAACTGAAATTTATAAATATTGAAATGCAATATTTCAATTGTATTTAAATATTTATAAATACATAATTTTTATAAATTATAAAAATAATATATAATTAAATATAATTTATATATCATATAGATAATATATAAATACAATAATATATAAATATTATATATTATATAATTTATATAACACAATACATCTTATATATAATACTTAAAGTATAATAAGTATATATTACTTAATACATATTAAGTAATATATACTTAATATATTACTTAATTATTAATAGTAAGTAAAGAGCGTTTGCACTTTAAGTAAAGAGTGTTTGCAGCATGATGGCAAGCACTGGAGAAGAGTAGCGTATAGTGGAATTCCCCCTCCCCCTGTTAGACCTCAGTGCACACCACGTAGGTGTGCTTACCTCCCAAGACTTGATTTTCACTTCTACTAGGAGGACATGAGTTCCTGGGAAACTTCCCAGGGAATATCATTCACGATGCAAATGTCTTTTCCTCCTTTTGGGAGAACAAGAGTCCTCAAACTCTCAAGCTGCTTGTTTCATTACATTCACAGAATGGATTGCACGCTTGTCCTGACAAGAAATCGAACAAGTGAAATTGCAACTGTTGGAAAATGGGACCCACCCAATGAGTTATGCCAGACACGTGAGCACATGTAGTGGGAAACAAGAGACAACATTCTGCTCCCAAAGTGACTAATAAGAACTTTTCTTGTCACAGATACTCAGCACCTGCTCTGGTCTCAAGAAATGTGTCATAGAATGTCCGGGGTGGTAGAGCTCTTAGTAAGAACATATTGTAAAAGAATAAACCAAGCACAAAGAGTGTTAGTGATTTCCTCAAATTCAGATACAAATGCTTGAGCAATGGTGTATTATTCATTTTGACTTTTGCAATGTCAAAGCTTTCAAGATTCTTAGTAATGAAGCTACTGTCCCCTGGACTTATAGGAGACACTGAGGCCCAGAAACTGAAAATAGTTGCTCAAGGTAAGTGTTCAAATTGTCATTCAAATCCAGTCTACTGGACCACCTGAGGACAAACGTGCTTTGCTTTTTGTTATACTACTTTTCCGATTTAGTTTGGGAACAAACAAGATCTACAGAGGAAGGAAATGAAGTTATTGGGCTCAATGATGCCGAGGCTCTTTGTTAAACTGTTCCCAGGGATGTCCTGAAGTCCCTCACGCAAAAGGAAGCTCTGAGTCAGATGAGTTAGGGTCAGCAGGACTGAAACAATGGGCCTCTGAAGGCATTTCTCTAATTTTTCCCTACGCTTCCGCTGTTCTCTGCTAGTTACCTTCTGACTGACCTGTAAGCAATAGTGTCAACTTTGACCAATGAGAAAATAACTCAAAACTGAGTCACTCACATTGGGATTCAGGTGATGGCCTGAAATGAGAGTAGAACAAAGATATTTGGGGATGAGGATGTGATCGAGAGTCGTTTACTCGTCTCTTGTGAGCTATTCCCTGACATGTAGGCATTGAAGCATAGGACACACAAAGGAAGACACTCAAATATATATTTCATTGTCAAGGGATAGAAGAAAATAGGACTTTTCATCATGGACTAGATAAAAATTAATGTTCTAATGAAGTATAATGGGGAAAACGTGAATAAAATTTATTCTATATGTATCCAAAACAATTTCCATTGGAAAATATAGCCCATTATTCTTGACAAATACCAAAATCTGCTTCTCACCATGAAATCATCTTGTGCATGTCTCAGCATCACCTTTTCTAGTCTTTATTCTGAGACCAGATTCTTTTTTTTTTTAAATTATAACAGAGCATTTAATTACACCAGTTTTCCATCAATACACAAAACATTTAGTGATGATTATATTGGCCATTTCCACTGGTTGGCAGGAGGTTCTTCTACTAAAGGCTCCCATGGCTTCCATTGCATCATTTTTCTTGCCAGACTTAGTTCATTTTCAGCCTGCAGAATCACCTCTTCTATTTGGCCACCTTGAAGCTTATCTTCTAATTTTTTAACATCTGGTTCTGCTTTAACCATACCCAGCTTCTCATTTGTTATCTGTTCGGTATACTTCCTGTAGGCCGCATTTGCAGGCATCTGCTCAAGAACATCAATAATCTTTGTGTATAGAATTCTTAGTCTCTCGTGCGGACTCTCGCAGACCGCCAAGCCCACCAGGCCGGTCGTCTTCTTCAGCAAACCCGCCATGACAGCGCCTGCGAGTCGCCGTCGCGGGGCCCTCTGGGAGCCCGGCTCAGGCCCGCTCAATCCACTACCGACACCGCCGCTCCCCGAGACCAGATTCTTTAAGCCTCCAAAATGAAAATCTTGCGCCTTTAAAATATTAGTATATTTCCAAAGGAATGAGATTTACTTTTGCCTTAGTGAAAGTCTGATCAGAAATCACTCCCTAGTCCAAAATCTAGCACAGAACAGTACTTTTACATTCAATTTTTCTGTGCATTCTGATTTATATACAGGGAATTCTGGAGAGCAAAGACCACATCAGCAGCAGGGTTAGTGAGATGTCTATAAATGATGAAAAGCAGAGTCTCTGAAAACAAAGAGGCACATTTTCCATCTTACTAATTGTTTTAGCTGTCATTCCACCAATTTTTTAGACTAAGGAGATTTGATCCCTCAAATACATAATGTATAAAGAGGGCAATGTTTAAGAAAACATGTTGAGAATCAGTGATAGACTTTTGGTTTTTAAGCTCTTTATCAAATGTCTGAAATGTTTTATCAACACAGATTCATCTGAGGGCCCATACAAATTCAGTCCATTCCCTTATGTTCAACTCCTAGAGTTACCAATTACTGTTGTAACAAATTACTACAAATTGGGTGGCTTAGGACAAGACTTTTAAATTTTTATTGTTCTAGAAGGGAGAGAAATCCAAACTGGCTCTCACTGGGATAGCATCGAGGTGTTGGTAGGATTGTGAAGCTTTTGGAGTCTTTAAGGAGAGATTTTTGATTTTTTAAAAGTTTTGGTTTTGGGCTCACAAATGAGTCTCAGAACCGAGTAGCTCACTACAGGGATGGCTCCAGACTATGTGCCAGGCTGATTTCACCAGAGCACCTCAGATGGGAGCAGACGTCCTCTCTCTCTGCCTGCACTAGATGACCCTGGGCAGCCGCAAACATCCAGAAACCAATTGACATCACCCTCATAGCAAATCTTTATAGGTTCATCCTGGACCCCCACACAATAGAATAAATCTGCTGAAAAACCCAGGTATGCGGGACCAGTGACTGAAAACGCCAGGACTCAAGGGCTAGAGACTGGACCATCTCTTCCTATCTCCTCGCCCTTCTGGGGTCCTGGCGGTCATGCCCACGAACTGCCTCCGGGTACCATTTAAGCGCATTAACAGCCATAATGCAGAGACTCGTAAATGAATCTCAGGCCGAAGCAGCTTGCTGCAGAGATGGCTTCGGACTCCAATTATTTAAAATTTTAGACTCCCAGGAGCTCATGGCCACTTTTGCGGCTGCGTGATATCTCATACTTTTTTTTTGCTTTTTTGTTGAATCACTGTGAGATAGACCCTTACAGACATCTTATACTATTCATAATAAGCAATACAAAATAAATTATCTAGCATCTGCCTGTTAAGCTGGCTTTAGTGGTGGTGGGAAACTTTGAAATATTGGTGGTGGGAAGGTGTAGTGGTGGTGGGTTTGGTGTTTAAATATTGAATGTAATGGGGCTGGAGTGATAGTATAGCGGGTAGGGCGTTTGCCTTGCACGCAGCCGACCCGGGTTCAAATCCCAGAATCCCATATGGTCCCCTGAGCACCGCCAGGAGTAATTCCTGAGTGCAGAGCCAGGAGTAACCCCTGTGCATCACCAGGTGTGACCCAAAAACCAAAAAAAAAAAACCCCAAAAAAACACCTAAATATTGAATGTAATAAATTATTGTGAAAAACTTTCACGAATCACGAATCGTGAAATCCTGTTGATCATCGAGTTGCTTGAATGATCTCAGTAACCTCTATGTTCGTCCTATCCCTGAGGTTTTAGAAGCATCTCCTTTCTCGGCCTTCCAACGGTGCTGCATTTGAGGCTCTTTCAGGGTCAGGGGAATGAAAATAAAATTTACAATAATTTTTAAAAGAAAAAAAAATGTTTTATACCATCTCATACCAGTGAGGATGGCACATACCAAAAATAGTAGGAACAATCTGTGTTGGCAGAGATGTGGTGAAAAAAGAACTTTCATACACTGCCAGTGGGAATGTTGTCTGGTCTAACCTCTGTGGAAAACTGTATGGAGGTTTCTCAGTAAACTTAGAATTTAACTGTCATTTGACCCAGCAATGCCACTTTGGGGAGCTGGAGCGATAGTATAGAGAGTGGGGTGTTTGCCTTGCACGCAGACAACTTGGGTTCAATTCCTGGCATCCCATATGGTCTCCCAAGCATTGCAATTAGTAATTCCTAAGTTAAGAGCCAGGAGTAACCCTTGCGCATCACTGGGTGTGACCCAAAAAGAAAAAACATTACACTTTGGGGCATCTATCCCCAGGACATAAAAACACTCAAAAGGATGTATGTAGACAATTATTCATTGCTGCACTCAGTACAATAGCTAAGCTATGGATTCAACCTAGGTGTTCAATGGAAATTAATGGATTATGAATATGTGTTATAAATACACAATGGAATACTATGCAACTGAAAGGAATAATGAAAGGAATAATGAAATCATGCAACTTTCTGCAATGTGATTGGAACTGGAAGATATAATGTTGATTTAAGTAAGCCAGAAGAAGAAAGACAAACAGAGGATGATCTCATTTATCTGTGGCATATAGAATACTGAATTAGGAAAAGTACTACCATAAAAGGAGATGCTTAGGTCACCCTTGTTATTATTCTATCACCCTTGTTAAGAGAAGAGAAGGACAGTGAAGGAACGAAATCAAAGGGGAAAGAAAAGAATGGGAAGAAATGAGTGAACAGGCATCAGGGTGTCAGTTATAACAGTGATATGGGTGAGTGGTATAGTAATATATCCAAAATACAGACTCAACAACACTGAAAACATAAGATCTAAGACTGAAACCACTGAAACTTTGTAATGTTTCCATCAAGTTAACATGTGGGGATGTGGGTTGTGGGAGGGGAATATAGGTGGAGGGAGGTTGATACTGGTGATGGAATTGGTGTTGAAATATATGCCTAAAACGCAATTATCTATAAATGTGTAAAACATAGTTCTTTACCAAAGCTAAAAAATTTAAAAGTAAAAATTAAAATGTTGCTATTTAATTAAAAATGGTGATTTACAAAGTTATTGATAATTGAATTTGACATATAATGTTCTATCACAAATCCCATCACCAGTTTATGTGCTTCCTACGTCCTGCCACCTTAATAGGCACATTTTAAAATTTCGTGGTTGTAGTTTGGATCTCATGTTTTCAGCGCTGTTGAATCTGTGCTTTGGATATACCACTTCTCCACATTACCATTAAATCTGAGGCCCCTGACACCCATTCCCCCATCACTTCCCTTTCTCATATTCTTCTTTCCTTTATTTCTTTTCTCCTCTGTCCTTTGCTCCTACACTCTGGGGTCAAGGGTAGTCTAGGTACCACCCTGCCCTTTACTACATTGAATTTCCTTGTCCTGTTATTCCATATACTACAGATAAATGAAATCATCTTATTTGTACTTCTTCTTCCACTCAGCATATCTTTAAGGAGAGAATTTTATTCCCTCTTCCCACACTTAGAGTCTTCTCTTTCCCAAATTCCTGGCTACTGGATTCATTATAATATATTCAAAATTGCTTATTGTGTCTTGCTCATAATGTTCAACTTTTTTTCTTCCATTATTATATCCCCGTCTTTTTTTCTTTTTGGGTCACACCCGGCGATGCACAAGGGCTACTCCTGGCTCAGGAACTCAGGAATTATTCCTGGCGGTGCTTTGGGGACCATATGGGATACTGGAAATCGAACCCTGTTGGACTCATGCAAGGCAAACACCCTACCTGCTGTGCTATCGATCCAGCCCCTATGTCCCCTTCTATGGTTCCTAAGATACTTCTTGTTGCATTGGGCACATCCTGCTAATACAAAGTAATTTTCACATCTCAATTATTAATTTATTTATGTCTGCAGAGTCTCTTTTGCCATGTATGGTGACATATACATTGATTCTTTTTCACTGAAATAGTATGACACTACATAAAGTATTATATGAGTTTCAGGTATACGTTATTAACAATCAGAGTTCTAAGGATTAGGACTTGGATATCTATGGAGGAATGTCATCATTTTATCTAACACATAAATCCAAGGTGATTTCCAAAGCCTTTTTAAATTTTCCTACTGTTCTACATTCCTTCTTGTTTTTGTTTTTGTATCACATCCAGCAATGCCTAGGGGTCACTTCTGGCTTTGCACCCAGGGATCACACCTGACAGGGCTCAGGAGACTATATGTGATTCAGGTGATCAAACCCATGACAGCAGCATGCAAGACAAGCACCATAAGTGCTGAATTATCTCTCTTGATCCTCCAAATTCTTTCTAAACACTTTTTATTGCTTTAAGTATCATTCTGTTTAGCACTTGATTTTGTTTTAATTATTTCATATCCAAATAGTTATTCACTAATACCTTCATTTAAATAGTATTTACTGAAGTAGGAGGAGATAGAAAGACTGGATCATGTGCTTTGACTTGTGGGAGGTTAAGGTTTGATCCCTGGCAGCACACAGCCTTCTGAGCACTGCCAGAATTAACAATAAGCACCAAACCAGAAGTAGTCTTTTTAACACCAAGCAGTAAAATATGATTTATTGTCTTGTATGTCTACTTTATGCTACATTCTTGATGAACATTAAGAAAAAGATATGACTCTTGTCTTAAAGGAACTCACAGTTTAATGAGGGAGAAAACATGCATATAAGGTTGCAAAAGAAGATGTTTAAAGAGAAAAGGTAGAAATATATATTTGCAGGTTTGAAAGAAAGCAAAGTTGATTTGACCTAAGGGATGTCTTCATGCCAGAAGTAATCTTTGAACTAGATGAGAGCTAGTCACAAAGGAAGACCAAAAAGTACATTTTTCAGTAAAGCGGACAGACACTTTAAACTTACACATGTTTATCTTTTTTACTTTAGATAGTGTGCAACTTCCTTGAAGTCAGTCATGCTGTTTCGTTTTTCGTTTTTCTTCTCTGTGTCATTCAAAATTTAACCTAGAGTGGGACTATTAAAGATATATAATGAAAATGTGTTGGCCAAATGAATTCTAAAGGAGATAAAAGAATCCCCTGGCCATGTCAACATCAATGGCAACAGTCTTTTTTTTTTCAATGGCAACAGTTTTGACCATCTACAAAATGAAACTGGATAAGGTATTTGAAACAATGATTGTTGAACCTTGGCCAATAAAAATTGCAGAACTGGGCAGGATTCCTTAAATCAGGAAAACAATAAAGGTGGTCTCTGCGACTGCTGCAGCCCCTGCTGGATGTACTTTATATATCATTGACTGAGGAAGGGGAAGCTCTAAAGCAGAGCTCGGTAATATCACCCAGTTAAGAACACAAAAATTAAAAGAATTTACCTCTGAAACAGCTAGAATTTGTAGAACTGAGTACCAAAGAAGAGGGAAAGATAACCCTCCAGAAAAGTGCTTGAGACCCCCTTGGGTCTTTTGCTCAAAGGTGTGCATGGATATGGAGAAACTCCACAAGACCAGGTAAGGCAAACAAACTTCGTGTTTGTAACCTGAATAATTCCCAGAACTGACTGACACTCATTGGGAGACTTTCAGATTCTGATCAAAGTGGAGAGGTCGCACTGAACACCAGAGAGATTCACAAAGAATGGCAGGAATTTGAAGTAGGCTTAATTAGCATTAGTCTAGCGGGTATGCTGGACATACCTGAACAAAGCTGAAAAACAAGACTTGAAAGAATCAAGATGACCTACAAGTAACCTTTCTGTCAGAAGGAACTTAAACACTTCTGGAACTTAACAAAATCTAGCCCCTCAAGAATGTAATATTCATGCTGTCAAGACTTCAGTAAAAAAAATTACAGGGCCAGGAAAATTTCACAGAGCACTTCCCTTGCATGTGTGAGGCTCTGGTACAACACCAACATTACTTTCCTGGAAAAGGTAAGAAAATATGACCCATAGCTAGGAGAAAAATAAGCCCATCTAAATAGACTCATAAATTAGAAGAATAATGAAAATAGCAGACAAGGAGTTTTTTTAAAGGTATAGTATGTGTAATTGTAAATATATTTAACTTCTGCCAGGATAACATAAACATAAAGAGGAGAGAAATATGAAAAATGGAACTATTCCCACAATGGGAAAATATGAAAGAAATCATAAACTAGGTTTCACATCTATCTACAGAAGAAATTGGCTAAAGAAGAACAAGTAAGCTCTCTTGTGGAAAATTATAACAACTGGGTATAGGATGACTCCCTCACCCTTTTGGGCATCTGAGCTATGTAGAGAAAGCACATAGGAAATTCTTGTTTGGATCATATCATTATCCTTCCATTTATTTAAATCAATCCTTGTTCCCCAAGACATAAGGGGAAATATTAGGTTTGATTCTTGGAGGAGAGTTAAATATTGTCATCACCTTACAGGGTCGGAGAGATAGTACAACAGGTAGGGTGCTTGACTTGCATACAGCCAACTTGGTTCATCCCCTGACATCTCATATGGTCCCTGAGCACCACCAGGAGTAATTCCTGAGTGCATAAATAGAAGTAACCCCTGGGTATTTCTGGGTGTGGCCCACAAACAAACAAACAAACAAACAAACAATCAAATCCAAATTGTCACCTTGCTTGTCCAAAGTTTCCATTCATCCAAAAATCACGTATCAAGAATGTACAAAGATCAAGACATCAAGGATAGAAAATGAATAAAAATGGTCCCTGTCAACTGGGAGATATAGGAATCTAGATCCAACAAAAATTTATGGATCCTCGGATCCAAATTCCTTGGATCCTTTTTAGTAAAATTTCTAAAGATCCAAGATAGGGCATATCAAGATATTCCTTCCAGGGTAAGGATGAATTGCTATATTAGTCCCTTAATTAAAAAGGTACAATTTCCAATAAGGCTCTAGAGTTCGGAAACAACATACCAATACTCAGTTGGGTATTTTACTTGCATGGAGAAACACCAACAGAGACACCAAATGCACAATTACATACCAATTAACGGGTACTTATCAACGGTTTAGCTAGATAGTTAGGGTCTTAGGAGAATGACTTGAAAATAAATGCAAAAAAATTTGAGAAAGAGGTATGTGGGTTGTCTTCCGTATATGGCTCAAAAAAAGGAATATTGGTGGTGGAGAATGGGCACTGGTGGAGGTATGGGTACTCGATTATTGTAGGACTGAAACATAATCATGAAAGTATGCAAGTCTGTAAGTGTATCTCACGGTGAGTCTTTAAAAAATAAATAAATTTTTAAAAATATGTGAAGATATTTGCATCCCACATGAATGCTTATGAAAAGATGACTTCAGCAGCGGAGTATTTTAGAAATGAAATGGAAAGAGTGACCTTTCTGTTTACTCCTATCATTACCCAAAGAGCTCATAAACAAAGCCACCGTGTTAACAAATCTAGAGATTCTGCATGAGATCAGCAATATGTGTTGCCACTTTTGAGTGCCTTACCTATCCACAGTAGATACAGACTAACCACTTAACCCGTGATATAGTTCTACTACCCAGGAAGCAGGTCAATTAAAATTGGACTGCTTTAACTTTGGAAGGAGATTATAAATTGGCAATCCTCAGGCTGGAGATAAAGTACAGAACATAGGGTGCTTGACTTGGGCATGGTCGATCTGGGTGAGACCCTAGGCACCCCATATGATCCTCTGAGACCCAGCAGGACTTATTCTTTTTTTATTTTTTTTATTGAGTCACCATGTGGAAAGTTACAAAGTTTTCAGGTTTAAGTCTCAGTTATACAATGCTCGAACACCCATCCCTTCACCAGTGCACATATTCCACCACCAAGAATCACAGTATAGCTCCACCCCGCACCCCCACTCCCTTAGCCCCCCCACACCCCTAGCCCCCCCCGCCTGTGTAACTAATAAATTTCACTTTACTTTCACTTTGATTGCATTCAATATTTCAACAAAACTCACTATTATTGTTTGGAGAGTCTCTCCCCTAAAGTCGGACCTGCTGAAAAGGAAGCATTAGATAATTTGTTTTCCATCAGCAGGACTTATTCTTAAACACAGAACCAAGAGTAAGCCCTGAGCATAGCTGGGTGTGGCCCAGACCCCACCCCCTATACACAAACACACAAATGATTAATGTGATTGGCATTTTGGAAGGGTTGAATGGTAGCAAATATGTGGCAGGTTAAGAACATCAATGGGTAGTTTCCTAATTTTCATGGAACACAGTTTTATTATATTAAGACAGAGACAAATCAAAGGCTGACCACTTTCAAGCTCTTAGCTTATTTTCTTTTTTCTTTATTTTTTAAATTTTATTGAATCACTGTGAGATAGTTACAAGCTTTCATGTTTGGGTTACAATCACACAATGACTCTTACCTCCACCAGTGCACATTCCCCACCACCAATATCCCCGGTATACCCCCCCTTTCCCACTCTCCCCCTGCCTCCATGGCAGACAATATTCCCTATACTCTCTACTTTTGGGCATTATGGCTTGCAACACAGACACTGAGAGGTCATCATATTTGGTTCATTATCTACTTTCAGCAGACATCTCCCATCCCGAGAGATTCCTCCAGCCATCATTTTCTTAGTGATTCCTTTTCTATTCCATCTGCCTTCTCCCCTCCACTCATGAAGCAGGCTTCCAGCCATAACATCTGTACCTATATGTTCATTGCAGCACTGTTCACAATAGCCAAAATCTGGAAACAACACAAGTACTCTAGAACAGACGACTTCTTAAGGAAACTTTGGTACATCTACATAATGGAATACTATGCAGCTGTTAGGAGAGATGAAATAATAAAATTTGCTTATAAATGGATAGACATAGAGAGTATCATTCTAAGTGAAATGAGTCAGAAAGAGAAGGACAGACATAGAAGGACTGCACTCATTTGTGGAGTATAGAATAACATCACATTAAGCTGACACCCAAGGACAGTAGATACAAGGGCCCATAGCTAGAAGTCTTAGCTTATTTTCACTTCACCTGTTTTTCTTGTTCCACCATATCAACTTGCACTGTAATTATTTCACAGGCAAAATCATGGTGTTCATTTTTCAGTTATTTGACTTTTTCCTGTCCCTATCTCAGATACATTTGGCTGATGAGCAGTTTAGAATATATTCTCTGAGGTGGTCTTTAGAGTCAGTTTGCTCCCTAACTTGAAATTTTCTACTGTGTACCTTTTTGATAATTGAGGCTAACTGGGAAAAGTGGAGCTTCTTGGGTAAAGGGGAAAAAGAATCAGTCTCTTCCAAGACCTGAGACTCCTCCATTGAGTCAAACAGGGTAAAGATTCCCTACATATCTCCTTCCCCGCCTCTCTCCCTCTCAATGCCAGGGATCAAACTCAGGGCCTCAAACATTAAAGACTATCTCTCTAGTATTGAGCTGCAAACCTGGCTCTTCTTCCCCTGCCCCTCAACTGAGGCATAATTGATAAGAATAGTATATATTTAAGACGCACAATGTATATTTATACTGTAGCACTGTCATCCTTTTGTTCATCAATTTGCTTGAGCGGGCACCAGTAACATTTCCATTGTGAGACTTGTTGTTACTGTTTTTGGCATATTGAATCGGTAGCTTGCCAGGCTCTGCCATGCGGGCAGGACACTCTCAGTAGCTTGCTGGGCTCTCCCAGAGGGACGGAGGAATCCAACCCGGGTGGGCCGCATGCAAGGCAAACATCCTACCCACTTTGATCCAGTCCATTTTTGGACCATATATTTATACATATACATATACTGTATATTTATGCATATATATTATTAAATTATCACAATCAAGATAATTAATGTATGACCTCACAGAGTTGTTACTTTGTGCTCTTATTTTGTTATAAGAGCATTAGATCTACTCTATTAGTAAATATCAAGAATATATTAACAGCCCTGTTAAATATTTTCCAAGCCGGATATGAAATAACCAGAACTTAGTCATCTTCCTTAACTGAAATCCATGCCCCTTGACCAACATTTAAATCCTTTTCCCCCTTCGCCCAGGCCATGACAGTCATCATTTTGCACTATGACTCTGACTATTTTAGATTCCACATGTCAGTAAGGTCATTCAACTTTCATCTTCTTGCGTCTGGCTTATTTCATTTAGCATAATTCCCCTAAGTTTTATCCATGCTGTTGCCAGTGGCAAGATGATCTTGGTGATCCCATTTTTTTTAAGCAAACAATTTTTATTTAGCAGAAATCAGAAAATTTTGGTTCAGAGACTAAATTTTGTTGTTGAAGCGAATTTTCTTTTTAATTTTGATCACTGTTTTTATTTTTTTGTGTGTTTTTTTATTAGTTTATTTTTAATTAGAGAGTCATCGTGAGGGTACAGTTACAGATCCATACATCTTTGTGCTCATGTTTCCCCCATACAAAGTTCGATAACCCATCCCTTCACCAGTGCCCATTCTCCACCACCAGTAATCCCAACATCCCTCCCCCCCTCCCCAGTCCCGTCTCCCCCCACTCCACCCTGCCACTATGGCAGGGTATTTCCTTTTGTTCTCTCTCTCTGATTAGGTGTTGTGGTTTGCAATAAAGGTGTTGAGTGGCCATTGTGTTCAGTCTCTAGTCTGTATTCGGCCCACATCACCCTTCCCCCACATGACCTCCAACCACATTTTACTTGGTGGTCCCTTCCCTGAGTTACCCAGAATGAGAGACCAGCCTCCAAGCCATGGAGACAACCTCCTGGTACTCATTAACCATATATTCATTGACACTGAGACTGTTTTGACAGACTGACTACTGCGAACAGTGCCGCAATTGAACATGAGCCTATAGATATTCTTTCAAATACAGATTTCATTTCCTTTGGACATATAGTCAGAAGCAGATTTCTTGGCCACACAGTACTTGAGTTTTTAATATTTTGAGCTACCAAACTGTTATGCAAATCAGTTATGCAAAAAATTGTATATTTACTATGCAAAGTGAATATACCAATTTACATTTCCATCAGAAGTTCACAAAGGTTCTCTCTTCTCCATGTGTTTGTTGATATTTATTATCTTTTGCCCTTTCAATAATACAAACGCTAATAGATTTACTTCAGTGTGGTTTTGATTTGCATTTCCCTTATGATGAATGAAGTTGAGTTCTTTTTCTCTGCTGTTGGCCATTTGTATTACTTTTTTGAAGAACTGTCTATTAAATTTCTTTACCTATTTGTTATTTGGGCTACTAATCTTTTTGCTCCACAGCTTTATGTATTCCTTCTAAGTTTTGCATAGTAACTAACTCCTTATCAGATATATTATTTGTAAGTATTTTCTCCTATTTTGTAGGCTGTCTTTTAATTTTGCTGTTTGCTTTGCTGTGCAGAAGAAACTCTTTGGCATGATATAGCCCTACCTGTCTGTTTTTGTTATTGTTCATTTTGCTTTGTGTATCATCTATAATCTGCTATCAAGATATTTGACACATAACAAAGTTTCAGTGGTTTCTGCTTATGTCTCATATTTTCAGTTTTGTTGAATCTGTGTTTTGGATATATGTCTATAACCACTCAACCATATCACCAGTATAACTGAAGGCCTGATACCTGTTCACCCATTACTTCCAGTTTTCTTCCTCCCACCACCTTGATTTTTTTTCTTTCTCTGTCCTTCTCCTTTCTAAACACTGGGGTGAAGGGTGATCTATTCATCCTTATTTTACTACATATATTCCTTTATCAAGTATTCTATATACCCCAGATAAGGGAGATCATCCTGTGTTTGTCTTCACTCAACATAATATCTTCCAGTTCCAACTACGTTGCAGTACAATTTAATGATTTCATCATTCCTTGCAGCTGCATATTATTCCATCTTTATAAACTATTCATCTGACATTGGACATCTTAGCTATTGTTCTGAGCACAGCAATGAATACTGGTGTGCATATGTCCTTTTGAGAGATATTTTTATTGAATCACCATCAGATACAGTTACAAAGCTGACCGTGGTCAGGTTTCAGTCATACAGTATTCCAACATCCATCTCTTCACTAGTGTACATTTACCACAACCAATATTCCCAGTTTCCCTCCCACCACACACCCCACATCCCTGTCTCTATAGCAAGCATTTTCCTTCTCTCCCTCCTCTCTTTCTTTATCACTTTCTTTCTCTTTCTCTCCCCCACCCCACCTCTCTGTCTCTGTTTAAGAGAATGTTTTTATTTCCTGGGTGTAGATTACCCAAAGTGGAAATGCTGGGTCATGTGGCAGTTCAATTATAAATTTACTAAGAACTATCCATACTGTTTTCCACAGGGGTTGGATCAGACAACATTCCCAGCAGCAGTGGATAAGAGTTCCTTTTCACCGTGTTCCCACCAACACAGATTGTTCCTGCTATTTTTGATATGTGCCATTCTCAGTGGTGAGAATCTCATTGTCATCTTGATTTGGAATTCTTTGATGATAAGTTTTGCTGAGCATTTTTTCATGTGCTCACTGACAATCCACCTGTCTTCCTCTGAGAACTGTCTATTTATTCCTCTCCCCATTTGTTGATAGGGATTTTGAATTGTTTTGTTGTTGTCGATCTTTGTGAGTACTTTAATTTTTCTATTTTATAAAGTAGTTCACAACATTTGATTATTTTTAATATTCAAACACCGATCCCACCACCATTACACCTTCCCACCACCATATTTCAGATGTTTCCATCCCGAACCCCAATCCCTGCCCCAAAGCAGAGCCGAAATAATGTATTTTGGATTGTTTGTTATGGAAAACTCCTGAAAATGCTACAAAAACTATCCTTAGAGGAAAGAGTGTGAAGATTGTTGTATTTCACCCAGGGGCCATTAAGCCCTTCTATAAGAGATCACTAAAATGTTGTTAAATGTTGTTAAAATGTTGTTAAATGTTGTTAACTCCCATATTTGTTGTTAAAGCCTTTGTGCTTATATATATATACATATATATATATCTGTAAAAAAGATCTTCCCTCTAAGATTGGTTGCCTCCTACTTTGAACTCCATCCTATGTGGTGCGGTACTCTTGGAGTATGGGTAGGGTGTGTGGTGTGAAGTGTCCAGGAGTAGGTTCACTCATGGGTGAGCCTTGGTCCAAGCATGGCGGTGGTTGAGTTCTGGAGGTTTTCTGCTGCTGGGGTTGGGTCCCTTGAGGTGGGGAGGGCTCTCCCCCGCCCCGCTCTGGGGAGTCCCATCTGAGTACTTTTTATATCCTGAATTTCCTAACATATTTATTACAGAGACAAATGTTTTTTCATTGTGTATTTTTCATCCACCTTATCAAGGGTTGTTTGACTGGAAGTGCATGAATTGATTTCTCAGTTCTATACTCTGTTCCATCTATCTGTATACCTATTTTTATGACAGTTCCCTATTGTTTCGATTACTCCTTTGTAATACAATTTGGGGCTGGAGCGATAGCACAGCGGGTAGGGCTTTTGCCTTGCACACTGCCAACCCAGGTTCCATTCCTCCACCCCTCTCGGAGAGCCCGGCGATCTACCAAGGGTATCCCGCCTGCATGGCAGAGCCTGGCAAGCTACCCGTGGCGTATTCGATATGCCAAAAACAGTAACAACAAGTCTCACAATGGAGACGTTACTGGTGCCCGCTTGAGCAAAGCGATGAGCAACGGGATGACAGTGAGACAGTGATACAGAATACAATTTGAAACCAGACAGTATGATATTCCCAGCTTCATTCTCCTGGAGCAAACTCTTTTCACTAGTCAAGGATATATTGTGTGTTTATGAACATTAAGATTATTTTTTATTTCTGTAATAATATCCACTGGGGTCCAGAGAGATAATACAGAAGTTAGGCACTTGCCTTGCCATGACCAACACTGGTTCAATCTCCAACACTGCATGTAGTCCCCTGAGCACAGAGCCAGGAGTAAATCCTGAACATAGCTGGGTTTAGACAACCCCACCCAAAATTCCATTGCAATTTTGATGGAGATAGAAATGAATGTGTAGATCATTTAGTGTATTATGGATGTTTTAATATTTAGTTAGTTTTTATATTCAATATTTATATTTAGTATTTATATTTAATATTTAGTTAGTAATATAAATATTTATTTAATATTTAGTTAGGATGCTTTCCCATTTATTTGTATCTACTTTAATTTCCTTCCTCAATTTTATATTATTTCCAATAGATCAATTTTATGGTTTTGATAAAGCATATTGGTAGAGGTGGGTTGGGCTGCACCCAATGGTACTCAGGGTTTCCTCTTGTTTCTGTGCCCAATAATCACTCCTGGTGGTACTCAGGATACCTAATGTGGTGCTGGGAATTGGGGTAGGATGTGTGCAAGGTAAATGCCGTAATTACTGGATTACTGTTCTGTTCTTCTTTGGTTAAGTACATCTTTAAGCATTTTATTGTTGTTACTGGTGATATTATTTTCCAGCCTGTTCATAGGGGCTTTAATTTTCACTGATCTCACGTAGAAAATCAAGAAATTAATTAGATCAGAGCTCTCCTACTCCCTCCAAAACAAAATCTTATCCCAAAGTTCAAATAAGGAAATAACATAAAAATAGCATCTGTTGAATCAGGCTGCAACTTGCATGCTCCCTTAACCTAATGACCTCTGGAGTGACATCATGTAGTTCAATGCCCAAACAATTTCTTCAGCCTTTGTGGAAAAAGAGAACATCATTTATTGAGTGTTTACTAGATGCCACACCCTGGATAGGCAGCAGTCAAGATTCTGTTTGGGCTTTGTTTTTGGGGCCACACCCAGCAGTGTTCAGGGTTTATTTCTAGCTTTGTGCTTAGGGATTGCTTCTGGCTGTATTCAAGGCCCAGATGTGGTGCTAGGAACCCAATCCAAGCTGGTCATAGATAAAGCAAGTGCTGTACCAAAGCAAGCGTCTGGTACCATGATTTAAGACATAACATTTTGGTGGGAGAAGGAAGCAGCAAATGACCAGAACAAAACTAAATGGACAGTGTCAAGGTAAGGGTATCCTGATTGGAAAAAAAAAGTCTCAAGCCATTTCAGAAAATAAAGGGGAGTTCAGAAAGAAGCACATAGCTTTGTCTAGCTTTGAAACATGACTTTGCCAGGCTGCTGGGACACTGATGTGCTCTTGACATTGATGTGCCCTTGAAAGGGCCACTTGGAATGCTCCCATATTCATATTGGTTCTAAAAGGCCCTTTTGTTTGGAAGCCCCTTTCAGACTTTGCATGATGTGATGATTACCTCCAATAGATGTTGATCAACTGAAAAGAGCTCTCCAATGCTTTTGGACGTTGCCCTGTGATAAAGGGACATGGAATGCCGAGGCCAGGTGTTCAGACTCCCATAAATGGGTAGAAACAATGCAAATAGAGTTAGAATCAGAGAATAGCCAGGCCACTCTGAATTGCGTCATTAGAGAATGGTGGTGATAGAAAAAGGCACCTGCTTTGTATGTCAGTTCGGCTTCAGCTTGGAGGGCTGAGACTAATGGAGGAGAAGTAGGGCAAAGCAAAAAGGCTCTTTATTGGGGAATCAAACTTACTGGAAACTTACCATAGAAAACAAAACCTCTGACGATCAAAAGCTTTTGAAATTTCCTGTTCGGCATTAGTAGGAAATAGGCTGACATTTAAGAGCCTGAACCAGCTAGCCCGAGGCAGCCAGTCCACTTTATCTTGGGCTACTTTTTGACCATTACCTTCTACTGAAGTCCGCTAGATCTTGACCGCTAAAGAAATAGAGCCCTTGAATGTCCCTTCTTATGTTTCACCTCATTCTCTTTCTCCATCCCTCCCTGCCATGGCCGTGTTTCCCCTTACAGACTCTCTCTTCTGGCTCCCAGGCTATGCACACACATGGGCACTTGATACCACTTTTCATATATTCATCTTAAAGACATTCTTCCACTTTCATTGTGCATAATTCTGTCTTTCCAACTACACTCTAAATTTCTGGAAACGGGTATTATGATTTGTCTCTCTTCCCTCCTTTCCCATTTCCCAGGCATTCTTCTGTACAGGCAGAATTCACTGTCTCACTGTCTCACTGTCATCCCGTTGCTCATCGCTTTGCTCAAGTGGGCACCAGTAACGTCTCCATTGTGAGACTTCTTGTTACTGTTTTTGGCATATCGAATACACCACGGGTAGCTTGCCAGGCTCTGCCGTGTGGGCGGGATACTCTCAGTAGCTTGCCAGACTCTCCGAGAGGGACAGAGGACTCGAACCTGGATTGGCGGCGTGCAAGGCAAACGCCCTACCCACCGTGCTATCGTTTCAGTCCATAGGCACAATTAGTGGGTCCAAATAATTTTCTGAATATTTTATTATTACAAGTACGTTAAGAGACCCCAGGCTGAAGAGATAGTACACTGGGTAAGGTGTTTGCCTTGTACACAGCTGAGTCAGGTTTGAATCCTTGAATCTCATATCGTCCCCCAAGCCTCTCCAGAAGTGACTCCTGAGCACAGAGGCAGGAATAAGCCCTGAATACCACCTCCACAAAAGACCACATGGTTCCCCCATCCCCACACCCCACGAAGAGATTCAGCTGCGTAATTCAGTTCCCTAAATTCTTTATATGACCTTGAACAAGTTTCTGCTCATTTATGTGCTTTAGTCGCCCTATTTGAAAATCGCAGGGTAGGAGTCAACAGTCTATGAGCCCTCCGGGCCTTGACAGCAGCACATGATTCTACAAGTTCAGGCTCCGAGTGAGGCTGGATGATCAACCCAAATTGCTAACCGGAGTGAAGAGGGAGGGGAAAATGAATGTGCTCTAAAAAATCCTTACAACCAACAGCAACTGAAAAGGAAGCAAGGATATCTAGAGAAATATTTGTGTCTAGAAGTGAGAATTGCAGTGGGGGGAAACACTTCGCAACTTGGAAAATGGACTTTTCCAGCCCTGAGTGTTTTCTAAACACCACCTTTTTATTTTATAGACAAGATGATCCTGCTATGGTCGCTACCTTCTGTTAGCAAACGGTAGCAACAGAGTGGAAGCAGAACCAACAAGTAAAGCTCCCCCACTGCCCCGCGAGCCACGCACTCCTGGCTGTCAAGGACAGGTTAGCAAAGTGCCCAGACACTGCCATCTAGCGGTAGTTTTGAGATATATTTGGGTCAAATGGCTCTCGCATTCTTTGATGGTGCTGTCAGTTTTTTTGGAGAAGCATGGGCCAGCCCAAGGATAAAACATTGAGCTGATAAAAAAGTTTTTTTAAGTTCCTAAGGGAAATTTTGAGAGAGAATTGAAGACATACAAATACAACCAGAGAAACACAAAGACAAAATTAAATTAAGTGAAATGCACAAGATGCAGATATTTGCAAAGCTTGGTGAATCTTTCATTGAAAACTGGGGACCAGGGAAATCAATATACTCTAATTTTGCTGTTAGCAGTTGTTTTTTTTTAAATAAAATTTTATGGTTTACCATCGGTTTATAATACTGTATAAGGTTTTGGCTTGATTCCAGAGGTCCTCTGCTCAGGGTGGGGAGGCAACTGAAGCCCACCCCCTCCGAGGAGCTCCGGGGAAGATAGCCAGGCCCAGGGGCAAGAGACATACATATATATATATATATATATAACCACCCTGAAACCCCCACCACCAAAATTCTAGAATATTAAAATGACCTCCCTCTACTGATTCTTTCACTTTTCCTCTCTTGTCCTCTGATAACCACTATAGTTTTCTCATAGTCTAAGAGTTATTTTGTTATGTGTTGTTAGCTCATTTGTGTTAGCTTTTTATATGCCACATAATAGTGAAATCAACAGATTGTCTTTCACTTCCTGACTTGCTTCATTATCCTATATTCTGTTTTTAACCTAGACTTGCTATGTTCCTTTTACCACAAGCACTCTCTACTCAACAACTCTAAAGCAATAACAAAACACTACCAAACAATGACAAAAACCCTCAGTGGCATCAAAACTAAATGTGGAACTGTGGAAGACCAAACATTGGTTTTTGAAAACAGTAACACAAAATATGTGTTCATCTTTTTGGAAACACTTGCATTTGAAAATTAATGTGAAAGGTGTTTTTCTTTGTCCCATTTTCAGTCTTTCCTTATCTTAAATTGTGTTTCTAAATTTCATGCTGCCTCTTAGGCATTCCATTTGTTTTCCTGATTTTTCTAAAACTTAATTTTTCCAAAACTGACTTATTTTTCCTTTCTTCTCCAAACCTGCCTCCATCTATGACTTCTAGGTCTAGTACTGTAATCCTCTCCCTAATTCAAATCCAAACTCTCCAATTTTTTCATAAAGCATCAAATAACTTTGAGAATTTCCTAAAGTATTATCTCTTAAAATATCTATTACTTTCCATTTCTACTTACACATCGCAAATTATGGACTTGTAATTTCTCAACTGGACTGAATAAATGGCTGATAGTTTAAGCAGTTGAACTAGATATTCAATACATCCATATATTTTTCACACCACTACACTAATATTTGATAGAGGAAAATGGATTACCGTGTGTTAGACTAATTGCTCATTCCTTGTAACTAGGGAGGGTTTTTGTAAACATATTGTTTTTCTCTACTGACTAATGAGAATCCATATGTCTTCATCTTCACTAGCAATAACTCATTGTATCTCCAAATACATTTCTCCAAAAACATTTCTCCATATATTGGCTGGATTGATCTTTCTGCTAAGAAAAATCTTGCACAGTTTGCCATCCTTATCCATTGCTGCATCGAATAATTCAACCAAATACATATGACAAATATGTACTTTGTAGTTAGACCTACAATGGTTGGGGCTCTACTGGATGCATCCAGACTATATTACGATTGTTCCCTAATAAATAAGGTATAACAAGTAGTTACATAGCATTTACATTTCATTCTTTTGCTACTTTGGGCGCTGTATACCTGGCAGTGTTCAGAGCTTACTCCTGGCACTGGGCTTAGGGATCCTCCTGGCAGTTTTAGGGATCAAACTAGAGTTGTCCACATGGAAGACAATTGAACTTTGACTTCTGTAGTGTCTCCTTGGCCCCAAAAGTATTATGAGTAATCTATATTATCTAAAACATAGGGGAAGAATAGAAGAATATGTAGATTATATCCAAATAGACCATTACAACTCCATACAGGGAGTTGACTTGAGCATCCAGACTGTGAATGAGTTCACTGTTTTAATTTCTTTCATTGTATTATGGCCAAATAGCTAGACAAAATAAACAAAACTTAGTATAGTACCCTGGAAGTCAACTAAGGCAGGTAAGAACCTAAGATATATTTACACATAAAAAAATTGTTGATTTCTCCTCTGCCCCTTAAAGACTATGATCGGGGAGGTTCTACTAACCCATTTTGGCACCCAGAGACTTATAGAAATGCATCTAGACTGTAAACTGAGCTAAAACAACAGAAATCCAATATTCTAAAACAACAGAAATACAAAAAAAAAATCCAACAGAACTCCTATAATCTTTGTGCTTAGCCATGGAAAACAAACTATCAAATGATGCCTTTTCAGCAGGTTTGATTGTTGAGGGAAAATTCCGAATAATAATAGTCAGTTCTCTGTTGAAATATTGAATGTATCCAATGTATAGAGAATAAAGTGAAGATCTTGGCCACTCAGTTGCGGGGGATGGGACGGTGGGAGGGGGTATATTGGGGTTCTTGGGGAACAGGGGCACTGGTGAAGGGATGAGGGTTTGATCATTATATGAGTAAGACTTAAACCTTAAAGTTTTGTAACTTTTGTCACAGTGACTCAATAAAATAAAATTTAAAAAGAAATTAAAAAATGTTGATTTCAATTAAGAGTAATGGAAAGCTATATCATTCTGGTCTAGATTTACCCTGTTACCCATTCTTCTCAGTCCATGTGGAGGTTCTATAAGGAACAGAATAACATGAAAAATGGGGGTCATCAGAGCAATGTTTACCCTCTATTATCCATCCTTCTTGGCTTCCCAATTCTATTAGGGACCTTCATATATTTCTTTGTGGTCAAGCCAACAACCTTTAATAAGAAAAGCTAACCGAGCCTAGCTCTAGCAGTTTCTGTTTGATTGCATGAAACATGGACTCAAAGATGACCTGCATTGTAGCACTGTAGCACTGTCATCCCGTTGCTCATCGATTTGCTCGAGCGGTGACCAGTAACATCTCCATTGTGAGACTTGTTACAGTTTTTGGCATATCAAATATACCATGGGTAGCTTGCCAGGCTCTGCCGTGCGGGCGGGATACTCTTGGTAGCTTGCCAGGCTGTCCGAGAGGCACAGAGGAATCGAACCCAGGTCGGCCGTGTGCAAGGCAAATGCCTGACCTAAACTAAATAAAATTGGGCTGCCTTACAGTACTGTTGTAAAGAAAATCGACTTTGTAACAGAAATCTTGCATGAGTTTCCACTTTACTCTCCTTCTCAGCGAATTTTGAAGTTCTTCAATGTGAGCCAATTCCTTGAAATCTCTCTCGGTTTCTGTCTCTCTCTCTCTCTCTCTCTCGGCTGGAGAGAAAGCACAGTGGTTAAGAAAATTGCCGTGCATGTTGTCTACCCCGGTTTGATTTCAAGCATCACATAGGATCCCTGAGCCCTGCCAAGAAAGATCCCTGAGCACAGAGCCAGGAGTAACCCCTGAGCCTCAGTGGGTGTGCATGCCACCCCAAATAGCAGCAGTAACAGAAAACACTAAACATCTCTCTCTGCCCACAATTATAGACACACATTCTGTTTCTGTGGACAACCTTGACTAATACACCAGGGAAAGCGAGAGAAATAATTAAGAGAAAATGTGAAGGGTGTCTGCTAAGTTAACAATTTTATTTAGGGGCAACTTCCTCAGGAAAACGGCTTTCACCAGTGAGCAGTTCATTGCCTTCCCATTTCTGATTCAGAACAGTTGTTTCTTGGCTTGGCCATCTTGATTGGATTCTAGACACTTCTGATTATAGGCACAAGTTCTGGGGTCTCTGGTCACAGGATCACCGGCATCTTCTGTCATCTCAGCAGCAGGTAGGACAGTTTTCGCTTTCTTTCCCAGCGTCAGAAAGAGTCTTGTCTGAAGCCATGCCTCTCCCAGCTTCAGTCTCCCCCTGGGTGTGGTTCTGATTAGAAACCCAGGAGCTCAGATGAGAGTGGGCAGGATTGAGAGTTGGTGGAGGGGAAATAATTCATCAGAAAATACTTGCCAGCGGCAAAAGCAGCGAGTTTTGCCACCTCGTCCTTGGAGCTGCTCTGCCTGAACTTGAGGGCCTTGCCAATTACCACGTTTCTCTGCAGGGCACTGCAAAAAAGTGAGACAATCTGCGCCACAGGAGACCGGCAGTGTCTGCAGACAAGGTGGGTGCCTGATTTAACACTTGGGCTGTGTTGATAATTAAGGTCTAGCAAGGAAGGAAGACTGGTCTCGTTCAAACCATCCAGGCAAACAAAAAGTTTCGGGCTAGAATATCCTTACAGCAGAGGCTCAAGCTTAGCTTAGCTTAGCTCTTGGCTTCTTTAGAAGCCAAACACAAACAATCCACTTGGTACAAGCCTCTTCGGAACACTGATGAATTCCACTTGTTCCATTGTTCTTCTCATTGGTATTCCTAGTCACGATCCTTGGCCAGTTCCAGATGTTTCTAGGAGTGGCTAGTGCAAAAGCTCACTTGACATCACTCTGTGACATGCCTTTCACTGGTGATTAAGAGAGAACACAGGCCTGACTCACAGCTTGGCCAGAGGCTGCATTGATTAAGGCAAGCTGTAAAGAATCACAGCCTGTCTTCCTGATTGAGGCCAGCTTTGTACACGCACAGGCTCTCTATCTGGAGAAAAGGCTTCCCTAGACGGGGCTAGAGCTCCTCCCCCGGGCGGACAACGCAGAAACAGAGAAACACTGTAATGTCGAGCTGATCTGTAAATTGATACCAGGTCTCAGAGCACCAGATGATCATGTATGTTTGTCTTTTTGTGTCTATGGCTGCACATCCCCTCGTGTAATCAAACAGCACATGACTTCATAACTGTTCCTGTGCATGCAGATCATCCGGAAAACTTGTTCAAATGCACATTTGGGTGTGCTAAATCTGGTAGGTCTGAGATTGTGCGTTACTAAAAGTCCCCTCCAGTTAGTCTGCCCTTTGACTAAGAGATTCTGAAGCAAGTGGCGTGATTGTGAAAAGGCCCCACGCCTTCAGGATTCCTTACCTGAATGCTGCCAGTCACACAGACGGGACTGGGTCATTTACTCCTGCACTTTGCAATTGAGTAGAGAACGCCATGAGAGGAACAAAAAAGGTATTAAAAACTCTGGAGATGTTCAGAGGAAGAAGTGGTCTTTTCTCCATGAGTGAAGGAATTGCAAAATCTTTAGAGAAGTCAGATTTTTTTAAAACCCAGAGGGCCAGGAAGATTGTTCAAAGAACTGGAGAGCATACTTTGCACGTGGGAGACCTGATATCAATCTCTAGCACCATGTGGTCCCTAGAGCACCAAGCTGGGAATAGCTGTGCCTCACCCCAAAACTCAAAGAGAGCATAAGAAAGAAAGAAAAAATAATAAGAAGAAAGAGGGAGGGAGAGAAGGGGGAATAAGGGGAAAGGGAAAGAAAGGAAGGGAAGGGAGAAAAGAAAAAAGAGAGAAAAAAGAGAGAGAAAGAAAGGTAGAAAAGAAAGAAAGAAAAAAGAAAGAAAGAAAGAAAGAAAGAAAGAAAGAAAGAAAGAAAGAAAGAAAGAAAGAAAGAAAGAAAGAAAGAAAGGAAGGAAGGGAGGGAGGGAGGAAGGAAGAAAGAAAGAAAGAAAGAAAGAAAGAAAGAAAGAAAGAAAGAAAGAAAGAAAGAAAGAAAGAAAGAAAGAAAGAAAGAAAGAAAGCGAGGAAGAAGAAAGAAGATTAACAAATGAAATGATAGATGAAGGAAATAAGAAGGAGGGTAGAAAGGGAGCAACAGAGGAAAGAAGTAAGAATGTAAGTGAGGGAGATAAAAGGAGAAAAATAGAGGGAAGGCATGATGAAAGGAAGGAAAGAAGGAATAAGGGAGGAAGGAAAGAAAGGAAAGAAGAAATGTGTGGACTTGACAGATGGAGACATGGTTAGGACATGCTAGCTGTATGGGCAGGAAAGTGTGTTCATTACATTAGACTGTAATGCAAAATGCTCTGCTAAGCAGATGCTAAGACAATCAAGGTAGGTCAGGTGGTTTGGGATAAGGTTATGGAGATCTTGACAATGCTATATCATAGAAATGCATAAACAAGCATTCAGACTTTTTTCTGGGGGTGAAGAGGAGAATTGTTAAGGGGAAAATGACTGAAATGAAGCTCTGTCATAGATCCTGGGCTTATGAGATCACTTGGCAAGCAAAGAAAAGGATGGGTTGAAAGGGAAGACCTTGGGGAGAGACCAGCTCAGAGGTCATTACTCTAGCTGCTCTACAGGAAAAAAAAAGTATTTTTAAAATTTTCTCTTTGGTTTCAAGTTAACAACTTGAAGAGGGGATGAATGCATGCCATTTCTATCCCTTTGTGACACTCACAGGAAGAGAACTACAAAGGAAATGTTTGGAATCCTAAAAGAGTATGAATCAGGAGACCTAAAAGCCTGGAGTATCAGAGAAAACTATCCAGAGTGGCGGACATTTTGTTTGGCCATGGAAACATTTCTCCCAGGTTGAAGGGACAAAAAGAAAAAATTGGCAGGCAAATTACAAAAAGAGATTTTGAAAATGTCTGAGACATGATGGCATCTTGGAGTTGGTATGCAGACTGTGAACATGGGGAACACCTCAAATTTCAGATGAGAGATCTGGTAGATCAACTGCTTAAAAAAGAGGATTTAAAACTTTTTAAACAGATAAAAAATGTGGTAGAAATATATGATGTATGCTACTTAACTATCAAAAGATGACAGAATCTTCAGATTTGTGACAACATAGATGGAACTTGAGGGGCTTATGCTAAGTGAAATAAGTTGGATAAGAAAGACAAATACTGTATGATTTCAGTTGTAAGTGAAAGATAACCTAGGCAGAGGCTGGACAGATAGCTCAAAGGTGGAGCATACTTTGCAAAAAAAAGGAAAGAAGCAACTCAAATTAACAATCAAAACTTAAGGGGTGGGGTGCATGACATGGGTGATAGATCAATATTGAATGGAAACTACAGCTTTGCTGAGTCAATGTAAAGATGTGGAATTATAATGCTATATAGTTGAAATTAATACAATGTTATAAAACAACGCTATTGCAAAAAAATTTATTATTAACTTTTTTAACCTTGGGGCCATAATCAGTGGTGATCAGGGCTTATTCCTTCCTGGCTGTGTACCCAGGGATCACTCCTGGTGAGCCTATGGGATGCCATGGATTGAACCAGGGTCAGCCACATGCAAGGCAAATGCCCTCTCTGCTGTACTATTGCTCCAGCCCTAAAGTTTGGGTTTATTTAAAAAAAAACTTTACAGATGAAGCAAAAAAGGACCAAAGACAAAACAACTGAAGAACACACCCATACAACTTAGTTTGGGGGAGGATGAGTTGAATGGGAGGGTCACTGGAGTCTTGGGGAAGGGCTGTGGATGCACTGGTACTTGGTGTGATGTTGGAATTAAGTACTTGGGAAACCATCAGTACTATTGAGGTATATCACAGAACCTTAATTTAAAAAAATTAAGAAAAGAAAGTGACTACAGTATAAAAATAATAAATTGTATTTGAAAGAACTTTGCAGACAAATTATACATCAAGTGGACTTGGGCCATCCCTCCCTGTTCAGCTACCTATGTCATATATGTACACACATAAGTTCTGTATTTTCATAGTATGCAAGCTAATTCTAATATTAGCCTAAGCAGTGTCACAATCAGGAACATCTGCTGCTCCAGTCTTGGGTTAAAGAAGTATAACCTATTCCCAAAACAAACACGAATAACCTTTTCTCCATTGTATGTTATTTAGCCTCCTTTATCCTCTAGAAAACTGATGTGGCTGCATTTATAAAATAGATGCATTCTAAAATGAAATGAAGCAAGGAGGGTGCTTTAAACAAGTAGTTTTCTTGGGTGATATGATTATCAAGCTGCGTCCAAATTGTACTTAAAAACATAGCAACAAATTAATGTTTTCACAAGAATGTTGAAGAGAAACTCTTAAGGAAATGAAAATAAGTAAATAAAGCCAACAGCAATTTGTCTTGTAAATCTGAAGAGTTATGCCTGTGGAAAAAAATGCAATCTGAACTCAATCTGGTACAAATCTCAGGATGACATCATGTATTCATATGGGAGAATTTTTGAGTGAAACCAGAAGTTGTTAGAGAATGTAGTGGTTGGTGGATATAGTTCCCTAGAAAGACAATACCTTTGAGCAATTTATCAGTCTCTGGATGGGCTGGCACGTAATGGGAGGAAACCACCTCTCTGAGTGATTTACTATCAAACATTCATAATAATTTCACAGAATTTCCCCATCTATGTTAGAAATGCCAAGAAAAGGCACTGAAGTCTTTCTCGCACAATTCAAATAGAGCCTTGCAATGCTACTTTCTGTGAAGAGTCATATTGAGTCTTGACTCACAGTGAAATGTGAGTCCAGAGCCAAGTCTTTATTTTTTTGTGGAGGATGGAACAGGTTTGCAAGCAGGAAACTTCCTGTGTTCAGGAAGGATTGCACAGCAGGTCTTCATTACCCTTCCTTGAAGTGTATGGAAGAGAGTCTTTCTATTATCTATTTTAGATAATAGAAGTTACCTAACAAATTACCGCCCCTCTCCTGAAAGCAATGGCCAGGCAACTCTGCACAAAAGTTGTCCTCCAGGCCAAAAATGCTGGAGGCAATTTCTTTTTAAATTTTTATTTTTTTATTGAATCACGATGTGGAAAATTACAATGCTTTCAGGCTTAAATCTCAGTTATACAATGCTGAAACAACCATCCCTTCACCGGTGCCCATATCCCACCACCAAAAAAAAAAAAATAGTACACCTCCCATCCCACCCCCCTGCCTTGTAACTGATAAATTTCACTTCACTTTCTATTTACTTTGGTTACATTCAATATTTCAACACAAACCTCACTATTATTGTTAGGAGTACCCCCACTTGAGTCAGACCTGTTGTGAAGAGATATGAGGTTTTGGATTTCTGTACTTTAGCAACTAAGTCCAGGGAGATTTCTTCCAGGTATTGGATCACTGCAAGCTTGTAAACCCCATCTGTGGTGGTCATAATATGGCGGTCACCACGCCCTTCACCCCTGGCAAGGAAGAGGCGAGAGAGAGAAATACCTTTCCCCTCCTGGGCGGGCATGGGGCCGCAGCTTAGTTCTCAGTCTGGAGACATTCTGCGAGGAGCTGCCCATGCCGAAAAATTTAGCTGGCGTCTGGAGTCACGCTCGTGCAGCTGCGGAGAGGCCGCACACACGTGCGGGCCCCGGGCTCACATCTCGGCGGCAGCTGGAGGCAATTTCAAACCCACAAGCTATGACAGATGCTGCATGACCCTAATACTTGGCTCCTCCCACAGGTCAGACCAGCAGTGGGTGTGATTTTCTGAGCTGTGGCCACTCAGTACAATTGCTAAGGTGTCCAATATCAAATGAATGGTTTATGAAGCTGTGGTATGTATACACAATGGAATACTATGCAGCTGAAAGGAATGATGAAATCATGAATTTTACTGCAGCCTCGTTAGAACTGAAAAATACTGTGTTGAATGAAGTAAGCCAAAAGAAGAAAGACAAACAGGATGATCTCACTTATCTGGGGTATAAAAAATACTTGATGAGGAAATATATGTAGTAAAACGAGGATGTGTAGACTACCCTTTACCCTGGTGTTTTTTTAAATTTTTTGGTCACACCCAGCAATGCACAGGTGTTACTCCAAGCTCTGCACTCAGGAATTACTCCTGATGGTCCTCAGGGGACCATATGGGATGCTCGGAATCGAACCTGGGTCTGCCACGTGCAAGACAAACACCCTAGCCTCTGTGCTGTCGCTCCAGCTCCCACCCCAGTGTTTAGAAAGGAGGACAGAGAAGGAAAGAAATCAAGGGGATGGTGGGGGAGTAAAAGAGAACTGGAAGTAATGGGTGAACAGGTATCATGCCTTCAGTTATACTGGTGATATGGGTGAGTGGTATAGCCATATATCCAAAACACAGATTCAACATTCAACAAAACTGAAAACATGAGACATATAATCAGCAACCACTGAAACTTTGTTATGTGCCTTCAAAGTTGACAGGCAGGGGTGGAGCGAGGGTCAGGATGGGGAGGAAATCTGGGAACACTGGTACAAGGAAGCTCACACTACTGGAGGGATTGGTGCTGACTTATTGCATGCCTAAAACTCAACTACCAGTAGTTTTGTAAATCATGGGTCTTTTTAAACATTTCTTAAAAATAAATGGTGTTAGGAAATTGAATGAGTACATGCATAAGAATAAAATTGGACTCTTATCTCACAATATATACAAATATCAACTCAAAGCGGACTAAATATTTAAACAAATATTTAAGCACAGAAACTGTAAAATAACTCAAATAAAATGTAGGGGGAAATTACTTGCCATTGATCTTAACAGAATATGACAGATGATACACAAAGCAAAACAAACAATAACAAAAATAGATAGGTAGGGCTATATCATACCAAAAAGCTCCTACTGCACAGCAAAGCAAACAAAAACAAAATAAAAAGGCAGCCTACAAAATGGTAGAAAACGCTTACAAATCATATACCTGATAAAGAGTTAACAGGAAAACAACTCAACATCATTCATCATAAGGGAAATGCAAATACCCGTTAATTTCCCCCACCCCACCATATCCCATAAGATCCACAAATTGGCCTCTTATATGGAACTCTCACCAGGGCAGCTTGGCTATCCCAAACACATTCGACAAATAGTCCATTAGTTCCTATCCTAATCAACATTCCCCCAAAACCCACAAAAGTAATGGTGAGTGCAAGAAACAATACAACCCTAATGAAAAGTGACAGTAAGTTCAGGTCAAAGAATATATTCCTTATGTCAGCTCAAGAGGCTTCACACAAATACACAGGAGCACCAAATTGGAAGGGAGTATCCTTGATGGGGAATGAAGACAGCACCATCCACCAAGCTCCCCCAGAGCCTTCCCTGGCAGTGACGTGGGGATGCTGATAGTGTATTGGAAAGAACCACCTCCCAACTACCACAAACACCA
Organism: Sorex araneus; assembly: GCF_027595985.1. Classification (NCBI taxonomy): domain Eukaryota; kingdom Metazoa; phylum Chordata; class Mammalia; order Eulipotyphla; family Soricidae; genus Sorex; species Sorex araneus. The sequence continues at coordinate 83,665,487 of NC_073313.1, forward strand.
TAGGGAAGCAGCACAGTACCCCATGGTGAGGGGTGGATGAACATAGGAGCCCTGAAGCCTCAACAAGGGAGACCCACCTACATAATCTCTCTGGTAAAGAATTCAGAAATGAAATGATGAGGGTTTTTAATGAGCTCAAAGAAACAGTGGAATGACACTCAAAAGCAAAGGCCAAAGCATTGACGTATCTCCATTCAGTATTCTGTGGCTGCACCGGACATTTCACTGGAAGCTCTCACTCAGGTTTCTCATGCAGTTATAGTCAGATGGCAGCTGGAAACTTCCACTCAACTGGGCCTCTGAGATGACTGGCTGTCTTTTCCTTTCTATATAACCTCAGGTCCTCTCCTCTCCAAATGGCGCCTTCAACAGGGGAGCTAGACTTCTTAAAGGGCTCTGTAAGTGTTTTAAGAGACAGGATCTGGAAACCGCTGATCCGCTTGAAGAACCCATACAACTTCTGCTGCATTTTGTTGATAACTGTGAGACAAGAACACCCTGGAAACAATATAGGAGTCTAAACTAGGGCCTTAATGCAGGAAGGATGGTTCATTAAGGACCATTTTAGAGACCCGCTATCAGAGAAGACAGACTGAGATGGCTATCAAAGAGAACAGCCTGAGATGGTACTTTCTCTAACATTCCCTAGGACCTCCTCAACGAAATATCATTAACTTTCCTACTGATGAGCTGGGTGGGGAAATTTAGCTTTGGAGTGTAGGTAAAGTTGATTTAATTGTCCTCTAATTCTATATCATATATTATATAATTGTTCTTTATGTTCCTTTGTTTCTGATACACTGACCTCAACCAGCTGTTCAAATTTAGCAAAGATGTGTCCATAATAAGTATGTTTGCAGCTCTATATAGACCATTGGAAGAGATAGTAATGAGTCTATACAGTTTGGAGCTCTGTGTGATAATTCAACTCAAGGGCCTCTCTTGACAAAATAAAACATTGAAAATCTAATTATCTACGTCTTTAGTGGCAACAAGAAAGACTAGAATGACATATGGTTCTACTTAACTACCGAGGGAAATTAGGGTAAGCTCTACGGAAGCGTATAACAAAAGAAGAAAATGAGGAACCTGAAAGTTGCCACATTTTAAAATTAAATTCCAAAATAATTTTTGGAAATTTTGGAAGATCAATGGGATGACTAGTGACAAGTGACATATTTTTTAAATTTTCAATTGAGATTCTATGGTTTAGAATACTATTAATAAATGGTTTGTCATGCACATAATTCCAACACAACACCCATCACCAGTGAACCCATCTCCCTTTCTCAAGAACTCCGACAACCCCCCTCATCCCCCCAGCTCAACTGTGTGGGTCATTTTCTCCCATTATGTAATTGCTGTTGGCCCTTTGTCGTTCCCTTTGTTGTGTATCTTTAAGTCCCATGTGTGAGACAGTTAATTCTAGATCCATCTCCTTCTGAATGACTTCACTCAGCATGATATCCGCTAGTTCCATTCATGTTGTGGCAAATTATATAATTTTGTTCTTTCTTAGAGCTGTATAGTATTCCATTGTTTGTAATCTTAAAGCAAGAATCATTTGAGCATCCATTTCATGAGATGGTTGCAAGACTGGGATATGGAAGCCAGTTCCCAACTGCAGCTAGATAAGAGGCCAAATTGGTGGCTGTGCTAGACATCCGTTTACAAGAATGCTTAACATTTGCAGGAATTTTTTTGATAAACTATTTAATCCAGGATGGAGCTTTGACATTCAGAAAAACCAATGCCTATTCATTGACTCACTTTAAGGTGTCCCACCCTGTGAGGTTCCACTCAGAAGCAGGAGGATGTCAGCATTCAGCCCCTGTGTGGACACCTGAGAAAAGAAAGGATTTTTCCCTGGATTCTGTTTTTTTTTCAGTAACAAAGACCCAAGTGTCCTGTGGTGTTGCTTGAAGTAGTGGGAAGTGCCGCCAAAACCATCTGCAGCAGGTGGTCTTGTCTGTACAGAGTTGATGGAGAAGTCACCAAGCCACTAAGCCACCACCAGAGACTTCTTCATGTGGGAAAAATCAATTCCGAGTGGGGGAAATCAAGGCTGCAGCAGAGTACCCAAACCCAAACTCCTCTCACTTTTTTGCCTTTTAGGTTTGTTCATGTAAATGTATACTTAGAACTGCACTTTGTCAAACATCTCCCCTTTTCATGCACGAGCTTACTAAGCTGCTTACATTTCAAGTGTTGCAAATCAGTTCCCAGCTCAAGTCAAATCCTAAGAGCTGGAGTGTTTGGAAACCCTCTCTGTAGCTTGGTTGAATAAGTATATTATAAGAAAATGAAAACTGAACTTCAGGTGGTAGGTGGAGAGGGTGTCTGGCATATAGTGAAAACTCAAACACTCACTATGTTTTCACGAGGTTGATGAGGACTTATTACAATGTACTAAGTGCATGCCTTATTGAAGAATAAGATATATTTAGGGCAATGTCATATAAGTAGAATGTGTGCATTTCTCAAAACTTAGTATATTCAGATAAGCACGACCTAGATTAAGAAAGAGAATGTTGCCAGTTCTCAGACAGGCTTGCTCTGTACCCACTGTAATTATTATTTTGACTTCTAATAAATTAGGTAAGCCTTCCCTGGTTCTAATCTTTCATTATAAACCAAATCATTCAAAATCGCCTTTTGTACTAGACTTTTTGTATTCAGTAACATCAGGCTCAATTATGTTGTTTCAAATAGGTCGTTCTTTCTCATTGTTGTACAACATTAAATTGTATTAATTATACCAGCATTTTGGAGGAAGTTGAGCCACACCTGGCAGGGTATATTTCTACTTCTGTGCCTAGAGATCACTCCTGGTGGTGCTCAGGGCACTGCATGTGGTGCTGGAAATCAAACTGGGGTCATTTGTATACAAGGAGAGTGCCTGCACCCTTCATTGTATCTCTCCAGTGCATACAATTTTCTTCCCCGTGTTCTGTTGACAGGCATTTTATATGCTCTATTCCTTTAAAATGGACTGGAGTGATAGCACAGCAGGTAGGGCGTTTGCCTGGTTTGATTCCTCCGTCCCTCTCAGAGAGCCCAGCAAGCTACTGAGAGTATCCCGCCCACACGGCAGAGCCTGGCAAGCTACCTGTGGTGTGTTTGATACGCCAAAAACTGTAACAAGTCTCAAAATGGAGATGTTACTTGTGACCGCTCGAGCAAATCGATGAACAACGGGACGACAGTGCTACAGTGCATTCCTTTAAAATTTTAATCTGGGCAAAATAACTGAGCAGGTGACCAAGATTTCCCGTTACTTCTTCCATTACTTTTGTGAAGCTGTTTTTTTTTAAAGAATATATTCGTAAAAACCAAGGTAATCGGGACTTTGTAACTGAGAACTCTGGGTTCAACGGGACCTGGAACAGAGATCCTCTGCCCTTATTCCCCGAGCCCCTCCCCAACCTGGGCAAAACAGCAGTCACGCCCATAAGCCAACCTGGCTGGTGCCAGATAATCTCGTTATCAGCCACCATCCAGATCACACGTCCTTCTCTCCCAGAAGGAAGCAACATGACGCTCACTATAACCATGCTAAACCCCGAGCCAGGCTATTTCACATGGGGTGCTCCAGAGCGGGGTGGGTGAGGCCCTCCCCACCCCACGGGACCCAGCCCTGGCAGCCGAAAACCTCCAGAACCCGACCGCCGCCCTGGTCATGGAAGCTCACCACAAGCTCGTGCCGAGCCTCACCTACACATGAAACGTTTCCTGGATACTTTATAGGACACACCCTACTCATACTCCAAGAGTACTGCACCACATTTGATGTGATTCAAAGCAAGAGGCAACCAACTTAATTTTTTAAATATATTTTTCTTTATAAAATTTCTATTTTTTTAAATTTTTACATGAATCACTGAGATACAGTTACAGACTTATAAACTTATGTGCTTACGTTTCAGTCATACTCTGATCAAATACCCATCCATCCACCAGTGCCCATTCTCCATCACCAATAATCCTAGGATCCCTCCCACCACCACCACCCCTTCTTCCCGCCCCACCTTGCCTCTGAGGCAGGGCATTCTCTTTTGCTCTCTCTCTCCTTTTGGGTTTTGTGGTTTGCAATATAGGTATTGAGTGCCCATCATGTTTGGTGTGTAGTCTATTTTCAGCTCGCATCTCCCATCCCTAGCGGGCCCTCCAAGCACCCTTTACTTGGTTGTCCCTTCTCCATCTGAGCTGAAGAGGCAACCAACTTTAGAGGAAAATATAATATTATTTCGGTTCTGTTTTGGGGCAGGGATTGGGGTTCGGGATGGAAACACCTGAAATAGCGTGGAGGGAAGGTGTAATTGTGGTGGGATTGGTGTTTGAATATTAAAGGTAAGCAAATTTTGTGAACGACTTCATAAAATAAAAAAAATTAAAGAATATATTCATCCATCTGAATTTTTCAAGTGTATTGTGAAAAGGTTGCTTATATTATTCTTGTGTTTTCCTTTTCAAGGGCCTCCCAAGTGGTGCTCAGGAGGCATGGGGGCCATTCCTGGAGATATTTGGCAAATTTTGCAGGGAGGTTCGATATGAGGAACTAAGGATACAGCACTGTTGATCTTGCAGTGCTCAGGGACCCTGCGGTGTCAGGAAACGAACACCTGTACTGTATTCCTGGTGCCTCTTCTTATTTTTTTTAAGTACAAGCCTCCACTGTGGTGCCCAGCTCCCAGGAACTGCACCCAGAATTGCTCTGCCTGGCATGCGGGCCAGATGGTTCCATGTTCATAACCCCCATGCAGTGCTCCTCAGTCTGGCATTGCTAAGGGTCTCTGGCTTTTAGGGGCCAGATGGTGGTCCACACCTGGCTGTGCTCAGTGCTTACTCCTAATTCTGTGCTCAGGGGTCACTTCTGGTGGTACTTGGGGGACCAGATGGGGTGCTAGGGATCTAACTGGGATCAGCCACGTGCAAGACCTTATTCCCTGTAATGTCTCTCCAGCTCCCAGGGGGTCTCATTATATTTTTAATAACTGGAAACTGTGTAGTGATGTTCTTATTTGACTTCATAATAGTGGTAATTTGCGTTCTTCTCTCTTTTATGTTTGATTAGCTTCGTTAGAAATTTATTGATTTTTTTACTCATCTTTACAAAGGAGGAACTTCTGGCTTCATGACTTTCTCTTTCATTATCTCCACTCTTCCTTCGTTGAAATTCATTTTCTGCAATTTTTTTCCCCTGGGTTTTTTTTTAGATGCAATCTTAAATAATTCATTCCAGCCTTTCTTCTTTTCTAATATAGGCCTCTAAATTCTACATATACATTTCCATTTACTGCACTCAAAGATTTTAATAAGTCAGAATTCAGTTATTAACTTCAACATATTTTCTAATTCTATTTTGATTTATTATGTGACTCATATTATTTAGAAGCGTATTGATTGGTACAGTGTTTTATATATGCAATTTAGACCAAATTTGAAAACTGTGTGATAGAGCTCTTTTGTTTATTTCTTTTTAGGAAACTTCTCCAGCGGTACTTGAGGGACCTAGGGTCACTTCTGGCAAGTCTTGGCTAACTGGTCACGGAGCTGAATAGAGGGCCTTGAAGCTGAAGTGTTGCTTGGTCCTGCAGTACTGGGGCCACCGTGGCCATCGTGCTGGTACGTGAGGGACACCTGGGTTGTAGTCAACAGTGCTCTGAGGCCTCCAAAACTACACTGGGAGATGTTTCAGGAGGTATATGGTGCCAGATATATTTTTTATTGAATCACCATGAGCAACACTTACAAAGCGTTCATGTTTGAGTTTCAGTCATACAATGATCGAACACCCATCCCACCACCAGTGAACATTCACCACCACCAATGTCCCCAGTATGCCCCCACATTCCACCCCTCCCCCTGCTCTATGGCAAGCAATTTCCCCCATACTCTCGCTTTACTTTTGTGTTTTATTTTTTAAAATTCTTTTATATATTTTTTAATGAATCACCATGAGTGGCCTATAGAGGTATTGAGTGGCCTTCATGTTCGTCTATAGTCTACTTTTAGTTCACATCTTCCAACCCAAATGAATCCTCCCAACATCCTCTACTTGGTGTTCCCTTCTCTAATCTGACCTGCCATTTCCCCCAGCCTGTGAAGCCAGTTTCCAAGCTGTGGGGCAGACCTCCTGGTCCTTATATCTACAGTAGCAAAAATAGAGGTATTGACTTACAAACTTATAGTTACAGACTTACAAACTTATGTGATTACATTTCAGTCATACAATGAGCGAGTAACTATACCTCCACCAGTGCCTATTCTCCACCACCAATGATCCCAGTATACCCCCCATTTCCACCCCCCCGCCTCCATAGCTGACAATTTCCCCCATACTCTCTCTCTACTTTGGGGCATTATGGTTTGCAATACAGATACTGAGAGGCTATCAAGTTTCATCCTTTATTTACTTTCAGCACACATCTCCCATCCCGAGCGCTCCCTCCAACCATCATTGACTTAGTGATCCCTTCTCTATTCCAGCTACCTTCTCCCCAAACTCATGAGGTGCCAGATATTAAACTGCGGTCAGGCAAGGCATGTGCTCTAATCCTTCCCCAGTCCTATTTTGGTTTGTTACACTTTAATAATGATAACATAGCTACTGATAATTCATCTGGCATTCAGATTGTGGTCACAATGATGATGATATTTACTAATATGTATTTTACATGTTAAAATAATGTTTACAGTTTTTACTAAAAATTCAAACTATCACTAGAATATTGTGAGAAAACCAAAGCAATGTTACTTTATAAGAAAACATGTTAAGGCTTATAGAGAGGCTGAATGATATATTGACAGTCACATTATTTGATCAATAACTGGGAAGACTTTCTTCAGCTACTTACTTGAGAATCAAATGCTGAATCTTAAATATGCTTGGGACTCTCATGGCCATGGATGAAATTGTACTATTCTCTCTGCCTGGAATAAATATGCGGCTAAAATGTGAAGACATTTTAAAAATGTAGGCACCATATTAATGTTTAAGGAATCTAATGTTGCTACATCACACCCACCACCAAAGTATTAATATCCCTCCACCACTGTCTCTAGGTGCCTCTTACCCCACACTTCACCACACCCCAAATTAGCAAAGTCAGTTCTATAGATAAATTTTTGAAGCTGGGGAAAATACCGTGTATTATTTATTGTTCATTTGTTCTTACCATCTTAAACTCTATTATCAAAGGCCATTATTTTCCCTTGTTGTTTTTTATACTCCATACATTAGATCATTTAGGAGTTATTATCCTTCTCTATTTGATAAACTTTGCTCAGCATGGTACCCTCCAATTCCATCCTAGTTTCAACAAACTGTAGAATTTCATCCTTTCTTACAGTTGAGTAGTATTCCATTGTATATACAAAATACAATGTATATACAGAATTATGTGTGCATCTTTTAATCCACTCAACTTTTGGGGATGCATTTAGGTTTTGTACAGATCTTGGATACTGTGAATAGTGCTGCAGTAAACATAATTGAAAATATATTAATTAATGATTTTATATTCATTTTTACTGATATAAAAAACTTATTTCTAAGAATTTTTTGCATTACTCCCTAAATTTTAACCAAGTCATCATGATTTTCAACACAATTGATAGAGTTTCTTTCTTTCTTTTTTTTTTTGCTTTTTTGGGTCACATCTGGCAATGCTCAGGGGTTACTCCTGGCTCTGCACACAGGAATTACCCCTGGTGGTGCTCGGGGGACCATATGGGATGCTGGGAATCAAACTCGAGTCAGCTACGTACAAGGCAAACACCCTACCCGCTGTGCTATCACTCTAGCCCCTCAATACAATTGATAGATTTTCATACATATAATGTTCTAACATCACATCCTCCACTAGAGTGTCCACTTCCCTTCAACAATGTGTCAAGGTTCCCTCCCACCCATCACCAAACCCCCCTTCACAGTTGATAATATCAGTCTGTAGCCCAACATTCTGATTTGTTTGCTTTGTCCATTTGTTATTCCATTAGTCTGTTTCTTTATATGCCAAATATAAGGGAAATTGTCTTGTATCTGTCCCTTTCCTTCCAACTCTACCTATTTAAGTAGAAGGACTAGTAATGAAGGCCTGGTTTTGTGCAGGCCTGGGGAGCAATACCAATCAACGGTTCACATCCATACCCAGTCATGAACAACTTTGTAACTGTGTAGCTCATGGTAATTCAATTAAAAAGCTATTTATTTATTTATTTATTTATTTATTTTTGCTTTTTGGGTCACACCTGGAGATGCACAGGGGTTACTCCTGGCTTTGCACTCAGGAATCACTCCTGGCAGTGCTCAGGGGACCATATGGGATGCTGGGAATCGAACTCGGGTTGGCCACATGCAAGGCAAATGCCCTACCCGCTGAAGTATCACTCCAGTCCCCGCTCCCCCCAAAAAAATTTTTTTTAAAACCAAGGAAAGGTTTGGGGCTGGAGCAATAGAACAGCAGGTAGGACGTTTGCCTTGCACGTGGCCAACCCGGGTTCGATTCCCAGCATCCCATATGGTCCCCTGAGCACCGCCAGGAGTAATTCCTGAGTGCAAAGCCAAGGAGTAACCCCTGTGTGTTGCCAGGTGTGATCCAAAAAGCAAAAAAATAAAAATCAAAGGTTCATATTCACAAATTCCACATGTAGCACTGTTGCTGAGACTTCGCTGGACAAACCAGCAAGGACTCAGTCCAGTCATCTGACCAGGCCTTGTGTGGCTGGAGATTCATAAAACTGTGGTTATATTTTCAGTGTGCTTTTCTTATCCATGATCTGTATGTTTGCTTTGCCCTTCCCAAATCTGGAGACGTATCACTCTACTTCTTAACAGTTCTGAGGTTCCTTGTGGGAACTGTTCTGAAATGTGGCTGCTCTCAGAATCTTTTTGCTCCTTCTGTGTTTTGTTTCATTTTGTACCCAGTGTGAATCACAGGTACCCTTTTTTGCCATCTCAACCCTGCCTCTCCTGTACAGGTCTTTTATAGCCTTACAAATTAGTCCACTACTTGTTTACCATCACTGTATCACTGTATCACTGTCATCCCATTGCTCATCGATTTGCTCAAGCGGGCACCAGTAACATCTCCATTGTGAGACTTGTTATTACTGTTTTTGGCATTGAATACAACATGGGTAGCCTGCCAGGCTCTGCCGTGTGGGCAGGATACTCTCAGTAGCTTGCCGGTTTCTCCAAGAGGGACGGAGGAATCAAACCCAGGTCGGATGAGATATTCATGATGATTGTGGATTCATTTTTATTCCATTCTGTTATTTTATATTTATATATGATTTTATAAAACAACTAAATTGGACTTATTGGATTTGGGATTATTATCGCTTCATCTTGACATTGAGCATTGACATTGAGCTAGTCGTTATTTTAAAAGTTTTGTATTCAAAGCCATGCTTTATCCCATAAAGTCTACTTTGTTTAGTAATAGTACAAATATACCAAATTTCTTTGACTTAGTACTTGTATGATATATATTTTTCTATTCTTAAACTCACAAGCTTCATCGCAGCATATTTATAACTAATATTATATAAATATGGCATCATTATAAACAGCATATATTTTCCCTCCAGTATAGAAACTTAAATTTGTTTTATAGTCTCATTTTTATTGACATTAACAATTTTTATGAGTGTAAATGTCTATATGTTTTACAGGTTTGTATGCTACTGTACTATGCCCACCACCAGAGTGTCAATATCTCTCCTTCAGTGTCCATAGAACCTTTCCCAACTACTTTGCTTCCATCTTGGTAACCTTAGTTATGTCATCAGTTAAGGTGTTGCTTTCACTGGTAGTTGTCTATTCCCTTTCTTTGTTACTTTATATACTAAATATAAGTGAGATCATTCAGTATTTGTCTTTCTCTTTTTGACTTATTTCACTTAGCATCTTCCTCTCTAGTTCCATTCATGTTGTAGCAAAACTCAAGGGTTTTTTTCTTTTTTTTTTAAATTGATTTATTAGTGAGTCACAGTGAGGGTACAGTTACAGATTTATACATTTTTGTGCTCATGTTTCCCTCATACAAAGTTCGAGAACACATCCCTTCACCAGTGCCCATTCTCCACCACCAATAAACCCAGCATCCTTCCACCCCCCCCCGACCCCCCACTGTGGCAGGGTCTTCCCTTTTGTTCTCTCTCTCTAATTCGGTGTTGTGATTTGCAATAAAGGTGTTGAGTGGCCATTGTATTCAGTCTCTAGTCTACATTCAGCACACTTCACCCTTCTCTGGCATTGCCTCCAACCACATTTTACTTGGTAAAACTCAAGGTTTTATCTTTTCCTATAGATCAATGCAATTCCATTGTTAATATGTATTGCAGTTTCTTTTTTAAAAAAATTTATCGAATCACCATGAGATAGTTACAAACTTTCATGTTTAGGTTACAATCACACAATGATCAAACAAAATGGACCAAACATGATGATGACCTCTCAGTGTATCACAGTTTCTTTATCCACTCAGCTTTCATTCACACTTGGGTTGTTTCCAGATCTTAGTTGTTGTAAACAGATGATGAACAGTGTTGTGAATATGTACCTTTTGCAATCTTGCTTTTCTGTTCTTGGGGTAAATATCCAGGAGCTGTGTTGCTAGACCAAATGGAAACTCTATTTTGCAAACGTTTGGAGAAAACTCCCTACTGTTTTCCAGAAAGGCTAAATCAATTCTCACACAAGTAAATGTGGGTTCACCACCCTGCATTCCCTCCAGCACTTCTTTCTCACCTTTTGGATATAAGCCATTTTCACTGGTGTGAGGTAACAGCTCATGGTTCTTTGGATTTGCATATCCCTGATAATAAGTGATAAGGAGCATTTTTATGCACCTGTTGGCCAAAGTGTTTATCGTACTCTCATGTTCACTGTGGTATTGTTAACAATAGCCAAGACATGGAAAAAATCTAAATGTTCACAAACTAATAAATCACTGTCATCACATTGCTCATCAATTTGCTCCAGCGGGCATCAGTCTCCATTGTGAGACTTACTGTTACTGTTTTTGGCATATCGAATACACCATGGGTAGGTTGCCAAGCTCTGCCATGCGGGTTCTCTGAGAAGGACAGAGGAATCGAACCAGGGTAGGCCACGCGAAAGGCAAATGACCTACCTGCTGTGCTATATCCAAACTAATAAATAGGTAAAGAAAATGTACACACAAACAAAATGGCATAATATTTGTTCCAAAAAATAAGGATATCTGTAGATCAGGCAGTTTAGCTCAGCAGTTGAGCACTTGTCTTGCATATGTGAGGACCTGGCTTCAATTTCCACCACAGTCAAAATAATAATAATAATAATTAATAAAATAATAATGATGATGGTGATGATGTTCTTGATAAAAGTTACCTCATAAATGAGTCTGGAACACATTATGATACGTTATGTGCGTTTTCAAAACTAATTTTATGGAAAACACTAGATATGTCAACCTCATTTCTGTCCTTTTCTTTTCCACAGGATAGTAGGCCTCAAATCATTTCCAAACTACTGAAAATATGTTTTTCTTAGGTTCCCCAGCAGTGACCTCGAAAGTGTTGTTCAGGAGGTCAGAAGCCATATTTAGACTCATGAAGATAAATTCAAGGAAAATATGTGGTGGAACTGGGTCTCATAGATGGCCCCTCTGCTGGTATCCCTTTCTGTAATACTTATTTTGAGTCCCTGCCTAATGAGTATATTTATCAGCACATAACTGGAGGCTATTAAGTTCAAACTGCTCAGGATTCCATATACTAACCTTTAGGGGATGTCTTAGAGTGTTGATGCCTTGGGCCCTGATGACCAAAGGAATCACAAGGAATGAAATGATGAGGAAAATTAGACCCCGGCCCACATTTCAAACAGACTAATTTTAATCAGCCTAACACCAGACAGCAGGAGCTGCCAAGGGACATGACACACCTTGGAATGCATGTGGGATGTCCTTGAGATAGTTGTAGTCTTGCTTTGTAACCTCGTTAACCTTGGAACATATGCCAAACTTGTTCATGTCCTTGAGGTGGTCCAGATGCTGCTTTGCAAAATAACATGCTTTGGAATTTCTATTTTTAAGATATCCTGCCAGCTGCCCGTAAATTCCCTATTCTCCATTATATATTCTATGAAACATAGCTTTTGCTTTAATTCTGGGCCAGGTTGTGGAACACAAGCTCAACTGGGTCTGCTAGCATATGTAATAAAGCAGTATTTTCCTACTGCTCAGGGCACGCAGCTTGGTTTTCCCTGGCTTTTGGTGGGAATTTCTACAATACCAATAATAGTTTTGTAAGCCTCAGTGCTTAAAATTTTTTTTTGGCTTTTTGGGTCACATTCAGCGATGCACCGGGGTTACTCCTGGCTCATGCACTCAGGAATTAACTCCTGGAGGTACTCAGGGAACCAACCTGGGATGCCAGGAATCGAACCCGGGTTGGCCACGTGCAAGGCAAATGCCCTACCTGCTGTGCCATCGCTCCAGCCCCAAGTGCTTAAAACATTTTTTAAAAAGAGAAAGGGTGGATAAGGAGGGGTATACCGGGGATATTGGTGGTGGGGAATGTGCACTCGTGGAGGGATGGGTGTTTGATTGTAACCCAAACATGAGAGCTTGTAACTATCTCACAGTGATTCAATAAAATTTAAAAAATAAATAAATTTAAAAAATAGAAAATAACAATATTCTGAATTAACAGGAGTTAGGACTTTGGAGTGTGAATTTTGGGGAGAGATACAATTCAGCATACACAGTAGGATTGTAGCATAACACAAGTGTACTTAAGGGAGAACAATGAAAAAACTTATGCAGCATTCCAGGAGAAAGAGATTTTAATAGGTTGGACCAAGTAAGAGAAAGGGACTGCAGATAATAGCGCTGTTCCAAAAAGATAGTTTAGGTAGAACTTGGAAACTGGGAACAGAAAGTGTTAAAATGATCAAGGAAAAATGTTTATTTCTACCAAACTTTGTTGTATTAAAGGACAGGTCTCCAAGAATTCGCTTCTGAGTCAATTGTTTAGAACCAAGGGTTTGTTATGTGAAAAGACTCCTTGTCTGCTGTTGAGTAAGAGACTAAAGTTCTCTAGCACTATGAATAAATCCATTCCTCTAACTGGCACTCGATTTTCTCTTCTGTAAAGTGAGAGCACAAGCAGCTGACTTCTAGTGGTTCTGCTACCTCTAAATTTCTATGTAGCTTTGAAAAAGACCTTAGGTTTTAAGACAGTTCTGACATTCTCTATGGACTGGAGAGTTATTACAGGTGGTAAGGCACTTGCCTGCAGCTGATCCAGGTTGGAATACCAATATCTCATACGATCCCCCACCACCACCAGGAGCCAGTAATAATCTCTTAGCATCTTTATGTGTGGGCCAAAAACTGTCACTGTCACTGTCATCCCATTGCCCATCGATTTGTTCGAGTGGGCACCAGTAACGTCTCCATTGTGAGACTTGTTGTTACTGTTTTTGGCATATCGAATATGCCACAGGTAGCTTGCCAGGCTCTGCCGTGCAGGCGGGATACTCTCGGTAGCTTGCCGGGCTCTCCCAGAGGGGCGGAGGAATCAAACCTGGGTCAAGGCATGCAAGGAAAACGCTCTACCCACTCTGCTATCACTCTAAAATCCAAAAAAAATTAATAAACAATGTCTCCTCTGTTAAAATGCAAAGTATCTGGGGGAGAATCCTAATGAATATCAATAATCTCAATATGAATATTTTCGTTGATCCCATGAGGTTTTTTGTTTCTACATGAACTGATGAGATCATCTCAGACCCACAGTCTTCTGAATAGGTCACTATTTGAAACAGAAAGGAAGTAATGTGACAGGCATCCTTTAGGAGTCACGCACCATCAGTCTAGCTCCTCAGAGAGGCCTCCGTGAGGAAATGCAAGCACTGGTGAGATAAAGGCTAACCTACTTGGATTCCCCAAACTAGGGCAAATATTGGGTTCCTAGGCATTCCCAGGGCCCCGCCTTTAAAGAACATTAGAAGAAAGTTCTTATCACACCTTTCTTTCTCCTCCGAAGCTTGGCCCCTCCCTATATTTTCCCACACTGGGGAAGTTTCCCAGACTCCAGGCTAGGGTTGGCAGATTTCCTTGAGGTGTTGGTTGGGACACTACTCTGGATGGCATCCAACTCACCAGGTGTGTGGTTGGAGGCAATAAGAGAAGCCCTGACGGGGCAGACCCTGTGTATAGTTTGGGGTTCCTTGCTGGGAAGGCTGAGAAACTGGCTGTGAAAATTGCTGCATATGCACTTCTGGCTGTTTGCTGATCAAAGTGTAGTGATTGTGCCTTTCCTCGCTTGTTTCTATTCATGCATATATTCCTAAACGCCCATTGTCTGCTTTCAATATTAGGCAGTGGGAAAGGAAAGACTCAGCACCATGAATCTGATGAGCTGAACACTGATGGCCCAAGTTTGTAATTGCAGTCACCAAACTTAAAGAGGATGCGGATTTTGATTTCCCTCCACAGACTGATTCTACTTCCAACCTCACCTACCAGATCTTTGTTTGCTAATTCCCCCCACCTTTCCTTTGCTTACTTTTGATTACTACCTAGAAAGAAAAGGACCTGGGGGTGGCAGGATGCTGGAGAGATTCTTGAAGAACTGCGACACACACAGCGCTAGTTTCGTAGTCTAGTTTATTAGTCAAGTGAGTCTTTTAAGAGAAACTCAATAGGGGCCACAAAAATTCACATAAAAGCAACCTGATGGAGTGATGCAGTGGTCAAGATAACTGGCAGCCTGCCTAGGCACTGTTCCATCCTTACTCATCTACCAACAGTATGGCCTTGACATTATAGAACTCAAATGAAATGACATAGGGAAAGTACTTTCTAAATGCAATAGAACAACTCGATCTTATGGCATAAGTCTATTGGAGAATATATGAAAGGTTCCCTACTACAAGGTATCTCACCTATCCACCTATCCTGGTAAGGATGTGTACAAATGCATATATGTCCATATTTAGAAAGTCTCTTTTGCTTCCCTGCTCCAAATTCCTTTTAAAAAATGAATATCTTTCCCCAAGGACCCATCTACTCAAGGAAAATCCCTTAAGTGTCCAGGATCGCTGACTGAAAAATATTCCAAACCCTTTCTTTTGATTATGACCAGGATTAAACCACAGCAAATCTGGGCACATTGTGTTCAGAAAGTTGAGGTAAAATAGCTTGCTATCTTTATGCTTATGCTTCACTGATATTTAGGGATTTTAGTACACTGGTGACAGGTGTGGTGTGGAAATTATGTAAAAGCAAACAACCATCAGTAACAGTATTGTAAATCACAGAACCTCAATCAGCAAAAACTTATTAAAAACGTAATTAATTATTTTCATTTTCATTCATTTATTTGACTAGATTTGGAGCCACTTCCTGGTGGTTCTCAGGAGAACAAAAAGTTCTGGAGATCAAACCCCAGGCTTCCAAATGTAAAGCTTGTATTCTGGTTCTTTGAACTTTTTTCAGTCCCTTAGTCATTATTCTTTTCAGCCCTTTCATCATTATTTTTATCTTAGAATTATATTCTGATTTCAGTATTATCCAACTAATCTAAAAGAAACATATACCCCAAAAAGATACGAAGAACTCCTTTTTCTTTTGCTCTCACATGCGCACACTCCATCTCACTTTCAATTTTTCAATATCGTTCTGCCATATGTCAAAATAATATGAATGCTTTGTTATAATTTGATCCAATATAATCTATAGACAACTTATTGTGGCAGAGGAGGGTTCAAATTTTTTTAATTTGTTGTAAACTTTAATGAATCATTATGAGATACAGTTACAGACATACAAATTTTCGTGATTATTTTTCTTTTTTTTTTGATTCTTTTTTTTTTTAATTGAATCACCATGAGATAGAGTTCCAAAGCTTTCATGTTTGAGTTTCAGTTGTACAATGATCAAACACCCATCCCTCCACCAGTGCACATTCTCCACCACCAACATCCCCAGTATCCCCCCTCTTTCCAGCCTCCCCTGCCTCTATGGCAGACAGTTTTCTCCATATTCTACTTTTGGGCATTATGGTTTCGTGATTATTTTTCAATCAAACAATGTTCGAGTACCTATCCCAATAAACATACAAGTGCAGATGTCATTTCTACTGTGCTTTTTTGCATCTCTGGGATATATTCGCAGAAGTGGTATTGCTGGATCAAACAGAAGCTCAAATTCTAGTTGTTTGAGAAACATCCATATTGTTTTCCAAAAAGGCTGAACCGTTCGGCATTCCCAGCAGTGATGGAGATTCCCCTTCTTCCCACATCCACACCAACACCAGTTGCTTTTTTTCTTTTGGATGTGGGCCAGTCTCTGTTGTGTGATATGATATCTCATTGTTGTTTTGATCTGCATCTCTCTGATGATTAGTGATGAAGAGCATTTTTTTCATGTGACTTTTGGCCATTCGGATTTCTTCTTTGGGAAAGTTTTTGTTCATTTCATCGCCCCATTTTCTGATGAGGTTGGATGTTTTCTTCTTGTAGAGTTCAACCAGTGCCTTGTACATACTTGATATTAATCCCTTATCTGAAGGATATTGGGTGAGTATCCTTTCCCATTCTGTAGGCTACCTTTGTATTGTGGTCACTGTTTCTCTTGAGGCGCAGAAGCTTCTTAGTTTAAGATAGTCCTATTTGTTTATCTCTGTTTCCACTTGCTTGGTCAATGGCATTTCCTCCTTAAAGATACTTTTAGCTTCAATGTTGTAGAGGGGTTGAAATTTCTTATATGTGTCCTCCCTGTCTCTATTCTCCTAAGAGTTATATTACAGATTATAGTATTTTTTGTGTCACACCCGGTGATGCACATGGATTATTCCTGGCTCTGCACTCAGAAATTACTCCTGGAGGTTCTCGGGGGACTATATGGGATGCTGAGGATCAAAACTGAGTTGGTTGCATGCAATGCAAACACCCTACCCACTTACTATCACTCTGGCCACTACAGTTTATAGTTTGCATCATGATTTCACACTCATACTTTTTTTAAATTTATTTTTTTATTGAATCACCATGTGGAAAATTACAAAGCTTTCAGGCTTAAGTCTCAGTTATACAATGCTCGAACACCCATCCCTTCACCAGTGCACATATTCTACCACCAAGAACCACAGTAAACCTCCCCCCCACCCCCCACCCCTCAGCCCCCCACCCTGCCTGTGTAGCTGATAAATTTCACTTTGCTTTCTCTTTGATTACCTTCAATATTTCAACAAAAAACTCACAATTATTGTTTAGATATTCCCCCCCACTAACGGCGGACCTGCTGGAAAGGAAGCATTTGATAATATTTTTCCATTCCTGAGAATGAAGAGATATGAGTTCGTGTGGCCACAATAGCAGCCGCATCCCGCTCATACTTATATTGTTCACTCATGAACCAATGCACCATTATTACATTTCCTTCTGTGTACAATTTCTGCTTTTTTAGAAGTCAATGATTATTTAATTTGTGTTCCTCCTTTGTATAGTTTTTGAGCCTCTAACCAAATCTTTCCACACCTTCCAACAGTTTTGTAAAATGCCATTCAGTAAAAATGTCCACTTGATCCCTGAGCTATGGTTTCTATCAATTTTGTTATTGCTGTCTCCTTTGGGTTTGGGTTTTGAGTCTTTTCTCACTGGAAATGTCCTTCTGGGACCTTCTGGTGTGCTACAATTTGAGACATTTGCTTTCTGAGCTTGCTGCACAGCTATCATCTTATGATTTCTAACCCTTATCTTCTGGGTAAACTCTCTGTTCATTCTGGTTTGGTTAATCATCTCCCTTGAGTAAGAGTTTATGATATCTAGTATTTGAGATTTTACATATCATTTTTATAGTACTGAAAATCAAATCCAGACCATCATACATGCAAGGCAAATACTATATTTCTGAGTTAAATCCCTGGCTCTGAATACGTGACAACCAACATTTTGAAATTTTGTATATATGAGTATGTTTTATATGCTACCTTCTGATCTTTATTGATAACTTAGATGAGGATAAAAGTCTTAGTTGACAGGGCTGGAGAGATAGTACAGTGGTTAAGTCACTTACTTTGCGTACACTAGTCTAGGGTTTGATTTCTAGAATGATCCCTGAACACAGAGCCAGGAATAAGCCGTGATAATACAGTATATGGCTCAAAATCAAAACATAAAAGAACTGGTGGAAAGTTATAATTTATTTAGAATTTTTATACTATCATGCCCATTTACTTCTAGCCTTCAATCTTGCAACTGAGAAACAAAATACTTTATGTATTACTTATTTTATTTTCCCATCAGAAACTTCTCAAGTTTTTTTCTTGCTTCATAGTATCTGCAATTTCACAATTCTCATGTTCACGGTGGTATATCTTATATTTTTCATTGTTTGTTGGGCTGGGGATTGTGCCATACACAGCAATGCTCAGGGATTATTGCTGGCTCTCCACTTAAACATCACTCTTAGCGGCACTCCAGGGACCATATGGGGTTCTGGGAATAAAAACCAGTTTAGCCACACGCAAGGCAATCACAGTATCTATTGCACTATAGCTCCAGCCCCTGAATGGATTCCTTAAATCCTTAAACTCATGTTCTTTGAAGCTGCCAAATATTTCTTGCATTATTTATTGTTAATTTGTTCTTACCATCTTATGTTTTCTTACTGGAAAATCTCTTTAGTCTAAGCCTATCATAGACTATTCTTCCAATTTTCTTTATTTTCACACTGCCTGCCAATCTGCAACATACAGGATAGAGGAACTTTTAGTTTTTTGTTGGTGATAATGGTAATGTAATGATATATGCTAAGAGCTTAGAGCAGTTCTTGCCACATAGTAAGCATTCCAGAAAGTTTGATCAAAGTAATTTTTTATCTACTTGTTAAAATTTTTGTACAATTTCTTCAGCTTTATCTTCAAGTCTATTTCTGGGTATTTTACTATTACACTTTAAAATTTCAGAAACTCCTTTCTGTTCTTGGGTAATTTTTTTCACATAATTATGTTTCTATTATTGTAATACAATGTTTCCTCTTGTTTGAGGACATTATAATTTTGTAGACATGTTCTTCTGCGCTATCCATTGTTTCCATTTGTTTCCCCTTTTATCTTCCTGTTAGTCTCAGGTTCAAGTTTTCCTGAAACTGGTGAGTTTTGTCTATCCAATCCTGTTTTAAGAGTGAAGAATTAGGGCTGGAGCAATAGTACAGTGTATAAGGCATGTGGCAGAACAGGGTTCAGAAAACTTTTCACTACCTGTATTGCAAACCAAAATGTCCAAAATGAGAGAGAGAGAGAGTAAGAAATAGAGAGAAGAAAAATGCCTGCCACCAAGTCAGAGAGGGCAGCAGGTGGGGAGACTTAGTAGACAGAAGGGAAACTGGGGACATTGGCGGTAGGAAATGTACACTGGTGAAGTGATGGGTGTTGGAACATTATATAACTGAAACCAAATCAATACCAACCTCGTAACTGTGATTCAGTATCACACTGTGATTCAGTGAAAAAAGTTTTAAAAACCATAAACCTCCTTACCTCCCACCAAACTCCATCAGTCGTGATCCCTGAGCACAGAGCCAGGAGTAAACCCTGTAGCCACTCCTAAAAAATGAGTTAAGATGAATTGGGGATATGCTATCCTCTCCCATTTTCCTGTACTTTCAGAAGTCTTGGCAGCCAGACCCATGAAACGTCTCTTGCACCAGTAAACTCATTAACCAACCATGATCCAGAGTCTCATAAATAAGTCTCAAAAGCGATCAACAAGTGGCAGAGATGCTTCAGAACCCCGTACCAGACTCAGTCATACAGTGCACATAAAGTCACCACGTAGTTAACAATTTAACTCCAGATGTATTACCCTGTTCATTTTTTTTTAATTCCTGGAGTATCTCAATCTCTACAACATTGATAAACCAGGAGTAGCAACTTACATTGGATGCCATGTAAAGTAGAAGGCTATGAATCTCGATTAAGAACATATGAGAACAATGTTTAACCTGTAACTATATGTTAGTAATCTTTTGTACAGGGGCTTAATGGTGCCATGGTGAGATACAACAATCTTCACTAACTTTCTTCGGAAAACCTTTTTTGATCATATTTAGCAAATTATTTATAACAATGCAATACAAGATAAATTATTGAGGGCCTGCTATAGGAGTAGGCTTGAAGGGTGGTTGGGAAAATTGAAATTAATGGTGGTGGACTTGGTGTTGGAATATTGAATATAATACATTATTGTGAAAAACTTTTAAAAATAAGATAAAATTGGGGCTGGAGCGATAGCACAGCGGGTAGGGTGTTTGCCTTGCACGAGGCCGACCCGGGTTCGATTCCCAGCATCCCATATGGTCCCCTGAGCACTGCCAGGAGTAATTCCTGAGTGCAAAGCCAGGAGGAACCCCTGTGCATCACCAGGTGTGACCCAAAAACCAAAAAAAAAATAAAACTGTTAAGAAATAAAGACTGAAGAATTAAAGACTACATTGAAAATTGTGCTGCATATGTGGGACTAAGTTACTGGTGGACAGAGCTTAATTTCTGCAATTTCTAAGGCTTTTCAGAGTAACCTAGGCTTGCTTATTGGTGGTTTACCCTATAATTATGACCCTCTGGTTAGCATTTGTTTATATCTCCATCCAGTGTCGGTACAGTACCATTCCTAAACCCTACCTACTCAACAACAATCAGTCATCATTCCATCTACTTAAGCCTCTCAGTCACCTTTTTCTCTTCCTCTCTATCACCTCAATATTTATTGAGCATCTGCTCAGTGCCCGGCAATGTGCTGAATGCTACAAGTATAAGAATGAGTAAAACATGGTTGCTTCCTTTCAGGTACTTGTTCTTTAGGGAAAGGCAGCTGTGTACCCAGATGCCATCAATATAATAACACCTCTATCATTATAAGGGAATGTTGTGGGTGTTATGAAAGTCCAGAAGAGGTATTTATTGAAGCCTTCCTGAAGCATATTTCAAAGTAGCGTAAAAGGATGTTAGTTTCCTATGGCTGCCGGAACAAATTACAACAAATTTATTGCCTGAAATCAACATCCATTCATTATCTCCCATTCCCCTAGGTTAGAAGTCTGCTTACAGTATGGCTTGCTTAGCTCTTATGCTTTGCGTCTCCAGGGTAGCACCACAGTATCAGCAGTTGCATTCCCTCTGAGGCTCGAGAAATTAATTATCTTCTGATTTCATTCAGATTGATTGTTAAAACTATTTTCATGCTGTTAGTAAGACCGAAGTTCCTTGCTGATTTTCAGAGGCCCATATTTTCTCCTAGAGGTTTTACTTCATCCTTTCTGCTGGTTTCTAGTGTTCTTCTTCCAGAAATAATGTGTTGAGTTTTTCTTACACTTTCATGCTTTCTGACCTCTACTGCTACAACTCTGACTCCAGATGGAGAAATTTCTGTGCAATCAAGTGCTCAGGGCCCACCTGCATAATCTAGAGTTGTTTTCCCTAACTTGAAGTCTATAACCTTTTTACCTGCAAAGCCCAATTTGTTAGAATATTCAAAGGTTCAGGATTAGGATCTGGATCTCTTTGGGCAACACTATATCCACAACATTGCCTTCTGTAAAAATGGGAGAAACTGTTCTGGGGAAAAGGCCTCCAGAGGTGAGGGAAAAAACTGATTTCAGGAAGCCATAGGCAGTTCATTATTACTGGTGTGTGCATCAAAATTATGCACATATAATTTGGAGAGAAGAAAGAGCCAGATAATGATTATGGTCATCATTATGTCATCTCTCTTATTTTCCTTAGCTTATTTTTCTTGCTTAGTTTGTTTTTGGGTGCACTATATCAGGATGATGAGAAGATTTTATCTCAACTCTCCATATTTCCATCTGAAACTATTTGTACTTCCCATCTGAATTCATCCTGGATGATTCCAGCTTCCATGATGGCTTGATTTCACGCCATTTATCAGCCTCTTCCCCTTCACATTCTTCTTGTTGCTGACTGTACTGGCAAGCATCTTTGCAACTGGTACTTTGGCCATCTGGATGGCCATTTGTAATCCCATAAATTTTCTGGTCTGGTCTAATTTTCTCACAACACTGTTTTTATTGTGGCACTACACTGCTCGATAGATCCTACTGGTTCTTCTTTGCTTATGGAATCCAAAGCAAAATTTTTTTTTGGTTTTTTTTTTGGGTCACACCCGGCGATGTACAGGGGTTACTCCTGGCTCTTCACTCAGGAATTACCCCTGGCAGTGCTCAGGGGACCATATGGGATGCTGGGATTAGAACCCGGGTCGGCCGCGTGCAAGGCAAACGCCCTACCCGCTGTGCTATCGCTCCAGCCCCCCAAAGCAAAATTTTAAGCCTGCATTGCCAAGTATTTATCTACCCTGCCATGCTAATATTCTCACTGTCCTAATAAGCTGACTTCTCCTATGCCTTCTGTCCACCATATTCATTCTCTCATAACTCCTTTTCAGCTAGAAAGTCTTACTCCCTCTCTCTTTTGCGTACCTGAACTATGTATAACCTTTGAGACACAACATAAATCACAGAGCCTTCAAGAACCTTCTCCCAAGACTTAAGCTACTTATTAATCCTTTGTTACTTTATCCTTATATGTGCCTGCAGTGTGAAACTTTTACATTGTTATAAATATTCACTGATGACAAATCTTGGAGTCTTGTGATGCTATATGTTGAACTCTTCTCTCTCCAATTACTTGAGGACAGGTCCTGTGCCCTATATATCTTAGACGGGTCTTTTCTCCATCTTTACCCAAATATCAGAAATTACTTACACAAATGAAAGAATCATAACTTGCACATATATTTCTGACCCACCCATGCATTAAATAATCATCTAAACTGAAATTCAAAAAGCAACACTTTCCCACAATCATATTTTTGGTCAAGATTATGAAATCTTTATCTCTAGCATCAGAATTGTTCACCAAGTTTCCTTTTATATACTTCGATGCCAATGAATGTGTGTAATCATCATGACTCTTTCTAGCTTTCCCTACAGGCTAGTGTTTTGTCACTTGGCCAAACATGTTGATGATTTATTGGCGGTGGCATACTTTAATCTAATTCTTGCATAGTTTTTACCAGGCAATGATGGGAGGAGAGAACTGCCCATTGGAGAAGCTGCCAAACTTTGCCCTAAGACATTTTGCAAATAAGACACTGGATTTATTGCAAAACTCATTCCAATAAACAAAAGTGTATAGTAAATTCCGTTCCAAATCACGGAGTCCATAAGGTTCTAACTAGAGGGCTTTGGGGACTCAAAAAACCCAAATCTTTCTTTAATTCTAAGCAGAAAACTATTACTGGAAGTGCCGACAGTTGATAAGTTTGAGACATATGGTCCTATTCTCTTTCTCCAAAATGAGAATGGTGGGTTTAGCAGTAAATTGATAGTGTAAGTAAATCTAGCACTTGAAAGAATTTAATTAAATTTCTCCCATCTTCAGTGTAAACACCAGACAGAATCTATCCTTCTGGTAAAGAGAGGTAATGGAATTCCCCCATGGCAAATAGCTATTGCATTAGACTAGCTCCTGTAGAAAAGGCAGGAATGATGCTCAGGAAAGATAGCCTGTAGTCAACAACAGATAAAGACCCTCCAATTTTGAGAGGGAAATACATCACGTAGAGCAGTAACATGTCAGCTTCTTAGGAGCACCAAATGCTTGTCCCTGTAAGCTTTAACACAATAGCAGATAATTTTCACAGTCAACGAAAAAGGACCAATCCTCACCAGCGTGGCAAGCAGTTTTGCAAGTGCAGCCACGGAGCAAGAGAGAAAAGAAATGGAAACATGGAAGGTGTGAACTTGTAGTTAAAGACTGTTGTAGAATTATTCTACCATAAAGGAAGATAATCACTGTGTCAGGATTATAGACCTCTAAAACGATCATTGAAAGGGTTGTGACTATTGTGTTTTCAACCCCATAAAGGAAGTTCAGGGTCCGTGGATGTTTCTCACTGATGGAATGCCTGCCTAGCATGGGTGAGGCTGCAAGTTCTTTCCGTGGAACTAAATAACATCACTACTTAGTACAATCCCCGTTCCTGCGAGGGCGATCCTCAGCAAGCAGCCAAGCGTACAAGCACCTCAACCAAGTACATGACCCTTGATGCACCAGCATGATAACAGCAAAGGGAAGGTGGGAAATTTAAGAAAAGAAAAAGAACTTCAGACTAAAAGCCTCTAGCCATAGTGGATGAGTATGCATAATACACTACCCCAAATTTAGTTGAGCCGTTCAGCACCAGGTTTATATGGAAAACACTTCCAAACATTTTTGGAAACCAAACAGTGCTGCAGATGAAGATGCTCCCAACTTTGGGTGGGAAGGACTTGAAGTCATTTATGAGAGATAAGCAATAAAGAGTGAAGCATACTTAGTGGCCTGGATCAAAGAATCACAGTGAAGAAGACAAAACAAATATAGCACTCTCTTTTATTCTATAACTCTTGATTTTCCTCAGTCTATTGCAATAGTGCCACTGAAAACCACTGACAATTTCCCTCTCTTTCCAAAGCTCTTGTTTTCTTTTGATTTGGTTTAGTTTGGTTTCTGGGCCACACCTGGGTGATGCTGAGGGCTTACTCTTGACTCTGCACTCAGCGATCACTCCTCATGTGGCTCAGGAGACCTTATGCAATGCCTGGGAACAAACGGGGATCCAAAAGTAACTTAAGCTGTGTACTGCTCTCACTATTTCTATTTCTCTGGTCCCTCCTCAAAAGTGTCCATGCCCCCTTCTGGATACCACCAGATATCAACTGCTTTTTGTGCTACTTATTGCTAGAACCTGTATAAGTGTCCATCATTGGAACTACACCTTTTTATTGTATCCCTGCTTGTTCATTTCTTCTCTCTAAAGTGTTAACTCATTGGGGACAGAGAGATAGTACAGACATTAAGTTGCTTGCCTTGCATGTTTTCTGATGCCAGTTCCATCCAAGCAATAGAAGAGCATATGTTTCCCCCAAGCACTGCCAAAAGTGAATTCTGAGCACAAATCCAACAGGAAGTCCTGAGCAGCAATGGGTATGGTCCAAAACCCAATGAAAAATTAATTAATTAAAGTGTTAATTTATTTAAAGTAGGAACATGCATTTTGAACTCCCAGTATATCTGTGAATCCCATAAGAAGAAGCAACAGATAATAGTTGCTCAATAATGTTTTACAAATAGAAATTATTTGATTAAGTGCTAGGAATAAAGTAAATATAACAGTAAAGTAAGTGGTGTCCAAAAAAGATCATTTCTTCACTGCAGGACTTCTCAGAGTAGAGATGAGAAACCTTCTCCCATCTCTTCAGACTTCCGGAAGACCCAATAGCCATGCCCACATCCCACCGCCACTGCCATATAAGCTTATCTACTGGCCTTGTTCCAAGGACTCATAAATACATCTTGAAAGAGATCACCTAGCCACAAAAGTTTCTCAGATGCGAAAGTAGACTAGAGACTGAACACGATGGTCACTCAATACCCCTGTTGCAAACCACAACACCCAAAAGGAGAGAGAGAGAGAACAAATTCGAATGCCCTGCCACAGAGACGGGGTGGGGTGGGGGATGGGAGCGGGGGTGGGAGGGATACTGGGTTCATTGGTGGTGGAGAATGGACACTGGTGGAGGGATGGGCTCTCGAACATTGTATGAGGGAAAAACAAGCACGAAAAGCTGTGAATCTATAACTGTACCCTCACTGTGACTCACTAAAAAAATTTTTTTTAAAAGTTTCTCAGATGCTCATTCCCAGCTGAAATTTCCAGGGCTGTCTCACTGGGAGGCAGAGCAACTTCCATCCTAACAAATCCCCAGCAGCAACTTCCACATCCCTAAACCATTCCCATGCCTTCAGTTCAACTGTCCAGTTAAATATTCTGGATTATCTAGAGTGCATAGCCACAATCGTGGCTGCAAATAACATATCCAGTGACATCTCCAAATTCTGCAACACTGACATCCCAGTAGTAACACACCAGATCGGATGGACTGTAACATAGATGCCAACTATGGTAACATCCCAGTAGGAGCACACCCCAGTAGAAGCCAACTAGCTCCACTAACAAAAACATTAACACGGAAGCCTTAACTTGCAACAATAGCTTAGTGAAGACTCAGAAAATTATTTACTACCTGACCCAAGCAGAACCCCGGCAGCCCAAAACCTCCAAAACCCAACTGCTACCTTGCTCAAGTCACCGTGCACATGCTCGGACGAGCCTCACCCAAGTAGGATTCAGCAGAAAAACCCAGGTATGCAGGCCCCATGACTGAGACCTCCAAGCCCACACAGATTGGGACTGGGCCTCCTCCTCCCAGTTTTCCAGTAGCTTGGCAGTCACACCCACAAACTGCCCCCAACGCCATGTAATCTCACCAAGATCCAGAGACTATAAACCAAAGCTCTTCGAAGAAAGCACCACAGAAGTTCCTGGAGCACAGCGCCGAATTTGTGGCCACGCAACCTCTTATACTCTAGCCAACTTATTTACCAAAAGTAGCACACATTTGTTTGGTTTTAACATACTTGCTTGTTTTCTTTTATATACGGCTTAAATGGCTCCAGAATGAAATACAATAACAGACAACAACCTTCACACACTTACCTCTTATTGTGGCGGGAAGGTGCTTGGTGGTGGGATTGGTGTTTGAGTATTATCTGCAATGAACTATTGTGAACTACTTTATGAAAATAAAATATTAAAAAATTGCAAAGAAAAGGATTTAATATTCTCATGGTGAGATACAACAATTTTCAAAAATTTTTTTCTATGGAAATATGTTGTGATCAGGGTAACAAGCAATATCAAATAAATTATTGAGGGCCTGCTATGAGGCCAGGCATGTGCGTTAGTTTGGTAAATGGAAACAGAACATGACAGAAGTGATGGGATTGTTGTTGAAATATCAAATGCCTGTAACAAATCATCATGAACAACTTTGTAAACTACATTATTTTAATAAAGTGTGTGTGTTGGAGGATATTTTGTAGTATTGTCAGCCCAGTAGGATCACAGCAAATCTGATGAGAAAGATGCATAAAGACCACCAAGTGGGCTGGAGTGATAGTAGAGCTGGTATGGTGTTTGCCTCGTATGTGAACGACCTGGATCTGATCCCTGGCATCCTGTTTGGTCCCCTGAGCACTGCCAGGAGTAATTACTGAGTGTAAAGCTAGGAGTAGCCCCTGACCATCTCTGGGTGTAACTCAAAAAGAAAAAAAGAAGAAGAAAAGAAGAGAAAATACCACCAAGCTCAGTGAGCCTAAACAATAACACAGAAGGCTCAACTAGCACTAACCAGCAAAGTAGATCCTCAGACAATGAATTTAGTAACATCATTGTGCGATGTAACAACACAAATTGGCTACTATCGAGGTAAAGTTTGATAATTCCATTTGTCTTTGTGTTGTAAAAAACAATATGAAGTAAATCTGTGCCTGCAATGGGGCAGGCTAGGGTGGTGAGTGGAAAACTGAGAACAGCGGTGGAAGGAAGGTCACAATAGTGGTGGGACTGGTGTTGGAACACTCAAGGCCTGAAACAACTGTATTCTGAACAAATTGGTAAATCGTGGTGTTGTAATAAAAAAATAAATAAATTTGTTAGAGGGGTAAAAAGATAATTTTTTCATTTTAACTATATTATGCATCAATCCTAGTCATAACCTAGATTATTTATTTTCAGAAATTTAAAAATTTATTGTTACCCTATCTAGAACATAAGATTGTATATTGAATATTTTTTCTTTCTATATATTTTGTTCATTTTATAGTAGACTTCCAGTTTTCTTTTTACATATTATTTTTATTGTTTTATCATTGCTCATTAATACTAATTTCAATAATATAGATTTACACTTCCTTATAGATATGACTTACTACACCTACCATCAAAGTCCCAGTTCTTTTTCACCAACAAAAGACCCCTCCATCCATTCATCTCACCCTCTCCCTATGTTTTCTCCTACAGCCAAGATACTTTCTACTGAATCTATGAGTTCATTTTATAGCTTTTTCCCAGATTTTTTCTCCTTAATTATTCATATCTATATTTGAGTGAAAACCTTTGTTGATTGTCTTTCACTTTCTTATTTATTTCACTGAGAATAATCACTTCAGATCCATTCATTTTGACCCAAATGGCAAAATTGCATCTTTTTAACAGCAGAGTATCATTTCATTGAATATCTAGGCCACAACTACTTTATCCAGTCATCTGTGGATGGGTATTTTGGTTGATTCCATGTTTGGGCAATTGTGAATAATGTGTTTAAGCACCTGAGGTGAAAATCTTTTTAAAATTAAATCACTATTAATTACAAAGTTACAAAGGCAGTCATGACCGAGTTTCAGGTGCACAATGTTACAACACCAGTATTTTCACTTGTGTCCACTTTCCTCCACCAATGTTTCCAGTCTCCCTCCTGTCCCCCATTTTTTCAAATACACCCAAGGTGCAAATACCTTTTCAAATAACTTTTCATATGCTTTAGCTAAAAGCTTAGAAGTGGTATTTCCTAAGCATATGGTATGTCCAGTGGGGAATATAGGGTCATACCCAGTGTTTCTCAGATGCTTCTCCTGACTCAGTGCTCTGGAGCTTTTCCCAGTCATTCTCTGGAGATCATGTGGTACTGGAGATTAAACTGGGGCCTTCCATGTGCATATGCACTGGCCCTTTGATCTATCTTCCCAGTCTTTCATTTTTAGTTTTTAAAGGAATATCAGACCATTTTCCTTACAGGCTGTACCAATTTAAATCCACAAAACCAGAGTTAGAAGATAGTGTAATTCCAATTTGCTTTTTCATTTGTCTTTTGGCTATCTATATATTTTCTTTGAATAAGTCTCTATTTAGATATTGTATCCAGTTTTAGTTGGGTCTCTTGATTTGTTGTTGATTTGTGTGAATTCTTTATATATCAATTCATCACACTTTATAATGTACCTGTTTCTTCGCCCAATTGGTAGGTTGTATTTTTGATTTTGTAGTTAGTTTCTTCTACTATACAAAAGCTTAAAAATTTTTATTTATGAAGTGTGTGGAAGGTGATGATTGTGCCACTCCGCATGGTACTCAGGTTTTACTCCTGGCACTATGCTCGGAGGTCACTCCTAGAAGATCTCAGGAAATTGTATTGGTTCCTGATATCAGACTGGGGTCATCATACAATGCAAGTGCCTTACACCCTATGTTTTCTCTCCAGCCGCAAGCAAGTATAAAGCTTTTTAATTTGAGATAGTCCCATTTGTTTATTCTTTTAATTCCCTTTCCAATGGATTGGAGTCTCCAGTGCGTTTTGAGGTTCTGGAGTGTATCACATATGTTTTCTTCTTTGTATTTTATGGTATGGGTCTAGTACTCAAGAATTTCATGCATTTTTAGTTATTTTTCTGTTTACTGTCAAATAGCTATCTAGTTTCAACTTCTTACATGTCAGATGGGCTACTTGTTTTCTAAGGGTAGATGAACATTTCATTCTTGTATACTGTACACAAAAGGCACACAGGAAATACCAATTGTTCAAATTCCTTTCTTTATTGAATCACCGTGAAATATATAGTTACAAGCTTTCATTTTTGAATTACAATAACACAATGATCAAACACCCATCCCTCCACCAGTGCACATTCCCTACCACCTATATCCCCAGTATACCCCCCCCCTTTCCCACTCTCCCACTGCCTCCATGGCAGACAATATTCCCCATGCTCTCTCTCTACTTTTGGGATTTATGGTTTGCAATGCAGATACTGAGAGGTTATCATGCTTGCTCCTATATCTACTTTCAGCACACATCTTCCATCTCGACCAATTACTCCAATCATAATTTTGTTAGCGATCCCTTCTCTATTCCAGCTGCCTTCTCCCCCACCCCACCCTGCTCATGAGGCAAGCTTCCAGCTTTGGAGCAATCTTCCTGGACCTTGTATCTACTGTCCTTGGGTGTCAGTATCGTGTTATATTTTATACTCCAAAAATGAGTTCAGTCCTTCTATATCTGCCCCTCTCTTTCTGATTCCTTTCACTTAGCATGACACTATCCATGTCTATCCACTTATAAACAAATTTCATGACTTCATCTCCCCTTGCAGCTGCATAGTGTTCCATTGTGTAGATTTACCAAAGTTTTTTTTTACCAAAGTTTTTTTTTAACCAGTTGTCTGTTCTCAGGCACTTGGATTGTTTCCAGGTTTTGGCTATTGTGAACGGTGCTGCAATGAACATATAGGTGTAGATGTCATTTCTATTGTGCTTTTTTGCACCCTCGGGATATATTCACAGAGGTGGTAATGCAGGGACATATGGAAGCTCAATTTCTTACATGTGTATAACTTTTTATATTGACAAAGTCCTTCACAGCAACCCAATTATCAATTATCTAAGGAAAAGGCACATTAATCTCTTTGTCCTTCTTATTTTAGTTACAGAAACTGATAGTCAGATATAAAAGAATCTTGCTCACTTTCAAGCACTAGGTAAGAGTCAGGGCTGACAGCTCTGAGAGGCACTGAGACTTGTTGCTCTTTTCCCCTTTTTTCCCTGTTTAGATCTGTCAATTTTTCCTCTCTGCAATGGTCTCTTAGGCAAATGCCGTCATTTGTTTTATTGATGCATACCACCTAATAGTATATGTTTCACAGTGAACAGTAACAGCTGCCATGCTTAATTGTCGAAATGAGATGTTTGAAGGTCTGGTCTTTAGTCAAGTATAACTCCTTTCTGTTTTCTGGAGTTAAACCAAACAAACACCCTAAATTTTCTCTGGAGTTAGTCCAGAACCTAAATCAAAATACATCAAACTCTACATTGGTTTAGTGGTTAGTCAGTCACATCATTCAGCTACTTTAAAAAAGGATGAACTCCAGCCTTTGGTGACAATTGATTGAACCTAAGGTGATTATGGTATGAGATAAAAAATTAAAGACAATAAAGTAATAGTTTCACTCCTATATGGAAAAGAAACAAATCAATCCTTATCACATATGATAATGAAACAAAGCAATTGAACTAATATAACCAAACAAACTCTCAGACAAAATGATAGTTATCAAAATGAGAGAGAAAAAAGGGTTGGCAAAATAATTGGAAGGAGTAAATTTGTTGGTTATGTTTTGGGTCTACACGGGTGTGTTCAGGGTCTACTCCAGATTCAGTTCTTAGGGGTCACTCTTGGCCCACAGGTCCCCCATATGCAGTGTATGCACACAAGCCCTTTGAACTAAATTCCCAGCTCAGTGAGTGTTACTTGTTTTGATAGTTGTGAATGGTACGAGATCTTTGTGTGTGGTTCAAAGTTATATATATCCCTAAAATGTATATAATTTTGGAAACAATGGAAAATCAATTAAATCAGATACTGAAATCAAGTACAGAGGAGGTTTTATTTATTACCTTGGAGGAATATACTGGTATCCACTGATATGCCCTCTACTTTTCTGAACCACAGGTTTCCCATCTGACAAATGGGAAATGATAGTTACTTCACACAGAATTTCTATGAAAGTTATTTAGTACATATCTAGCATATACTAGATGACCAATAGGAGGGAAGATGCAGCATTACTTTATTTATCCTAAAGATTTAACAACAAAGAGAAGTCAGGTATAATTTATAACTGATAGTAATATATGTAAGCTCCCCTATATGGTGTATTGGATATGCCAAAAACAGTAACAATAACAGGTCTCATTCCCCTGACCCTGAAAAAGACTCCAATTGTTGCAAAAGACGAGTAAGGTGAGACTGCTAAAATCTCAGGGCTAGGATGAATGGGGACATTACTGGCACCCGCTCAATTAAATCTATGAACAACGGGATGACAGTGATACAGTGATATAGGTGAAATTTTAAGTTAACCAATCCTTTAAATCTTAAGTATTCCATATAAGTATTGTTGCCTTTCAGAATGCTTCTCCTGGAAGAACATCATTTAGTCTTGTGATACTCAAAACACCTCGAAGAATGAGTCAATCACATGGTTCTCAAGAAACCTGATTTCATTTTAAATTGTCATACTTCATCTTTAACTTTAAATTTATTAACCATTTGGCCATTTGTCTTGTTCATTTGACTTGGCTCTAATTGACATTTGAGTATTCTCAAATACCTTTTCTTTTCTCCAAGGACTAAAATCTGTTCCAATTGAATAAATCTGAACATGTTCTACAGCCTATAAAAGCAGTTAGAAAGTATCTTTGAATTATCTTTCAAGACTATTACATCAGAAAGGCTACATACATAACTCAGTTCTGGTTTATTTATTTCTAAATCAATGTCATCACTTCATAGCAGCAGCATCAAGGCAAATGTTTGGAGGATAACAAATGGAGTTGAAACTAAGGCAAACATAATAGCTTTGTTTTGTTGCTGGAATTGCGTCAGTAGAAACAGATTCTCTATCTGTAGCTGAGTTCTTGGAACTATCTTGATAGCAAATGTTTGCTAAACACTCAGAGCAATTCAACTCCTTATTTTGATTTTTAAAAAACATGATTTTACACAAATTTGGTTCTCACAGTTACCTTAGCATAGTGCCTCACACGGAGTTGATCATAAATTCATATAAGCTTGGGGATATTGGGATGCACAAATATTAAATATAAGATTAGATTGCTTACAGAATTGATATGATAGCGAAGATGCCTATTTAGATCATAACATTTCTCAGTTGCCAGCACACCATTTAATTAAATAAGTTAATATATCCTTATTATTTTGTTTGAACAGATTTGGGGCTTTGCGTATGGGTGGGCATTCTTATTCATCTTTATATTTTTTCCTCTTTATTCCTCTTATTCCTTATAACTCCTCTGCTTTCTGATCTACTGCTTCAATAACAATATACTTCAGTATAATGGCCCCAATTCAAGACACTACCACTCATGAGTATGAATGCCATGATACCAAATGTGTGCTTTTTTGATGTATCATTGTATCACTGTATCACTGTCATCCATTGTTCATTGATTTACTTGAGTGGGCACCAGTAACGTCTCCATTCACCCCAGCCCTAAGATTTTAGCAGCCTCTCCTTACTCGTTTTTCCCAACAAATGGAGACTCTTTTCAGGGTCAGGGAAATGAGACCTGTTATTGTTACTGTATTTGGCATATTGAATACACCACTGGGAACTTGCCAGGCTCTTCTGTGCAGGCAGGATACTCTTGGTAGCTTGCTGGGTTCTCCGAGAGACATATATATGTATGTATATATACATATACATATATATGTATGTATATATCCCTTTATGATGATATGTCACGCCACGTGGTTCAGGAATATGTTCACTCATGTGTGAGGCTCGGACCAAGCGTTTGGAAAGCAGCCTGAAGCGTGACGGTGGGATAGTGGAGGTTAGCTACCAGGGCTGGGTCCCTTGGGGTGGGGAGGGCTCTCACCCTAACCCCTCCGGGGCACCCCTGGTGCAGAGTCCGGTGGCATGGTAATGGGGGCCTCATTTTATGCTCTCTTTTGGGAGAAACAGCCATGAATTCTGGAGGGTGTTCTATGAGGAGATTAACTCATCATTTTAGAAAATGGTGATTTTAGGGAAAAAATAATTTTAGGTTCATGATTACAGCCCTGGTAGACAGCCTGAAGTATTTAACAAAAAATGGATTGTTCATAATGCATATTGAATTTCACTTCACTCACATAATGTTAGTATATCTTACTGATATATGTTACTATTAAAATAATCAGATCTAAAAATAAATAATCCTATTATTGTACCTTCATCCCATATGGAATAGTAAATAAATATTGTCTAATTTGTAGTAGTACCTAAAACTGTTGTGTCCAGCTATCACATTGGGCTAATGGTATAATTATGTAACGTGATTGTTCTATGATCATTAGGCACAAATCCAATCAAAGAACCAACATTTAATATAATGCTACATCAAAAAAATTAGCTAGTTGCTGAAGTCACTTTTCAATCCATAAAAATGACACAGGGGAGATAACTCAAAGGACTTAAACGCCTATTTTTCATGCTGGAGGCCTGAGTTCAAACACCAGCACTGCATGGTCCTTTGATCACTGACCTGGTAATAGATCCAAAGCACTGCAGGGTGTAGCACAAAGCATCACCCAATTTTATATTTTGTAGTTAATATTTCATTTGTGTTTATTTGTTTTGAGGCAGGCAGTGCAGGCAGTGTTCAAAGCTCACTCCTGGCTCTACGCTCAGGGTTCACTCCTGGCAGGCTTGTGGTACCATATGCATTGCCAGGGATTAAACTTGGGTCAGTCATGTGCAAAGCAAGTGCCCTACCCACTATGCTACCTACCCAGCCTCTGCAGTTAATTTCTAAACAATTCAACAGCAATTACCATAATTTCCCATATCTCTTGTCTTTAAAATTTTTTAATTGATTTACAACATGGAATTTCAGAGGCTCACTGTCATGCTCAATATACGTGTTTTATGATCGCCATTTCTACCACCAAAGTTCCAATGCCATCTCACTACCAAAAGACCCCTCTAATCCCTCTCAATCCTCTTCCCCAAGGTCTCTGGTAACAACCACAGTTTTCACTGAGTCTAGGAGTCATTTTGTGGTTTCTTTTCATGTACGTCATGAAAATATATTGTGGTTTAGCAAACAAAGCCTTTGGGGTTTGTCAATTCTGATAGTATCCCAGGTAGTAACTTGGAATTGGATTCTCTCCCTTCAGGCAAAAGTCCTGACATCCCCTATTCTTTCTTAATTTTCTACCTATTCCAGCAACTCAATTTTTATTTTCTGGTTACCATGACTAAACATTGTAACTGTATTTTTTAATTTAGTATTGACATTTAGTTGAGAGATTTATTATATTATTACCGTTTTGCAGATAATGAAAACTGTGGCTGAGCAGACTTTAATAAAACACTATAGTATAGGTCAGAAACCAGTTGTTTGTTTTTGTGCCAGGCGTTGAAACCAGAGTCTTGTGCTTGTGGTGTATGTACTTTATACTGACCTATATGTCCAGACTTAAACTTTTGCTTATTTACTTTATTAATCCTCCCATTTTGTTGAAGTACCATATTTTGCAATACGGTTAATTTACTTACATGCATATATTGTTCTAGCACTTCAAAAATTAATACCAAAAAGGTTTTAAGACAGTGAGGATCACTCACTAAAGCTCAACCCAACAAAAAGATCTCACATTTGCCATTGTGAGGGCATGGGAAAACAAATTCTTCTAATAGACCCTTTTTTCAAAAATAAGTGAAATTCACTTTCAGAACACAATGAGAATTGTATTTGCGAAATCTGTTTTAAAGCTCTCTGGGGTTTTTTGTTTGTTTATTTGGCGGACACACCTGGTGATGCTCAGGGTTACTTATTCCTGGCTCTGTACTCAGGAATCTCTACTAGTGGTGTTTGGGGACCTTATGGGAAGCCAGAGATCAAATCTCAGACACATAGAAGCCAAGTTTACTATCTCTCCATGCCCCTGGGAAATATTTTTTAAAGAAAGAGTTTAAGAGGAAAAATGCTTCTCTGAGGTCAATACAATTGAAAC
Organism: Sorex araneus; assembly: GCF_027595985.1. NCBI lineage: Eukaryota > Metazoa > Chordata > Mammalia > Eulipotyphla > Soricidae > Sorex > Sorex araneus. Next base: position 83,701,030 of record NC_073313.1, read on the forward strand.
TAAACATACACATATTAATGCTACACATATTAATATACCTTTAATAAGACATGGAAGGATATTATGATCAGTAGTTAAAAGATAAAAAGCATAATAGAAAGCACTATTACAAAGTAATGTCATATATATTAAATATAATAACCACGATATGATTTGATAAAAAAAAAAGACATGTGATCTCTCTGGTCTTCCTCTCCAAATCCTAAAACTCAGTGTAACCAGGAAAATACAAATACTTAAAAGAAGAATTAATAAAATTAACTCTATACTAATTCTACCAACAAAAATAAGAGGAAATGCATCTCAATTCATTCTGTGAAACCAGTATTGTATTTATAGTCAGACCAAAATGATCAAGAGGAAAACGTCGTACAAGACAATATTTTTTATGAATGTGGATGAGGGCTGGAGTGATAGCACAGCGAGTAGGGCGTTCTCGTTTCACATGGCGGACCGGGTTCGATTCCTCAACCCCTCTCGGAAGAGCCTGGCAAGCTACCGAGGGTATCTTGCCCTCATGGCAGGGCCTGACAAGCTTCCCATGGCATATTCTATATGACAAAAACAGTAACAACAAATATCACAATGGAGACGTTACTGGTTCCCGCCCGAGCAAATTGATGAACAACGGGATGACAGTGACAGTGACAGTGGAATGTGAATGAAAAAAATACGTTACAAAATATTAGCAAAACAGAATGAAGTAAGATGTATAACAAGAATGTAAGCATGGTTTAACAAGTGGAAATCAAACAATGCATTACTTAATATCAAAAGCAAAAAAAAAACTACAAGAGTATCTCAGTAGATACATGAAATGTAGTTGAGACATTCTACCACATTTCCATGATAAAAAAAAACACTCAACAGATTAGCAGTAGAAGTGAGTGTCTCTACTTGATAAAGAGTGTCTATATGAAAACAGTCAACAACGTATCTAGTGGTGAAAGACTTCTTTCATCCGAAAATGCAAAAGCAGACAAGAACATCTGCTCCCACAATGTTTGTTAAACACTATAGTGAGACTGTTACACAGGCAGGCAAGAAAATGAAATGAAAGGCAATCTGCCTGAAATGAAAGAAGCTAAAATAATTTCTATTTGCAAATAGCGTAATCTTGTACATAGAAAACTGTAAGGAATTCACAAAGATTGTTATAAGCAATGTTTTCAGCAAGTTTGTGGGTTACCAAAGATAAAAATTTAATTTTAGATCCATTTATTTATTTATTTATTTATTTATTTGTTGAATTACCATGAGATACAGAGTTACAAACCTCTTCACAGTCAGGGTTTAGTCATACAGTGTTCCAACACCCAACTCTCCACCAGTGTCCATTTCCCACCACTAATGTCCCCAATTTCCATCCTGTCACCCTCCCCCAGCCTGACTCTATGGCAGACACTTTCCTTCTCTCTGTCTCTGTCTCTGTCTGTCTGTCTCTCTTTCTTTCTCTCTCTCTCTCCGCCTTTGGGCATTATGGCTTGCAATATAGATACTGAGAGTTTATCATGTGTGTTCCTTTACCTATTTTCAACATGCAGTTCTTATACAGAGCGCAGATCCATATATTTATAATGAACAATTTCAGAATAAACTTTAAAAAGTTCTAGGGGCCAGAGAGATAGCGGAGTGTGCAGGGCACACAGCCAACCTGGGTTCGTTATCCAGCAGTCCATGTGGTCTTTTTGAGCTTGGCAGAAGTGATCCCTCAGCATGATGGATGTGTTCTCTGTACCCAAAATAATCACCAACAAAAAGATGCCTGCCTTGCATGTAACCAACCCAGATTCTACATTACAGCATTGAATGACATCACAAACAGTGTCAGAACAATCTCCAAAGCAAAGAGTAGCTCCAGAATACCACCAGGTGTGACTCAAACAATCCCCCAAATAAAGAATGTAGCACTGTCGTCCCGTAGTGCATCGATTTTGCTCGAGTGGGCACCAGTAACATCTCCATTGTGAGACTTATTGTTACTGTTTTTGGCGTATCGAATACACCACGGGTAGCTTGCCAGGCTCTACTGTGCGGGCGGGATACTCTCGGTTGCTTGCCGGGCTCTCCAAGAAGGATGGGGGAATCGAACCTGTGTCTCTCGCATACAAGGCAAATACCCTACCCGCTGTGTTATTGCTCCAGTCCAAATAAAGAATAACAACAAAGAAATAAGAGGATAGAGGGGCTGGAGCAATAGTAGAGCTGGTAGGGTGTTTGCCTTGCACGCAGCCGACCCGGGTTCGATCCCCAGCATCCCACATGGGATGTTTTATTCATGTTTATATCATTGGAAAACTAGACCCATCACTAGAGAGTTTGTTTACCTCCACAAGTGTTCCAGGGACCCTTCCAACCTTGTAAGCTCAATTAGGTAGACAAAAATCTTCCATTCCAATGACTTTGACTGTTTTATTTTTATCAGGGTTGCCAGAACAATGAAACTGAACCTCTATCTCACATCATATATAAAAGTTAATCAAAGGGATCAAATATAAGAGCTATAGTATAAAACTATGAGGGTATTATAAACGTATTCAATCCTTAGAATAGAGGATGGTTTAGTATTCAGCAACACATTTTAGAATACGGGAAAAGCAACTAGCCTGAAAAAATAGATTCATTAAACATAGAATTAAATGTTTGTGCTTTAAAAGCCACTATCAGAAAAGTGAAAACATCTTAGAGAACAACTGATCATAATTATAAGTCATATACATGAAAATGGTCTTGCACTTATAATATATTAGAAACTTTTAGAACTCAATAGTAGTACCAATAACTCAATATGAAATTGGGGAAAGAATTAAAATATAAATTTCTACAAAATAAGATATTGAAATTACTAATAATCAAATAAAAAATGGTCAGTATCACTAGTCATCAGGAAAATTCAGATAAGTGTAGAAAAATTGGAACCCCTTATGCACTGATGTTGGAAAAGTAAAATGGTGTAGTCTTTTTGGGAAAGAATTGGCAGTTTCTTAAGTATTAAAAACTATAGGGACTAAAAAAAACTATAGGGACTATAAGGACCATATGACACAGGAATTCTACTTCTACTTGTATGCATTCAATATATTCAAGAGAAAAAACATGTCAAACAGAATCTTATGTACAAATTTCTATAGTAACATAAGCAAAATATGCTCTATCATAAATGAAATATCATTTCAAGCCACAATGCCCTAGGGAGAAAAGGGAGAGAGAGAGATATGAGAAAGAGAGAGAGAGAGAGAGAGAGAGAGAGAGAGAAGGAAAGTGCCTGCCATAGAGACAGGCTGGGGGTGAAGGGAGGTGATGGGAGGGAGACGGGGACACTGGTGCTGAGAAATGTCCATTGGTTAAGGGATGGGTGTTGGAACACTGTATGACTGAAACCTACTCATGAACAGCTTTGTAAGGGTCTATCACACAGTGATTCAATTTTTTAAAATCTTTAAAAAATAGAAAAAAAGAAATAAAATATTATTTAGCCATAAAAATAAAAAAGATCGTATTTGTACATATTGGAGAACCTTGAAAATATTATGCTGAGTTTGTGTAAAGGAATCATTAGACTGAATTAACTTCATCTTATACCAAATTTTCAAAGGGAAATCTTTTAATTTTTAATAACATTATTGTATTGTTTGTGAAGATCAATATTCTTTGGAGAGAACCACCTAGATATGATCCTGTCCAAGAACTGTGCATGTATTTATTTTCTTTTTATTCTCTACCTAGTAAGCAAGAGCATCTTGACTAAAAGCCAATTAATTCTAAGTAATTCAATCTATAACCAATCATGGTTTGGGGTTAGTCCTGTCTTTCTTCCCCGATCTATCTCCTTTACAACCACCCTGTGACTGGGGAGATGGTTCAGGATGCATGTTTTCCATTGCATAAGGTCCAAATTATTTATTTATTTATTTAAATTTTTTTTATTTTATTGAATCACCATGTGGAAAATTAAAATGCTTTCAGGTGTAAGTCTCAGCTATACAATGCTGAAACAACCATCCCTTCACCAGTGCCCATATTCCACCACCACCAAAAAAAAAAAAAAAACCACCAAAAACCCAGTCTACCTCCCATCCCGCGCCCACCCCCGAGATAATAAATTTCACTTTACTTTCTCTTTACTTTGGTTATATTCATTATTTCAACAAAATTCTCACTATTATTGTTAGGAGTTCCCCACTAGAGTCAGACCTGTTGTGAAGAGATATGAGGTATCTTCACAACGGCTATCGTGGCTGCGCAGTTTTGGATTTCTGTATTTTAGCAACTAAGTTCAGGGAAATTTCTTCCAGATACTGGATCATTGCAAACTTATAACTGTCATCTGTGGTCCTCATAATATGGCAGTCACCACGCCCTTCACCCCCGGCAAGGAAAAAGGCGAGAGAGAGAAATACTTTTCCTCTCCTGGGCAGGCATGGGGCCTCGGCTTAGTTCTCAGTCTGGAGACATTCTGCAAGGAGCTGATAAGGCTCAAATTTGAACCTTTGGCACTGCATTTATTCGCCATCCCACCCTCAAACATACATGCAGCATCACCAGTTGTGTTCTAGAGGCTCTGAAATACCCTAGCTGAACCATATCACCAGGCCTTGGAATTGAACTGCCCTAGTATCACCAATGATACTTAGTGACCACTACTTAGAAGGGCCTTTAAATAAATATATCATCCTTAGACAAAGACCTCAGTGGAACAAAATTTAGTTGATTTTTTTCAGAGGAATCACTTCCAGAAGTTTTCAGTCCTAGGAATCAAACTCAGGGTCTCACAAATGATAAGAATATGCTTCATTCCTTGAAGCATTACCCCACACCATCTGGTTCATAAGGACAAGAATTAAGCTGATACATGAATTTGTATTCCCAAATTTACAAATCTAAGAATCTAAAAAATTGTTTTAGCCATATTGTGTTTTTCTTTGCTGGGAAATGAAAGAAGTTGGTAACAGGATCACTAACATATGGTACTGGTTCAACTTTTGAGACATGCCCTGAATAGGTAAATCTACATAGCACTGTAGCACTGTAGCACTGTCGTCTCGTTGTTCATCGATTTGCTCGAGCAGGCACCAGTAACGTCTCCATTGTGAGACTGGTTGTTACTGTTTTCTGCAATATCAAATACACCACAGGTAGCTTGCCAGTCTCTGCCGTGTGGGCGGGATACTCTCAGTAGCTTGCCGGGCTCTCCAAGAGGCACAGAGGAATGGAACCGGGGTCAGCCGCATGCAAGGAAAAAGCCCTACATGCTGTGCTATGTGCTCCAATCCAGGTAAATCTATAGAGAGATAAAAAAGCAAATTGGTGCATGCATAAGGGTAAGGAGAACGTGGAGGGGGGTGTGTGCAGAGAAATAACCAAAGTATTTCTATTAGACTTGATGGATTTTGTTTTAATGTGACAGTAGTTGCACAACTTTGAAAATAATATGTGATTTAAATGTATACTTTACATAAGATAACTACATATTACACAACTCAATAAAACTGTTCCAAAGTGAATGACAGAGGGGCTGGAGCGATAGCATAGTGGGTAGGGTGTTTGCCTTGCACACGGCCGACCAAGATTTGATTTCCAGCATCCCATATAGTCCCCCAAGGACCACCAGGAGTAATTCCTGAGCGCATGAGCCAGGAGTGACCCCTGTGTATCGCCGGGTGTGACCTAAAAAACAAAGTGTGTCCCTGTCATTGTATCCCTGTTCATCAATTTACTCGAGCGGGCACCAATAACATCTCCATTGTGAGACTTGTTTGTTACTGTTTTTGGCATATCAAATACACCATGGGTAGCTTGCCAGGCTCTGCTGTGCGGGTGAGATACTCTTGGTAGCTTGCCGGGCTCTCAGAGAGGGGCTGAGGAATCGAACCCGGGCCAGCCACGTGCAAGGCGACTGCCCTACCCACTGCACTATCACTCTAGCAAAAAACAAAAAACAAAAAACAAAGTGAATGACAGGGCCAGACGGTTAGTACTGAGGGTAGGGTTCATCCCTTACAAATGATCGAACTGCCCCCACGGACTTCACCATGCCCTCCGTGCCATGGGGCAGCGCTAGCATAATCTCTGCCACCCCATATGGTCCTCTGAGCACTTCCAGGAGTTTTTCCTGAGCACAGAGACAGAAAAAAGCCCTGAGTACAGATCTGTCTAGTCCAGAAACAAAAAGAACAAGTAATAAAAACATCTTTAGAATGACAAGAAATCCATAGAGAAAAATACCAAAAGAAGGAAAGGCCTTCTGGAGAGAACTAATTACATAAACAGGAAAAAAATAGTATAAACAGGAAACGTAGAAGAGAAAGATCTTGTGTGTGAAATAGTAAAAGCTGTGTAATCATTACTATTTGGCACTGGTTGCATGCAGCATCCTAGTCACTGGGACATGTAGTCAACAAAACTGATAAAAAAATCTCTGTCTTCTTAGAGCTAATATCTAATAGGGGGAATTTGTTGGAGACACTGTACTGCAGACAGGAATATTTTCCCCTTTTTAGCTGCCTTCAGAAAATAATTTCAGAGGCAGTTTTCCTTTTCTCACAGAAGCCTGGCTGGTCTTTGACAAGCAGATCTTAGGTGCTAGCCAGGCCTGACTTGACATTGTAGATTCCAGGCTCTGGCCCAGCCTAGTATTTGGGATGTAGATTTCAGGTGCTGCCTACTTTGTAATTGACATGTAGATTTCCTGTGCCAGCCCAGCCCGGTCTTTGGGATGTAAATCCGAGTGCCTTCAGCCCAAGGAAGGTTTCAGTTCTGGTTTTGTATCTTCTTTCCGGAGGCCTAGATTACTGGCCTGCAGATACAAGAAAATAATGTTGCCTCAATGTTCTTCCTGTAACATGTTTTGGTGCCTTTGGTGCCGTCAATGTATTGCGCCCTTTGGAAATGCCATGATCAATAAAAGGAGATCCACAAGGTTCTCTGCCTTTGCCAAGAGCCAGAGCGAGCCTGGTCCTCCATGAAACATATTTCTTCCACGTTCCTTATCTCAGCGCCTCCGACCGCACAAACGTTCACACAACAGGAATTCATCCAACCAAATGCCTAGACATGGCATATGATTTATTAGAAGAGGACAAGTGCTATGGAGGACAAAAAAAATGAAAGGGAATTGAAGTTTCAATAATGGTTTTATAGAGAGAAGCATTAATATGGAAAAAGATTTTGAGTAAGAGATTTGAAGAAAGGATGGCAACTGTGCGCTTCTGGGGACAGAATTTTCCCACAAATACAAACGCTGCTGTCAGAATGTCTCTGCCATTTTGGAGAGGCCAGTCACGTTAGACCATTTAGACAAGTCTAAAGAGTTTGACTTTGCTCTGAGACAGGAAACCACCAAAGGGTTTGGAGGCTATAATAGGACCCTTCTGGCTACTGTATTGAAAGAAACTCATTGTGAGTTTCTTTATATAGAGGAGAAGCAATAGCAACAATGATGCGGGAAATAAGAATGGTGACTTGGGTCAAAAATTCGTTGCATTGATGATAAAGGGGAAGTCAAATTTTAGACATGTTATGAAGGTAAATTTTTCTCTCCAGATGTCTTGGAATGCATGGCAGAAGTTAAACAGAGGAGTCAAGGATGAGTATAAGTTGTCTCCGGGCAGTTAGGAATCTACCCTCATAACTGCAGTATTTTGCCCTCCAGGGTGAGTGGGGGTGGGGAAGTGTCATCAGTGGGCCTGAGCAACTGTAAACTGGAGCTGCCATTTACTGAGATTTTCTTTGGTTGGTTGGTTGGTTTTGGTTTATGACCCACACCCAGCTGTGCTCATGGCTTACTCCTACCTCTGTGTTCAGAGACTGCTCATGGTGATACTTAGAGGATCATATACAGTGCTGGGGATCGAACCTACATCAGCAGCTGCAAGGCAAGTGCCTTAACTACCCATTACTATGTCTCCATCGCCCTGATATTTGTAAGACTGCAGAAGAAGCACAGCTTCCTCCCTCCCTCCCTCCCTTTCTTTCTTCCTCCCTCCCTTCCTCCCTCCTTCCCTCCCTTCCTCCATCTCTTCCTTCCTTCCTTCCTTCCTTCCTTCCTTCCTTCCTTCCTTCCTTCCTTCCTTCCTTCCTTCCTTCCTTCCTTCCTTCCTTCCTTCCTTCCTTCCTTCCTTCTCTCATTCCTCTCTTCCATGCCCAAAGAGGGTCCTATCTAGGTTCAATATTAGACAAGTTAAATGGAAGCCTGAGTACATACAAATAGAAGTACAGAATCTAGATTCAACAGAGAAGAGGCCAGGCATTCTGGTTAGCAACGCGGCTGGAGAAATGCTCCGGACCCGAAACCGGGCCAGCAACACAGGGGATCCAGACGGAGGAGGTACAGCCAGCACACCTTCTCCAGATGGAGCCCTGGTGACACTGAGCAGCAACTAACACGGCTCCGGCTTGCGGGACTGGGACACATTCAAACCGTGCAGCCGCTAACGTGGCTGTGCAACCTTTTCTAAAAACTGAAAACATACAATCTTTTAATGGAAAACCAATTATCAAATGCTTCCTTAGTAGGGCTGTCTTTCTTGGGGGAAACTCCAACAACAATAGTGAATTTTGTTTTGCAATATGGAACGTAATCAAGGTAAAGAGTAAATGAAGTGAAATTCATCAGTTATACAGTTGGGTGGGGGGCGGGGGCGGGGGGTATACTGGGGATTTTGGTGGTGGAATATGGGCACTGGTGAAGGGATGGTGTTTGAATATTGTATAACTGAGACATAAACCTGAAAACTTTGTAACTTTCCACATGGTGATAAAATAAAAATTTAAAAAATAAAAAATAATAAATTAAAAAAAGAAGTACAGAATCTAGAAATATACGATTCTAGAGCTGAATTGAATGATCTGTATTTCACATGTAAAATTGGGAGTCTGAAATATATGATGGTTTTAAATGCCATGAGATTGGGGGCAAATTTACTCAAGCTATGGTAAATTTAGTTATACTGAAAATAAAGGGGCAAATGGGTGAATATACTTGGAAGGTTGGCGGGGATAAGAGAGCTGAAGATCTTTCGATTTGTATTTGTTTGGAAATTATCTTGATATGGAGTTGTTAACATTTGCAGATGATAGCATCAGATTTGCCTCATGAGTGGAAGTATAAGGGCTTATGAATATACAATCCTCCAACAAACCATTAGAAAGTTCAGAGAAAAGGTGTCGCACAAGTGTTTAGCAAGTATTTTGACCCACTATAGCAGACCTCACATCCTTTTGACTCCACCGTTCTTCCTGCACTAACATATGCCTCAGAGACCTGGGCCGTATGAAAACAGGATAAGGCTATTCAGGTATCCCAAAGAGTAATTGAAAGAGCTATGCTTGGAGTATCATGTTTTACTCAAGTAAGAGAAGAAATCTGGAGTTCCAACCTCTGTCAATGATCAAGAATCAGGGATGCTGTCTCGTTTGCCAAGGTGTCAAAAATCAGATGGGCCGGACACGTAATGCAATTTAGAGACAACTGTTGGACTAGAGCTGTTACTGACTGGATTCCACAGGATGTCAAAAGACTGCACGGCTGCCCACCTATGAGATGGTCAGACTTGTTTGTCAAGACCCTAAATGAAAGGAAATGAAAGGTTTGAGGCTCTTCCTGTTCCTGGAGCGAGCAGATATCATTGGGCTACTCTAGCACGTGGCAGGAACAAATGGAGATGTTACTGGCGCCCACTTGAACAAATCAATGAACAACAGGATGAGAAGTGATACAAGTGATACAAAGAAGACCTAGGATGGGACAGATATAAGAAATACCAAGGGGATGGAGTGAAAGCACAGCAGGTAGAGTGTTTGCCTTGCATGCGGCCGACCAGGGTTCGATTCACAGCATCCCATATGGTCCCCTGAGCACCACCAGGAGTAATTCCTGAGAACCATAAGTAACCCTTGAGAATCGCTGGTTATGACCCAAAAAGAAAAAAAATGAAATATCAAAGAGGTAAAACTGGTATGACTTGGTAGCTATTTGGTTTAGAAAACAATGAAGGAAGAGTTAAAGATGATAACCCCATACTGTTTTATTGATTCATCATTGGTTTAAAATATTATGGAATTTTGTGGGTTCGATTTAATGCCTCATAGTATATCATCGTGACCGCACTCACCCGCCATCAGTGCTATCTCACCACTAAAAAGATCCCTCTAGCCTTTGCTCCCACCCGCCACAGTTATAACTTAGTCTAGAAATTAAATTAGAAATTGATGTTTATTTTCATTTGCTTTAGTAATTCATATTCCACACATGACTGAAACCATCTACTAATTATCTTTCATTTCCTTGTTTTACTGGAACTAATCACCTCCAGTTCTATCCAATTTGTCCCCAAGGGCATGATTTAATCTCTGTAACAGCAGACAAGTACTCCTTTGGGTTTATATTCTTCAACTTCTTAATCCAGTCATTGTTAATGAACAGTTAGGTTGATTAAATATTTTGACTATTTTGCATAATTCTGCTTTGAAGATGGGAGAGCAAAAATATCTTTGCGGGGGGGGGGGCGGCTGGAGTGGAAAGGCACTTGCCTTGCATGAAGCCAACCGGTTTAATCACCAGCATCCCATATGGTACCCTAAACCCACCAGAAGTTAACCCTGATCTCAGAGCCGGGAGTAAGCCTGAGCACCATCAGATGTGACCCCCTCAAACCAAATATATATATTGCGCTGTCGTCCCATTGTTCATCGATTTGCTTGAGCGAGCACCAGTACTGTCTCCATTGTGAGACTTGTTGTTACTGTTTGGGCCATATCAAATATGCCATGGTAGCTTGCCAGGCTCTGCTGTGTGGGCTGTGTGGGCGGGATGCTCCTGGTTGCTTGCCCGGCTCTCCAAGAGGGACGGAGGAATCAAACCCGGGTTGGCCTCATGCAAGGCAAACACCCTACCTGCTGTGATATATATATATGTATATATATATACACACATATATATGTATATATATACACACACACACACCTGTCTGTCTGTCATCCCCTTGTTCATCGATTTGCTCGAGCGGGCATCAGTAACGTCTCATTGTGAGACTTGTTACTATATTTAGCATATCGAATATGCCATGGGTAGCTTGCGAGTCTCTGTCATGTGAGCAGGATACTCTTGGTAGCTTGCCAGGCTCTCCGAGAGGGACAGAGGAATCGAACCCAGGTCAGCCGCGTGGAAGGCAAATGTGCTACATGCTGTGCTATCGCTCCAGTCCATATATATACATATATATATATTTAAATTAGAAAAAATATTTTCATGTATTTTGGATAAAGACCTAGGAATGATGTTTCTGGATCAAGGTAATATTTACTTTTATTTTATGATGCATTTCCATCTCATTCAAATTCTTATTTTCAATAACAGGGATGAATGTACGATTTACAGTGATAGAAACACACAGGAAAGGGGGAAAGCTCTGGATATTAAGGGGAAATACAAAAATATCCTAAATGTTCAACATTGTATGCTTAAGCTACCCTTAGGATTGGTCAAGTCCCTTAGCCTTCAAAGTGATCTCTAAGTCCATTTTATTCTTGTCTACATGGGCCCCCGTGCCAGTTTGTCTTCACCAGGGCCCCTCAGACCTGGGCAGGTTGAGTTTCTCTCCCCACCCCAAGCAAAGCCCCGCTAGCCGAAGACCTCTGAAACCCAGCCACAGCCATGCCCAAGGCCCCTCTCCACACATTCGGATGAGCCTCACGCATGAAGGAACTGGCTGAAGAACCCAGGTGTGCAGCACCCAGGATTGAGATCTCCAAGCCTGCTCAGATGGGGACTGAGCCTCCTCCACCCAGACCCCTCATTTTTCAGTAGCTTGGCAGCTACACCCACAAAGTGCCCCCAGCACAGTGTAATCCCATCAATGACCAAGATCCAGAGACTATAAAACAAAGTTCCTGCAATTGACCTCTTTTTTTAAAAAAAATTTTTATTAGAGAATCACTGTGATGTACAGTTACAAACTTATGAACTTTTGTGTTTGCATTTCACTCATACAGTGATCATTTACCCATCCCTCCACCAGTGCCCATTCACCTCCACCAATGATCCCAGTATCCTTCTCATCACCCCCACCCCATCCCCCACCACCCCACCCTGCCTCTGCGGCAGGGCATTCCCTTTTGTTCTCTCTCCTTTTGGGTGTTGTAGTTTGCGATAGAGGTATTGAGTGGCCTTCATGTTCTGTCTATAGTCTACTTTTAGTTCACATCTTCCAACCCGAATGGGTCCTCCCAACATCCTCTACTTGGTGTTCCCTTCTTTATCTGAGCTGCCTTTTCCCCCAGCATATGAGCACAGTTTCCAAGCTGTGGGGCAGACCTCCTGGTCCTTATCTCTACTACTCTTGGGTGTTAGTCTCCCACTCTGTTATTTTATATTCCACAGATGAGTGCAATCTTTCTATGTCTGTCTCTCTCTTTCTGACTCATTTCACTTAACATGATACTTTCCATGTTGATCCACTTGTATGTAAATTTAATGACTTTATCTTTTCTAACAGCTGCATAGTATTCCATTGTGTAGATGTATCAAAGTTTCTTTAACAAGTCATCTTTTTTTTGAGCAGGCCAGTTTTTTTCAGATTTTGGCTATTGTAAGCAGTGCTGCTATGAACATAGAAAAGCAGATGTCATTTCTACTATACTTTTTTGCCTATCCGGGATATATTCCCAGGACTGGTATTGCTGAGTCAAATGAGAGCTCAATTTCAAATTTTTTGAGAATCATCCATATTGCTTTCCAATATAGCCTAGTTCTCCCTCTCAGAGAAACTGGCAAGGTCCCGAGATCATCCTGCTCACACGGCAGAGCCTGGCAAGCTCTCCGTGAAGAATTCTATATTTCAGAGTAACAATGATGTGTTTCATTCCACTGACCCTGAAAGAGCCTCCAATGCGGCACCTCTAAGAAGAACGAGTAAAGAGAGGCTGCTAAAATCCCAGGGCTAGGACGAATGGAGACGCTACTGGAGCCCACTCAAGAAAATTGATGATCAACGGGATGACAGAGATACAGTGATACAGTGATGTGGGAACAGAGTCCATTAAGTTAACTAGAATGAATGCCAGGGTCATCTTTAAAGAATGATTTCTTTCTGTAAAATTGCTGTTTCAATGTTTTAGAACTTGGTTCAATGTAGTGGGTGCACCCCTCCACTTTCATCTCCAAAATTTTAGCCTTTGAATTTTTCAGGTGAAACAAATCTAGGGTCAAACTAAGACTAACTATACCCTTAAATCTTGTGGAGCTCCTTAAGGAATGAACACTCTTCAAACAGTTGCAACTAGACCTCTTTCCTGCTCCTGTTGTTATAGCAACAAGGAAGAGTGTTTGTATTTTTTATTTAATCTAGACATGTATATGATTTTATTGTAATAATTATAAAATCATTATAAAAGTAAATTAAAATATAAGAGAAAGGAAGTTGTATGTTTCTAAGTCAATCTTCTGCTGACACCTAGTGCTTGAACTCTGTACATTCAGCTAACTTCTCCAAAAACTTCTAAGTGTCAAGATTTGTACATTTGAATCAATGTATAAATGCATTTTACGTGCACCCAAAACAGAAAATAACAAAATATTAATAGCAAAGAATAATACTTATCCTTGAACTTCTATTTCTAACACATGTTCTTGCTTGAACACATGTTTTGTTCTTTCTGCTTTTTTCCAGTCTGGGGAAAATCTATGTTCTATCTTGAACAGATATTCCTCTCTTTCTCTTCCCTCACATCTTTCTAAGTAAATATCAGTCCATAAAAACTGTCTTTCCCTGAATCCATAAGGTACATGGAAGAAAATGTAGGCAGAACCCCCACCATGATATTGAAGCTAAAGGCATCGTTGAGGATGAAGCGCCACTGACCAAGGAAGCGGAAACAAAGATAAACAAATGGGACTACGTTAAACTAAGACACCTATGCACCTCAAAAGAAGCAGTGACCAAAATACAGAGAGAATGTGAATTTTTCCCATGGAATCAGAAAAATTATTTACCTAATACCCACCAGAAAAGAGGTTAATGTCTAGGATACACAAGACACTGGTAGAATTGTACGCGAAAAAATCCTCCAACCCCATCAAAAATGAGAAGAAATGAACAGAAGCTTCCTCAACGAAGAAATACAAATGGCCAAAAGGCACATGAAAAAATGCTCTACATCGCTAATAATCATGAAGATGCAAATCAAAACAATAATGAGATGTCATATTATACCTCAGAGCCTGCATACATTAAAAAGAACAAGAACAACCAGTGCTGGTGGGGATGGAGGTCGAAAGAGACTCTCATTCATGATTGGTAGGAATGCTGTCTGTTCCATCTTTTTGGAAAGAAATATGGGGATTCCTAAAAAAAATTGAGCTTCCATGTGACCCAGAATTACCATTTCTGGGAATACATCTCAGGGGTGCAAAAAGTACAACAGAAATGATATCAGCAATTGTATGTTCATTGCAACACTGTTTACAATAGCCAGAATTTGGAAACAATCCAAGTACCAAGAAAGGACAACTGGTTAGAGAAATATGGTACATCTACACAGTTGAATGCCATTCAAATGTTAGAAAGATAAAGTCATAAAATTTTCTTATAAGTGAATGTTCTTGCTAAGCGAAATGAGTCAGAAAAGAGAGGGGCATACATAGAATGGCTGTACTCATTTGTGGAATATAAAATAACATAGTATGAGACTAACACCCAAGGACAGGAGAAACAAGGGCCAGGAGGATTGCTCCATGGTTAGAAGCCTGCCTCATGAGCTGGGGGAGAAGGCAGCTGGGTTAGAGAAGGGATCACTAAGTCAATGATGGTTGGCAGGATGGTTCAGGATGGGAAATGTGTGCAGAAAGTAGACAAAGGACAAACATGATGACCTATCAGTATCTGTATTGCAAACCATAGTCCCTCCCCCAAGAGAGCAAGAGTAAGAAGGAAAGTGTCATCTTCCATAGAGGAAAGGATGGTATGATGGGGTGGGGTAGAAGTGGTGGGAGGGATACTGAGGTGGAGTTGTGGAAAACATACACTGGTGGAGGGATGGGTGTTCGATCATTGTATGACTGAAACTCAATCATAAAAGCTTTATAACTTGTATCTAACAGTGATTCAATAACAATCTGTCTTGCTTCAAGAAAAGGAATAATACTAATCCTTATATATTTTTTCAGATAATGCCTCACATTTATATGCCCCCATTACAAAGCTTCTAGATATCACTCAATCCTTATACATGATAACGTGTTCGACATTGAGATCACTTCTTTCTATTCTCATTTTGATACACACACAGGGAATTTCTGAAAACAAAGTAGACTCTAGTATGTTAGAATTTCACTCCCTGTTCCAGTTGTGAAGTGGCTTATGCTGATGAATCCACCTTGGAACTTGAGTCATATTGGACTACAGTCTACAATGTTGTCAATAATCATATCTTTCAATAGCTAATGAGCCTTGAATATCACCTTAAGAGTTTATAATAAAGCGTTACACTTCAGAGGCCGGAGAGATAGAACAGCAGTTAAGGTGCTTTCCTTGCATGCAACTGACCCAGGTTCAATCCCCAGGACCCCTAATCCCCACCACCACCACGATCAATCTCACCAGGAGTGATCCCTGAGCACAGAGTCAGGAGTATGCCTTGAACATTGCTGGGTGTGAACCTCCCCCCCCAAAAAAAAAATAAGGTAAAATTTGTTCTTCACAGGACTGGAGAGTCAGTCGAGATTTAAATTACTTGCCTTGCATGCAGCCAACCTTGGTTCAATCCCTGATACCACATATGGTCCCCCAAGCATCACCCTGAGTGATTCCTGAGCCCAGAGCCAGGAGTAAGCCCTAAGAAGAGCTAAGTGTGGCCCCAAATCCCCATCAAACATTTAAGCCTTTGTGTAATATTTTTGTTCTCTTTGTTTTTGTTGATGTTGTGACAGGGAGTTGAACATCCATAATTGTGGCATACTCCTGGGAGTGGGGGAGAGTCACACGCTGGTGGGGCACTTGCATACCCAGTTGTGCCCCCACGCTTGTTACTGGGCTTGTCTGGCTCTCACACAATTTCTTGCGTTCTTCTGGGCTTCCATGCTTAGTCTCAGTGGGCACGCGGGGTTGATGCACTTTCACTTGCAGTATTGTGATGCACCTGAAATTGCACATTTTTCAGGGATTCCAGGGACTCCAAATGGCAGTGTTGCCCAAATCACACATGGGCTGTACAGATGTGGGGTGGTGCCAGGGATCAAAGTCATGGGTTCAGGATTGCACGGCAGGTATTCTACTACTTAGGTATTCCCAATCCCCTTGCATGTAATTATTAGCACTATAGCACTGTCGCCCTGTTGTTCATGGATTTGCTCTAGCGGGCACCAGTAACATCTCCATTGTGAGATTTGTTTGTACCATTCTTTGCATATGGAATACGCCACAGGTAGCTTGCCAGGCTCTGCCATGTGGGTGGGATACTCTTTGTAGCTTGCCGGACTCTCCGAGAGGGACGGAGGAATGAACCTGGGTGGGTCGCAAGCAAGGCAAACACCCTATCGCTGTGCTATTACTCCAGTCCTAATTATTATGAACTGTAATTCATAGAAAATAATTAATTAGTAAGGGAGGGAAACAATGACTTATTTTTTACCATATTTCCTAAGGTCTGGGATGGAGCGACAGCGCAGCATGCAGGGCATTCGCCTTGCATGTGGCCGACCAGGGTTTGATTCCTCCGCTCCCCTTGGAGAGCCCAGCAAGTGACTGAGAGTATCCCACCTGCACAGCAGAGCCCGGCAAGCTACCCGTGGCGAATTGGATATGCCAAAAACAGTAAAAACAAGTCTCACAATGGAGACGTTACTGGTGCCCGCTCGAGCAAATCGATGAGCAAGAGGATGACAGTGACAGTGACAGTTTCTAAAATCTATTAGCTGTAGACATTTTACCCATTTAAGGTACACAGTATGACAAGTCACATACATATGTATTAGAATCACAATCATGATCATGAAATCCCATTGATCGTCGAGTGGCTTGAGCGGTCTCAGTAACCTCTATATTCATCCTATCCCTGAGATTTTAGAAGCCTCTAAAGGCTTCAGGGTCAGGGGAATGAGATTCAGCTGGTTACTGTCTTTGGCATATAGATACACCATGGGAAGCTTGCGAGGCTGTCCCATGTGGGCAGGAAGCTCTCAGTAGCTTGCGAGTTTCTCCCAGAGGGAAAAGTAGGTTATACGATATGTATTAGAATAATAATGACTAACATGCATTGAGGCAATAAGGTAATATGGCCATCACCTTATGATTAAAAACATTAGTAGCAGGGGCTTAGAACTTTTTATACAAGTTTTTAATTTAGTCACCATGTTAATCATAGGGTTTCATGCAGACACTGTTTCATGCATACATGACACCATACCATTCACCAAATGTCTGTTTCCCCCTACCCTTGTCTCAACACACTCCCAAACTTCCTCTCACCCCCTTTCTTTTTTTCACTTTTTCACTCACCATAATGCTCTTTAAATCCATCCGGGCCATCGATTTTCTTCCTTTTGTGGCTGAATAATACTCCAGTATGTGTGTATTTATTTATACGTACCACAGGTTTTAGGCTATGCATCTTTGGGCAGATGTTATTTTTTGTATTCTTATAACCAAAGAATGACTGCTATCATATGTAATTATTTCTATGGTAAACAGGCATTATTTACATGCACATTAAAAAGGGATTTTAATTATTCCATTGTAACTAAATCAAGTAGGCAATAAAAGGATTGAAGATGATAACATTTGTGCTTTGAGGTGACAGAGCTACAGAGGCAAAGAAATTAAAATTTCATTAAAAGGAACATGCAGTTCTTCATTTGAATTCTCATCTACCATCTGTGGTGGATGGTAGGCAAATTACTTTTTCTTTTCTTTTTTTTTGGTTTTTGCACACATCTAATGGCAGTTAGAACTTTCTCCAGGCTCTGCACTCTGGGATCACTTCTGGCTGGTTTGGGGGACTTTATGGGGTGCCAGAGACTGAACTCAGGATGGCCAAATGCAAAGCAAGTGCCCGACATACTGTATTTTTTCTCCAGTCCCTCTTATTTTTTGTGGGGGCTGGTACACTTGTTGGTGCTCAGGGGTTACTTCTGGCTTTGCACTCAAGAATTACTCCTGCTGGATGGTCCGACTTTAGGGGGGAGAAACTCCAAACAGTAATAGTGAGTTTTGTTGAAATATTGAACGTAATCAAAGTGAAAGTAAAGTGAAATCTATCAGTTACATGGGCGGGGTGGGGAGCTAGGGGTGGGGGGCTAGGGGTGTGGGGGGCTAGGGGTTTGGGGGGCTAGAGGTGTGGGGGGCTAGGGGTGTGGGGGGTGGGGTAGAGCTATACTGTGATTGTTGGTGGTGGAATATGTGCACTGGTGGAGGGATGGGTGTTCGAGCATTGTATAACTGAGACTTAAACCTGAAAACTTTGTAACTTTGCACATGGTGACTCAATAAAAAAAAAAAAGAATTACTCCTGCTAGAGCTCGGGAGACCGTATGCAATGCTGGGGTCGAAACAAAGTCAGCTGCATGCAAGGTAAATGCCCTACCTGCTGTACGATGCTCCAGCCCCGCCTCTCATTTTCTTAATCTGTAACTCACCTATGATCTTAAGTAAGTTTCCTGAGTCTCAATTTCCTCACTCTGAACTAGGGATGGTAAAAAGAGTATCTCCTGTGGTTTTCTCTAAGGATTTAGGTGTTATCCCACATTCCTTACACTTATAAAGTAACCAATAGGATAGCTACCACCATGTAAATTCATCCATCAGCCAAGCTTTACAGATTCATGACTAAATCTCTAAGGAGATGCAAGCCACGCCGCTGAGATTTATGGGCATATGAGTCTCCGGGTTGAAAACTCTGGGGTGTCCTAGGAAGGCTGACTTCTCACCCTGTTGAATCCTCAGCAATGTCATCACATCCCATAGCTGCTGCCATGCCAACAGCCCAACTCCACTGCTTTGCAGCTAAGCTCTGCAGAGACACCAAACCAACAAAAATTCCAGGTACACCAGTTTTCATGATGATAACTCTGGGGTCTTCTCGAAGTGGGCCTGGGCAGCCTCCCCCATCTCCCTCTACTTCTAGAAGCCCTCACACCCATGCCACATACCCCTCCTACAGCCATGTAAACTAATCAGCCCAGTTCTACAGATTCTGGAATTTTTGGAGCACACATCTACATATACAGCCATTCAACACCCCAAATTTCACAACTGACATATCAGTAGGCACACACTGAACTAAATGGGAAAATAATATAGAAACCAACTAAGCTCAATAAACAAAACAATACACAGAGAAATCAACTAGCAACAAACATCTTTTTTTAAAAAAAATTTATTGAATCACAGTGAGATAGTTACAAGTTTCATGTTTGGGTTACAATCTCACAATGATCAAACACACCCCTTCACCAGTGCATATTCCCCACCACCAATAGCCCGGGTATAACCTCCCTTTCCCACCCTTCCCCTGCCTCTCAGGCAGACAATATTCCCCATACTCTCTCTCTCTACTTTTGGGTATTATGGCTTGCAACACAGACACTGAGAGGTCATCATGTTTGGTCCATTATCTACTTTCGGCATGCATCTCCCATCCCAACTGGTTCCTCCAGCCATCATTTTCTTAGTTATCTATTCTCTATTCCAACTGACTTCTCCCCTCCGCTCATGAAGCAGTCTTCCAGCTAAGGGGCAATCCCCCCGGCCCTTGTATCTAATGTCTTTGGGTGTCAGTCTCATGTGATGTTATTCTATACTCCACAAATGAGTGCAATCCTATGTCTGTCCCTCTCTTTCTGACTCATTTCACTTAGCATGATACTCTTCATTTCTATAAGCAAATTTCATGGTTTCATCTCTCCTAACAGCTGCATAATATTTCATTGTGTGGATGTACCAAAGTTTCTTTAGCCAGTCCTCTTTTTTAGGGCACTTGGGTTGTTTCCAAATTTTGGTTGTTGTGAACAGTGCTGCAATGAATATATAGGTGCAGATATCATTTCTACTGTGCTTTTTTGCATCCTCGGGATATATTCCCAGAAGTGATATTGCTGGGTCATATGGAAGCTCAATTTCTAGTTTTTGAAGGACTGTCCATATGCAACAAAATCTTAGTAAACCCTCTGATCCCATGGTTACATATAACAATTTTCACACATTTTCTTTTGCTGAAATATTTCTTGATAACTCTGTTAGCCATTCAGTTGTACCGAGCAATATAAAATAAATTTGTTTTTACCTGCTAAGGGGGTAAGCTTGAGAGTTGGGTTGGAAAATGGATATAATGATGGAGGGGAGATTACTCTGGAGGTAGAATCGTCGTTCGAATATTGAATGGCTGTAACAATTATGTTATGGATAACTTCTGCTTAAATAAAGTAAAATAAGCAAAGTGAAAGGTAGAAGATACTCAATTACAATAATTATCCTTTATAATAAAAGTGTTAGAAATGATTAAGATTATTCTCTACTCCCTCAGATAGAATTTAATGTGGTTCTAGTGGCCAGAGAAGGAATTCTGTAAGGTAATTGTGACTATCTCAAAATTAAGAACAGACACCACAGATTCAAGGCCAAGTCATCTCTGGTGATGAAAAGAATATTAAATCAGCAGGAGCAATCATTTTTTATCAATGTTAAAGAAACAGGAGAACTAAAGTGTCAAATCTTTCACATTGTCTTACCATTCATTCAGCACTGTGTACTCCAAAGAAACAAACTTGCTTGATATAAAATAAGCTGGCTGTATATCATAGAATAGGCTTTGGGGTTAGATCCACATGAGTTGAAATTTAAGTTCAGCCACTGACAACCTGTGATTTTATACAAATCACTGACCTTCTCTGAGCCTTAATTCCTTCACTGTAAAACTAAGATGAATAATAACAGTACTCTTATGTTAATTGAAAGAATTTAATGATGTATGTAAATCAATTTATGTAATGCCTAGCATATAGCATACAATGTATCAATATCATTATATTATTATGTCATCCTACTTGTCACTATATCAAATACTGTCTATTTCAACTAACTTTGTTGAAATAGTAATAATCTGAGATGTATGTGTCCCATGTCTTTTAATTAAAAGTAAAATGTATTTGAAATTAAAATCTAATCATAATCACCATTTGTCAAACATATATTATACAGCAAGAGTTTAGGTGCTTTTTTCTTAATACTCACAAACACAAGAAAGGTGCAATTTGCTTTACTTGTGCAGGAAAGGAGACTCAGATGTTAGGTAACTTTCCCTAGTCACACAACCAGAAAATCAATATTTGAGCATAAGCTTGAAAACCAAAGCCCCTGCTTTAAGAAATGATTTTATTTTATTGAATCACCGTGAGATATAGTTATAAGCTTTCATATTTTAAGTTACAATCACACAATGATCAAACACCCATCCCTCCACCAGTGCACATTCCCCACCACCAATATCCCGGGTATACCCCCACTTTCCCACCTCCCCACTGCCTACATGGCAGACAATATTCCCCATACTCTCTCTCTACTTTTGGACATTATGGTTTGCAATACAGATGCTGAGGGTTATCATGTTTGGTCCTTTATCTAGTTTGAGCACACATCTCCCATCCCAACCAATTCCTCCAGCCATCATTTTCTTAGCGATCCCTTCTCTATTCCAGCTTCCTTCTTCCTCCAGTCATGAGGCAGGCTTCTAACCATGGAGCAATCTTCCTGGCCCTTGTATATACTATCCTCGGGTGTCAGTATCGTGTTATGTTATTTTATACTCCACAAATGAGTGCAGTCCTTCTATATCTGTCCCTCTCTTTCTGACTCATTTCACTTAACATGACACTCTCCATGTCTAACCACTTATAAGCAAATTTCATGACTTCGTCTCTCCTAACAGCTGCATAGTATTCCATTGTGTACCAAAGTTTCTTAAAGTTTCTTTAACCAGTTGTCTGTTCTAGGGCACTTAGGTTGTTTCCAAATTTTGCCAAAGCCCCTGCTTTTATTCGGTGCAGTACTGAATCCAGACAGGATCTTTCTCCTGACAGTGAAAACCACCTTTCATTAGGCCCACACTGTCAGGAGAAAGATCCTGTCTGGATTCAGTTCCCACCCCTTCTGGTCCCCTCACCTACAGTCTAATCACCGCAAATAGCAAGGAAGATAGCAGTTCATCTTCAGTAAACTTTCTCTCGTGCTATTCCTGAGTCTCCCACAGCTCCTTGACCATCTCTTTATTATGGAGCTTGCCACGTTGCACCATAAGTTCTGGGTGTCCAGTGAGATCATATAGCATTCACGTGTGGCAAAACCGGGTTCCATAATCAGCACAGCATATCCCCTGAGTCCCACCAGAAAAGATCTCTGAGAACAGAGCCAGGAGTAAGCCCTGAGTACCACTATGTGTGGCACACAAAATGTGTATGTATGAGTATGCTTCTCAAAATTCCATGAACTCTTTCACTCCTGTGGGCATTGTGTCTTATCCATCATTCTATCCCGACTAACAAGCTAAGTGCTTGGTATGAGTAGGAATTCAACCAATATATGATGAAGAAAGGGTAGAAGTAAGGGAAGAATGATGGAAGGAATAAAAGATAGAAGGAAAGTAGGATAGAAGGAAGGAGTAATAGAATGAAGAATAAGAGAACGGTTAGAAAAATAGAAGAAAGGAAAGGGAAATAGAAGGAAGGTGTAAGTGAATGACTTTTTTTTTTTTGCTTTTTGGGTCACACCTGGCTATGCACTGTGGTAACTCCTGGCTCATGCACTCAGGAATTAACTCATGCCGGTGTTCAGGGGACCATATGGGATGCTGGGAATCGAACCTGGATTAGCCGCGTGCAAGGCAAATGCCGTACCTACCGTGCTATTGCTCCAGCCCCCATAAGTGAATAAATGTTGACAGGAAAGACCAAAATATAAAAGTCCTATAACGTTTGAAAAAAATGGTGTTGATTAAAGTATAGTCCCTGGATAAGCTGCACCAGCATCTGTTCTCTTAGAGATGCAAACTATAGAGCTGGAGAGGTAGTACAGGAATTAAGGAGCTGACCTGGCATGCCACCTACACTAGTTTGAATCCCGTTCCACAAATGATCCCCGCCCCCCCTTCCCACACCAAGCACCACTAGGAGTCACTCCTGAGCCTGAGCCCCTGAGATACGTGTGACACAAAAGCACATTAAAATCCAGAAATGCAAAGTGTTGTCCGCACTGCAAACCTACAGATTTAAAATCTCTGGGAGTGAGACCTGACCATTCCTGGTTGTTGTTGCAGTTGTTGTTGTTGTTGTTGTTGTTTTGGTTTGGGCGCCACACCCAGTGATGCTCAGGGATGAATCCTGCATCTATACTAAGGAATTACTCCAGGAGATGCTCAGGGGCCCATATAGGATGTCCATACTGGAACCTGAGTTCGCCACACGCACGACAAGCACCCTACCTGCTGGGCTATAGCTCTGTCCCCCAAAGCATTCCTGTTTAAACATCACCTCCAGATGACTAAGATTTATGCAAAGTAGGAGTGCAGTTATTATTAATAATGAATCCTTCAATGTATTGGTAACTCAATGTATAAAAAATGCTTTCCAAACTAATCTCTATGATACTAAAGATGAAATGGATGGAACTAGGCTAGATAGATAGCTTTAAGGGCTGGAACACGTGCCCCAAGATGCTCGAGTAGCCCCAGGAGCAACTCCTGAGCATGGAGCCCCCAAGCAGCACTGGATTTGGCCCCAAACCAAATAAAACCCATGAACTGGAGAGGAAAAGAATAACTAAGACTTTCGGATCCGGGGGTTGAGGGGACAAGGCTTCAAGTGTTGCAGCATGGATTAGAGTGTGTCTGCGACCTTGATCCAGAGACTCAGCAATGAGTCTCTGAAGATAGCAGCTCACTGGAGATTTCTCCGGACCCCGTGCCTAGCCGATTTCACAGGGGCTTCTCAGTTGGAGCAGGCGTTCTCTCTCTGCACACTTCAAATAAAGCCCCGGTGGCCACAAACTTTGAGAAGAAAAACACAGGTACATGGAACCAGGGACTCCAGGCCAATGGCAGTGGGGATGGACCATCCCTTCCCATCTCCCGACCCTTCGGGGTCCTGGCTGGCATGTCCACGAACTGCCTCCAGGTGCCATTTAAGCATGTTAATGGCCTTGATCCAGAGACTCACAAATCTTGGAATGGATTAGCTCCCTACGAAGATGTCCCAGGACCCCAATCATGTACAATTTTAGAATTCCAGGAGCGAAAGCGGCAGCGAGAGCACTGCGTTTCTTCTCATGATATTCATAAGAAATAGAAATTAATTATCTAGCATCAAAATATAAAGTGTTGCAACATCTGTTTTGCATATAGAAGCTGTAAGTTTGACCCTAGAATTGCAGGATAGCCCTGCATCTGTCCTTCCAAAGCCTCCTAAACCCTGCTGGATGTGTCCCCTATAAAAAGAGTTCAGATCTATTTTAGATACATACCTAGTACATAGGCCCCCAAGGATGGAGAAACTAATCTTTTCAGTTGTCATACCTGCAAAGTTAAGCATTTTGAATCTGAGAATGAGTCAGGCTTAGCCAGGCCCAGCTAATAGCAAAAGCCCTTTAGGTGAAGTTAAAGCACTTTAGGTGAAGTTCCCTTGGGTGAACGAAAGGTTTCAGACAAACAGGGTTGGAGTGAGTTGGAGACGAGGCTCTAAAAAATTTGAAAGAAGGCATACTCAGGCTGTGAGGGTTTGTGAATATTTCTAATGTTAGTGGACAAACGGACTGGAGCAATAGCACAGGGGGTAGGGCGTTTGCCTTACATGCAGCCGAGCCGGGTTCGATTCCTCCATTCCTCTCAGAGAGCCCAGAAGCTACCGAGAGTATCCTGCCCGCATGGCAGAGCCTGGCAAGCTACGCGTGGCATATTCGATATGCCAAAAACAGTAACAAGTCTCACAATGGAGACGTTACTGGTGCCTGCTCAAGCAAATCGATGAACAATGGGATGACGGACAGTGATAGACAGACAGTGGACAAACTGTTTCTGTACGACAACAAAGCTTCTTGCAAAATAAGAACCCATTCTTAGTTATCCCAATATTTTGAATTCACAAAACATATGCAAGAGGCACTAAAATTGAGTGGTGATTTTCTCTGGAGAATGAGATCACGATATTTGTGTGTGTGTAATATGAAACATTTATAATAAAAAAAGATAAGAAAGTATAATGTTGCTTCTGAAAACCTGGACTTGCTGGAGGCAGGATCTGAATAGAAAGATTGGAATTTGAGAGGTTGGAAAGAGCTGCAAAGAATCCAAGACAACCTGATATCAAGGGATCCCTTTATTTCCCCTTGGAATTTCCCCTGCTGAAAGTTTGTGTAGGCAAGGACCCAGGACACAACAGGATATCCTCACTTAACAATAATTGGTAGGTTTTTGCAAACTGCAACTTTAAGTGAAACAAATTGTGAGGATACCAGTTCCTCAATAACGTCCTGTCTGGGTCCCTAAGAGATAGTACAGTAGGCAGGGTGCTTCTTGCCTTGCACATAGGTGACTGGGCTTAATCCCCAGCATCCCATATGGTTCTCCAGTCCCACCAGTGTGATCTCTGAGGTGGAAGTAAGTCCTGAGCACTGAAGGATATGGACTCCAAGCCAAAACATAAAAAAGTTTTTAAAAAAATGTTCTTCCTGGTAACATAGGTCAGGTTTTATTTCTCATCATCATCATCATCATCCCGTTGATCCTCGAATTTCTCAATCGGTCTCAGTAACGTCTCCATTCGTCCTAGCCCTGAGATTTTAGAAGTCTCTCTTTACTCATCCTTTCCAATGGTGCCACATTAGAGGCTCTTTCAGGGTCAGGGAATGATATCCATCATTTTTACTGGTTTTGACATATGAATATGCCATGGGGAGTTTGCAAGGCTCTCCCATGTAGGCAGGAAACTCTTGGTAGCTTGCCAGGTTCTCCCAGAGGGAGACCTAGGCTATAAGATGTCATGTGGCACCGCGTGCTTCTGGGAGCTTGGTTTTATAGTCTCTGGATGTTGGCCCTTGGGATTATACGGCGCCCGGGGCAGTCCCTGGGTGTGACCGCCTAGCTACTGGAAAATGGGGAACCTGGGCGGAAGAGATCCAGTCCCGATCCGAGCAGGCTTGGAGGTCTCAGCCCCGGGTCTCACACACCTGGGTTTTTCTGCCAGTACCTT
Organism: Sorex araneus; assembly: GCF_027595985.1. Lineage (NCBI taxonomy): Eukaryota > Metazoa > Chordata > Mammalia > Eulipotyphla > Soricidae > Sorex > Sorex araneus. The sequence continues at coordinate 83,727,254 of NC_073313.1, forward strand.
CATGTGAGAGGCCTGTCCGATCGTGTGGAGAGGGGCCTTGAGCATGGCTGTAGCTAGGCTCCGGAGGTCTTCAGCTGCCAGGAGCTCTGCTCTGGGCCAGGAGGGAAACTGAAACCCACCCTCTCCGAGGGGCCCAACATTATAATTAAACTGCATTGAATGAAATGATGTTATTTGTGGGCTGCTGTACTGACCTGATTTTGTACTAACTGAAAAGTAATTCCAAGGGAAAGGGAAGAGAAGACAGTCCTACAAAAGTGTTCCCTCCCACACCTACCCCAAACCCAAAAGGTGGGAGGGCTCTTGCTGGTGTGACAGGAAAGGGTTAAAGCGATTGCAAGTGCCTGTCCCAGATTTGATCCCCAGCAAGGCATATATATCCCTGGGGACTGATCCTTAACCAGAGAGCCAGGAGTCATCCCTGAGCACCACAAGGTGTAGCTTCTCAAAGTAACAAGGCCAAAAGAGGCTAGAGCTTACTTGAGAAAATAAGGAGGGAGAGGTCAGATAAGGAGAAAAGAAGTAGGAGGGGCCAGAGAAAGGGGAAATGAGGAGGGAGTTACTGTACAATCCACACCTCCAGTTAGTTTCTCATTGGTGATCTGATTAGTCTATTTTGGGGCCACACACAGTGGTGCTCAGGGGGACCCTATGGGGTGCCAGGGATAGAATCCAGACCTGGAACAATAGCACGGCGGGTAGGAGTTTGCCTTGCATGCGGCCAACCCGGGTTCGATTCCTCCGTCCCTCTCGGAAAGCCCGGCAAGCTATCGAGAGTATACCGCCCACATGGCAGAGCCTGGCAAGCTACCCGTGGCGTATTCGATATGCCAAAAACAGTAAGAACAAGTCTCACAATGGAGACGGTACTGGTGCCTGCTCGAGCAAATCGATGTACAATGGGATGACAGTGCTACAGATCTGATTGGTGGGTCCCACAAACAAAAAAAGATAACAGAAATAGCTAAGGGGCAGGGATCCCAAGTCAAGTGAAAAGTGTGACAGTAAGGGAAGTTGGGAATTTTCGTCAGTCCATCTTGTGCACACATAATCCAATTGGTCATAGGGCATATGTAACCTGATTGGTGCATAGCCAATTAGTAGTAACAGGTCAGAGAGGGGAATATGAAACTTTCATAAACCCAGATCACTGAACAGAGGGAGAGAAGGGGAGAAAGAGAAGGCAGAAGAGACAAGAAGAAACATGAGGGGAGCAAAAGGGAGATGCAGATATGGGAGCCGCTAATACTGCTGCTGAAAAAAAAATGAATCAGAAGGAGACGGAGATACGGAATAATTGCACTCATTTGTGGGATGCAAATAAGCATAATTTGAGACTAATACTCAAGGTCAGTAGACACATGGGGCCAGGAGGACTGGTCCACGTTTGGAAGCCTGCTTCAAGTGCTTTGGGAAAAGGCAGTTGGGATAGAGAAGGGACCTCTATAACAAAGGTAGTTAGAACTGATCACTTTGGGTAAGAACTGTGTGCTGAAAATAGGTAAAGGAACAAACATGATAACCCCTCAGTTTCCGTATTGCAAACCATAATGCTCAAAAGGAGAGAGGGAGATAGAGACAGAGAAAGATAGAGAGACAGAGACAGAGAGAAAGTAGCCTTCCATAGAGGAAGGGGAGAGGGAAAATGGGGTCATTGGTGGTGGGAAATGTACACTTGTGGAGGGAAGTGTGTTGAAACATTGTACGACTGAAATATGATCATAAACAGCTTTGTAACTGTGTATCTCACAGTGACTTAATAAAAAAATGGGCACTGGTGGAGGGATGGGAAACGATCACTGTATGACTGAAATGCAAACACAAAAGTTCATAAATTTGTAACTGTACATCACAGTGATTCTCTAATAAAAAATCAATTAATGGGGCTGGAGTGATAGCACAGCGGGTAGGGCGTTTGCCTTGCACGCAGCCGACCGGGGTTCGATTCCCAGCATCCCATATGGTCCCCTGAGCACTGCCAGGATTAATTCCTGAGTGCAGAGCCAGGAATAACCCCTGTGCATCTCCAGGTATGACCCAAAAAGCAAAATTAATTAATTAATTAATTAAAAAATATTGCTGCTGAAGATGACAGCAAAGAGTCAGCCGACAGAGCTGTACCTATATGAGCTACGTGAACTGTCTGAATTATAATACAAAAAGCTGTGTGAACTGTAAAAATGAAGAGAAGAGGGACCAGAAGGATAATACAGCAGGTAAGGTACTTGCCTTGCATATGGTTGTCCCGAATTCAATCTCAGGCACAACATATGGTCCTATGGGCACCACCAGGAGTGGTCTCTGAGCACAGAGCCAGGAGTAAGCCCTGAGCATTGCTGGGGGTAGCCCAAAAATAAAATCAATAAAATGAAAAGAAGAAATCTGGTTTTGTGTTAGGCTATGTACACTCCACAACAACCTAAAGTTAAAACTGCTATAATCAAATTAAGGAAAAATTATCCAGAATAGTTTATGGCTTGAGGGATCACAGGGGCAAAAAGCATGTAGTGGAAGGGAGGTATAAGATGGTAACTAACAACTGGCGCTAGAAGAAGATTGCTCAGCACTTCTGCCAAGCTAATGGCGTAAAATGAGATTATGTATCTGCTACTTGCAGATTGTGCATATAGTTTACAACCTGAGATTTCTCCACACTCTATTAAAAATTGGCAGGGTGAATGATGAAAACTATGGCCTGACAAATAATAATTTTAGAATGGAGAGTGACACAGTATGAAACCATAAGTTCTGAATTTCCAGGGTGTTTTCTGGAGACACCCCTACCCCCATCTTTGAGCTATACAAATGGAAAGTTATAGTTTAAGCAGTTTACATTCACTGAACTCTTAGTGTTTGGAAGCCTATGGGCTTTGAACGGATTATCTCATTTATTCTTTGAAGGAGTCATATAGTTACATATATTATGCCCAACTTTACAAATAAGAGAATGGGAGTCTAGCTAGCAAAGGGCAATTCTAGGACTAACTGACCGAAATACCCTGAGTTATTTTTTAATTACCCACCCTACATTTGTTAGCTGGAAAATACCCTAAAGCAAGTGACAATAGCTATACATGCTAGAATTAGTAATACCTTGGGTGAGGTTAGAAAGAAGCAGATACAGTCATGCTGTACTTGTAGGAATGTAAATTACTATGTTCTTTTTGAAGGATAATTTGGCAATGTTTGTCAGAAGGCTTTAAAATACAAATGCCCCTTATTTCAGTGATTGAGCTATTGGAAATTGTCAGAAAGTTTTTAAATGCAAGTACTCTTAGTATCAATGATTGCACTTTTGGAACTCCACAGCCAAAGATTAGCTGGCAAAAATACAATTGGATGATGTCCAGCATAAAGAACTAGAAGCGGGGCTGGAGCGATAGCACAGCAGGTAGGGCGTTTGCCTTGCATGTGGTTGACCCGGGTTCGATTCCCAGCATCCCATATGGTCCCCTGAGCACCACCAGCAGTAATTCCTGAGTGCAGAGCCAGGAGTGACCCGTGTGCATCACCGGGTGTGACCAAAAAAGAGCAAAAAAAAAAAATTAAAAACTAGAAGCAATAGGGAACTGGTTAAATCATGGTGTAACCAGTATATTGTAATAGGGAACTGGTTAAATCGTGGTCATTCCATTAAAAAAATAAGTATATCTATGTGTCCTAAAATGGAAAAATTCCCAAGAAGTAGTAAATGGGGTGGGAGCAAATGCAAAATTGTGTACCATAAGGATATCTTTTGTAGTTATTTTTAAAAGCATACAAAATATGGGCTGATTAATAGGCATACAAACAATCTGGTATCTGAAAGGAAAGTCAAAGATTTTTTATAATAAATACTATTGGAAAAATAAGTGAGTTATGATTTTGTGCCATTTGAAAATACTTGGCTCTTCTTTGTTCGTTTTTCCTTTCAATGGTCACTGATTTTTTAATAGCACTTTGTTAAATCGTTAAAAAAAAAGTTCAAAGACCTAGCATTTGTCGAGGGTTCATAATGAGCAAGGGACTGTGTTAAGTATTTCACAGATAATACCCCTGATTACATTCTCTCAGTGTTCTGATGAGCTTCATTTTCAGGTGAGGAGTTAGTGGCTTGAAGAGGTGAAATTAACTAGAGTTGGGGGAGCTACAGTATAATTCTTTTCGGGGGATGGGGGATACTTCTGCTTCCGTACTTGGGGACCCATATGTGGTGCTGTGGCTCAAACCCTGGGTTGGAAATTATCAAATACTTCCTTTTCAGCAGGTCCGACTTGGGGGGAGGGCAGGGAACTCCAAACAATAATAGTGAGTTTTTTGTGGAAGTATTGAATGTAATCAAAGTAAAGAGAAAGTAAAGTGAAATTTATCAGCTACACTGGTGGGGTGGGGGCTGAGGGAGAGGTATACTGTGATTCTTGGTGGTGGAATATGTGCACTGGTGAAGGGATGGGTGTTCGAGCAATGTATAACTGAGACTTAAGCCTGAAAGCTTTGTAACATTCCACATGGTGATTCAATAAAAATAAATAAATAAATAATAATAAAAAAAGAAAATGCAATGATCAAAATTTAATTCTGATTTCCCATTTCTAATAAAATATTTGTGATTTGGTGAAAAAAACAACCAAAATCCCTGGGTTGGCAGCATGGAGCGGCCTACCCACAGTGGTATCTCTCGGGCCCCAGACCTACAGTTTAAATGCCTATTTCAGGTCCGAGCCCTTGACTCTAAGCTACCAGACTGAACTCTTTCAATTGGTCTCTAGACTCTCGTTGCCTAATCCAAGTGAACTAGCAAACAACTGGAGTCTAATAAGGTAATGCATGTGAAAATATGTTCTCTAAGTGCAGAGATATTTGGGGGGGGGACAGGAAGGCAGCTATGCTGAATTTCTTTAAATTTCACAGATGTTTGAATTTTTGGTTTTGACCAGCAACTCAATAATTTCCTATTGTTTCTCCTTTGAAAGCATGGTAGGGGCTGGAGAGATAATGCAAGGGTGAAGGCACTTATCTTGCTTGGTGCTGACCCCAGTTTGAAATCCAACACAAGATCTCCTGACAGGTCACCAGGTCCTGGAGGACTCGAAGCACATGCAGGGAGGCCCAGGTAATCCCTGGTTCCTTAGGGCCTGCCTAGGCCTCACATTGAACTTCTGGCCCAGTTCGCCAAAAGTTGCCAGGAGTAGCCTCCAGGCCCCCTGAGTACCACTTGGGAGGTTCCTTCCCCCCAATAACAAATGAAATATTTTATTATATATATTATTTATATTTTATTATGTATAATAAAATATTGTATTATAATAAATTGGACTGGAGCAATAGCACAGCGGGTAGGGCGTTTGCCTTGCATGCGGCCAGCCCAGGTTCAAATCCTCCGTCCCTCTCAGAGAGCCTGGCAAGCTACCGAGAGTATCCCGCCCGCATGGCAGAGCCTGTTAAGCTCCCATGGCATATTCAATATGTCAAAAACAGTAGCAACAAGTCTCACAATGGAGACGTACTGGTGCCCGCTCCAGTAAATCAATGAACAACGGGATGGCAGTGCAGTGCATTGCAGTGCATTATAGTAAATTGCTAATTTAATAATAAACTAACAAAATGATGTTTATTCTTCTTTCCCCCATAAATACACCCGTTGCATAATAACTAAAATGTGAGCTGGAGATATGGCAGAGTGAGAAAGGCAATTGCCTGGCATGTGCCCAACTCTGATTCAAACCCCAGTTCTAATATCGTCTCCCAGACGCCTCTAGGTGTGATTCCTGAGCACAGAGCCCGAAGTAAGTCCTGAACAGAGACTGGCGTGCCCCCTCTAAAAACCACAATTAAAATGTTTTGGAAGATGACAGTCACTTCACCTTACTCTTACATTTTTTTTGTTTTCATTGGATTCTTATTAGCATACAATATTATGGGATTTTGGGGGGGGTTAGCATCATATTGCCATGTTTGTAATTGTCATCATCCCTTCAGCCATGAAAATTCCAGTATCTATTGAAGGACATAAATGTTCTTTCCAAGAACTAGAGTGATAGTACAGTGGGTAGGGCGTTTGTCTTGCACGCGGTCGACCCGGGTTCGATTCCCAGCATCCCATATGGTCCCCCCAGCACTGCCAGGAGTAATTCCTGAGTATAGAGCCAGGAGTAACCCCTGTGCATCGCCGGGTGTGACCCGAAAAGCAAATAAATAAATGAATAAATAAATGAATGAATGAATGAATGAATAAATAAATAAATAAATAAATGATCTTTCCGATCAATCTTGTTTTTCTTAGTTTTCTTTGGGGGCCACACCCTACCGTGTTGAGGGCTGACTCCCGGGATCTGTGGCAGGGATCATATCTGACGGGGGCTCCAGAAAACACGTGGGATGCTGGGGATGGAACCTAAGCCAGCTGCTGGTAAGGCAAGTGCCTCCTTACCCGTTGTACAATAGCTCTAGCCCTTCCAGGGCTTTCTGAAAGGCTGCTATAATGAATCTCCTACCTACGAAAGTGTAGAAGAATTTTGAGGTGTGTGTGTGTGTGTGTGTGTGTGTGTGTGTGTGTGTAAAGGGAAGGGGGTGGCCATTGATGACCCTGGAGTCGATGCGTGGGACGTACTAGGATCTATACTGACAGGAGGCATCTACTTGACTGTCTGGAGAAACCAAGAACTCTCTCCGAAACACTGGCCAAGGCATCCAGAGATAACAGTGTTGCCAACAGGTGGGACTATCTCAAAAAAAGAAGCGCTTCCTGTTTTTTCAGTTTAGGAACAGAGCCGAGACTTGCTCTGATTGCTCAACACTGATGGCTGGATCACAAGAGGAATTTCCAGATTCAGCAGCAGGCAGGGCTGGGTACAGGCTGTGGATTCCACCAGTCGGGAGGCAGCTAGACAGAGAGATGGACAGCAGGGCTCCAACTCAGGCCACAGCACGTGTGGAAAGAACAGTGACCTATGGAGAGACGCATAACTCATAGACCAGATATCTGCCAGCAGAGGGCAGAGCCTTAGATATCAGGAGGGACTCGGGCCAGCTGGAGCCAGAGCCCAGGACTTCACTGGACCGATTGCACCAGTCCCGGGCTGAGCAGAAACTGAACTGAACTGCTCTTTGGATACTGTAAGTGACATTGGGGAAGGCTCAGGGAACAACACACTGGGCCTTCACACAAAGCGATCTTCCTGTTTCCTACCACCGAACAATTTGGGGTCTGGTCATCAATCTTCGTTACACTGTCTGGTCATTAGGGCTGGCCAGGAAGGAAACTTGGAGCCCAGCGGACTAGGCTGGCTCGTGAGTCTGTCAGGTTTCTAGGTGCATGCTTTGAATCAAAATGGAAGTGGCCTGCCTCACATCAGCAGGGGGTGCCGTTAAGCCAGCCCTCTGGCCTGGGGCCCCTGCGGATCTGACACAAAGTTTACAAATAGAAAATTAGCAGGAGAAAAGATATGTAAGAAGTAACCATTTGATCTAAAAATAGAAACTGTTTAAAGGCTGGAGTCACTGGCTTTTGAATTTCAAGGACTCTGAAGGATAGCTGTTAAAACAAACTTTTAAGGGTAAAGTAGCAGCCATGCAAACTGCTGTGCCGGTAAACAATAAAAAGAAAGCAGCCCCGCAGCTCAAAATAAGTTTCCAATCAAGTTCCCTGGATATTGGGGGACCTTTTGTGCTGTGTGACAGTTGGCCTCAAACAGGGTTAGAATATCTCACATCAGATAAGAGTAGCAGAAAGCCGAGTGAGTGTCTAGCCTATTTCTGATCCTGTTGTTTTGCTCGCGTGCTGCTAAGAAAGCAACGTCCTGGGCTTTGGCCGGCGATCTCAAGGCAGATTGGCCGGATGACAAAAGAAGTTTGTGTGTATGTGTCCGGCAGGGCTAACGCAGCGCATACAAACGCAGAGCGATCGTGAGGTCCCAGGGTAGTTTGCACGTGTTTCTTAGGGGGACAAAAAAAGAGAGGGAGAGAGAAAGAAAAAAGAAAAAAAAAGGCAAGGGGCTGAAATACGAGTGCAGAGACCCAACTTTCTCAGCCGTTTTATTTTCACTGTCACTTCCAGTCCAGGAATGTTTGGCACGTTCCCGGGTCGTTCTGTGATTCCTGGCATTCCCGCACCACCCACCGATCGATCGATCGGACCAAGTCCGCCGGCCGGGCTGGGTGGGGGGGCGACCGAGAAAGCGCCCGGGCTTTGGGGGGTTTAGGGGGGGGTGGCATCGGCCTAAGCGCCGGCAGGATCGGCCACCGCGGGCGCGGGCGGGGGAGGGGGGGGTCAAGGCGAGACGCCTGAGGTGCTCGGAGAGGCCGTGGGCCCAGGCCGGAGCCCCGAGCCGAGCGTCTCCCGGCGCGGCTGGCTCAGCAGGGCGCGGCCCCAGCGCCACCGGCTCGTCCCGGAGAGGTGGGACTTTCCCCACCGGAAGTGATCGCGTCCAGTCTCGGGGAACTGGGGCACCTCAGCCCGTGTGGCAGGGAAACCCTTCCGGGTGTGCGGTGCTGGGGGGGTGGGGGGTGGGAGAGAATTTATTTCAAAAACACACACACACACGCACAAAACCCGGTGGGCTCGCCCGGAGTTGCTGCGGCCGCCGCCGCCGCCGGACGGCCCCCGCCCCTTCCCACCCGCGCGCGCAGCGGCGCCGGGGCAGCGGTGACACCGACGAGCCGGCCGCTGGCCATGGCCTTGGCGTGACAGACGCGGCCGGGCGGGTGCGAACGGCAGGGTAAGCGGCGGCTTGTGCCGGCGAGGGGCCGCCCGGCCCGGGTGCAAACTGCGGCGATCGCGGGGAGTCGGGGGTGGTGGGTGGGGGGGGGAGACGAAGGAGGAGTGCGGGGGGATGGGGAAGGCGGCCGGGGCGGGGCGGGGCGGGGGCGAGAGGCCGGCGGGTAACGTGGACCCCATTCCCCCCTCCCCTCTCTCGCCCCCCTCCTCCCCGTGCAGGCCGGACAACGCCCGCGGCAGGCGCCCCGGGGCGGCGGTGACCGGAGCCGAGCCCGCAGGCGGCAGGAAGCGGGGGCCCGGGGCCCCTTTGTGTGCACAGGCGGGGGGAGGGGTGCCGGGCCGGCCCGGGCCGCGGGCTCCTCGGACGGCCGCCTCCTCGCGGGGGCCCCCCGCCTTCCGCGGCACCCCCTCCACCCGCCGCTCCTTCCCTCCGACGGGGGGGGCGAGGTCGGCCCGCGGCGTCTCTCTCTCTCTCTTCCCCCCCACCCCCCCCCCCCGTTGGGCCGCTCCGGGCTAGCCCGCCTCCCCACGCCCCCTGCCTGGGCTGCCATTCCTATAGGAAGGGCCTTCCCAGCCCTTCCCCACCCACCCCGACACTTGGCGCTGTCCCCTCCCCCTCCCTTAACTTCCTCTTCTTCCCCCGGCGGGCCGCCGGCTGCTGCGCGCTCTCCGCCCCACTCGCACATCGCCGCCCACCTTCCGCCCCGCCGCTCGCGGCTGCTCTTTCTTCCCCCCCTGGGCCAGGCGCCGGCGAAGGGGCGACTCAATGAGGGAATACAAGGTCGTGGTGTTAGGGAGCGGAGGGGTTGGCAAGTCGGCCCTGACCGTGCAGTTCGTCACCGGGACTTTCATTGAGAAATATGACCCCACCATTGAAGATTTCTACCGCAAAGAGATCGAAGTGGACTCTTCCCCGTCCGTGCTGGAGATCCTGGACACGGCGGGCACCGAGCAGTTCGCGTCCATGCGCGATCTGTACATCAAGAACGGCCAGGGCTTCATCCTGGTGTACAGTCTGGTCAATCAGCAGTCTTTTCAGGTAATCCCAATGACCCCCCCCTCCGCGCCCCCACCCCAGCCCACCCCACCCACCCCACCCCACCCCCGCGCCCCGGTCTGCTCGTTTGTTCGCAGGGGGGTGTGGTATAAATCGGCTCGTTGACTTCTGGTTTGCTGGAACCGGGCGCTAATGACTCTGGGTTTTTTTTTTTTTTTTGCTTTTTTGAAAGTTCGACATGGCGCATTTTTGAGGTTACTCCTGGCAGGGAAAAAGTCCCAGGGCTGTTTCTATAGAGAGTGGGAAAAGCACCACCGGCCACACAGAGTTCCAACTCATTTTTTCGGTCGGAGGAAAAGGGAAAAGCCTTGGGGGCTCGCCTGGGTCGGCTGAGCCCGAACTCGAACCCCCTAAGGTGGCTGGGTCCGTTCCACAAGTATTGATGCGTGCATGCTACAACACGTGATGGAACCGATAATCCCGGCTCAATCGATTACTTGGCGAGAAAAAATGATGTGGAGCCGATCAGTGGGTGCACAGACAACTCCTCCGTGCCCGTTTCTTTCCCCCCGCCCCTCCCTGTTCTCACCCAAGTTTCTCAACCAGATGCATATAAATCTTAGTGCTGAGAGATGAAGAACTCCGGGCTTGCCTTCTAGGCATTTTACTAACATGGGGCCTGTGAAGAAAAAATGTAACGAATTGAAAAGACCGGTACTTAGAATTAATAACCAACAAAAAGCAATTTACGAGAACTCTTCTATTCTGCAGCTGATCCAAATTGTTTCCCATGACACTGATGAAATTCTGTGGATCTGGGAACATGGAACAAGTGCAGATTTTTAACCCTGACTGGGTAGCCAAAAACTGAGATGGTGCAGTTTCTTTAGAAAATCTGTCTCCTCCTTTCCTGGGACTCAGACTGAAGGTTTAACATTATTTTAAGAGCTGCAATAAACGTTGCTATTTATTCCTTGAAAATAAATAACCTCATATTGACCGATTATATTGACCTCCATTGATTTAGGAAATGGATATATTTTTCTGCATTTAAAAAGAATGCACTTAATGTTGTTTACTTAAGAGACATTAAGTGCTTCAGCCAGTACAACGTGCTAATCCCACTTTTGAAAAATATTTTAAATTAAAGTACTATAGTGAACTTTTCCAGTAACCTGATAGAGCAACTTTCGGCTTTTTATTTTTCCTCTAGAAATAGTAAGAGGTAAATAAATCCGAGATAATGTGACCAAATTGAAGTTCACTTTACATAAGCTTTTATTCTAAACTCATGGTATATTAGGAAAACATCCTTACCCTCACAACCTACCAAAGTACCTCGAGGGGCTATTTGACAGGCATTTCTTTCTAAAGCATCCTGAGGAGAGCCTGCAAGCCTTAGAGTTTTTCACAAAATTTTCATTACACCTACTTCTGTTAGAAACATAAAATAAGGAGTAAAAACTGAGTGAAAAGTCTCAGTTTCAGTGACTCCAACTCTTTGAACTCAGCTGTCCTAAGTCTGAATTCTGTCTGTTTGCATAACATAAGTTGGGAGGGGGGGAGGGCGGGCGGGAAACAGCTTAACTGAATTGCTACATGATCAGATAAAATTGTCACAAATAGCATATAACTATGTTTTTCTCAATTCCAGTCTCCGGGTTTTCTTTTATCCTCCATGTGAATATTATTTATTCTTCCTCTTCGAGTCCAGCACCTTTTAAGTCAAAACTTTTAAGTTATGACAAATAAAAACATTATCTTCTCCCTCCCCCAAAGTTGATGAACTGCTCAAGTTCTTTTGTAAATATAACAAACCTGTGTACGGGGGCGGGGGAGAGAGGGGCTTAAGTTGTAAAACTCCAACCTAAGCCAAGAAAGTCTTAACTTCTTCCAGCTCAAATTCCTCCTCCCCTTCACTCTTTCGGTTTCTAGTGTATTTTAAAAGTCTTTGATTTCACTGGGATTGTACCCTGACGTTTTCAATGAATGAAACTTTCAAATTTACCAATGTTTTTAACTTGGGTCTTTGAGGTGTAACACATTGTTTTTGTTCCCACCAGAAACACTTTCTCTTAAGCATTCATGCTAACTGGCTAGGAATGCATCCTAGGCAAGAATAACAGATGTTCCCAGGAGTGATGACAAGAGGCAGGTTTGAGAAAGTGGTCAGACACACTCATGTCACAATGGATCGAACAGATTTGCTACTTAAATCAGTAGAGACTGGAGGAGAGACGTTATTAAAGTGAAAGACGTTATTAAATGAGCCCTACATTTGGGTGCAACTTACATTTTATATTCTTGATGGAAACTTGACAAGCATAGCCTGTGGAATTTACCAAGTTCGTATTTCAGAGAGAAAAAAAGGACTATATTTGGGGGTGTGATTTAATTTTAGATTCACTTGCCGTATTCACAGAGTGATGACTTGTGATATGACAATGCTTCTGTATGGTTATGTAAATAGTATAATTTGTTTTTCTTTCTTTTTGTGATTGTGTAAATAGGATATCAAGCCAATGAGAGATCAGATTGTCAGAGTGAAGAGATATGAAAAGGTCCCGCTAATCCTGGTGGGAAATAAAGTGGATCTGGAACCAGAACGAGAGGTTATGTCTTCAGAGGGCAGAGCCCTGGCTCAAGAATGGGGCTGTCCTTTCATGGAGACATCAGCAAAAAGTAAATCAATGGTGGATGAACTTTTTGCTGAGATCGTCAGGCAAATGAACTATTCATCCCTGCCCGAGAAGCAAGATCAGTGTTGTACAACTTGCGTTGTCCAGTAAAAAAAGATAACCTCAATCATGGCCATACCGAGCAGGTTAGTTGTTAAAGAGAAACTGATGAGCCAGACAATGTTTTGTTTTTGACTAAGTGGACACAAACTCTGGTCAGTGTTAATACACATTTCACTACCTTTGCTTTTTTTTTTTCAAAAAAAAAAAGAGAAATGATGTTTTCCATAGTGCAAATGCCAACGTGCGGGGGTGGGGAGGAATTTTTTAAAAAATAAAGATAAGCAAAACAAAGTTACGAAATTGCCTGTATTCCCATCACCAAAGAAAAAAACATTTTTAAAAACAGTGTGCCATTCTTCTCTCTAACCTTGATGGATAGCATTCCTTTGAGGTAGGGTGAGTTGAAGCAGTGTTTCTTAACATTTTTGTCCACTGTGGCCCCTTTGCAAATTTCTTTTCTTCCTGTGCATCCTATCTTGTCCTATCATTTACCTCCCCTGTACATGATTTTTCACCCCTGGCTGCCTTGAACTATCCTGGGGATTTAAGTAGGGCCAGACAGGCCCCTGGTTGAGAAAGAGCTGAATTAAAGGACAATGGTGTTCCCCCCAGTTTGGTAATTTAGTATCTGAAATGCTTAGATGAATATCCACTAATTTTAGAAGCTTAGTTTTTTTTTTAAATAATACTTTTCTAGCTCTTGATAACAAGCCTTATAATTGAAATCATCAGTTTACTAATCACCCAACTGCTTGATTTAACGGGATGATTATTTAATCAAGTTCATCTGTACTTTGCACTTGAGGGACTTTAGTGACCTCTGATAATAACACATTATGGTCCTCAATATACTTCCTTGACTTCCTTATGGTGCAAATGAAAAATCTGGTAAATATCTGCCTGAGGGAGAAGGGGACAAATCCCCAGCCCAGGAAACAATGAAGTTAATAAGTGCACTAACAAAGCCTTCAATCCTTTGAGTGAAAGGATAACTTAATAAAAAGTTTGGATTTTTTCCTACGAATGGTTGTGTTTGGAAAGTCGGCCTCTCTGAAGTTGCTGAGCGTTTAAAGTGACATGATTTTATTCACGTCGCCATCTCTTCATCTAGATTGTAAGTGGGCAGATAGTCTCACTTAGCCGGTGACATTTAGATGAGAAGATTAAACAATGCCCCATATCCTGTGTGGCTAAGAAACCACAGCAGATGCCAGACTGACCTGACGCTATCAGGGATGGAACTTAATGGTTTTGAGCTCAGACTGACCTCCAGTCCAGGAGGCCGTGTTGCAAATGGCAACAGGCATTGCTGATTGCAGTGGGTTCCTAATCAGAGGTCTAGCTCTGAGTTAGACTCCCTGGAGAGAAAAAAAATACACCTAATGGTCCCAAATTGGTCTTTTGAGAAAAGATCTCTTGTCAGGTAGTATCATCTTTGAAAAAGAAGGAAAACGGTGGGGCTTTATCCAAAATCCTGTCACTCGGCTTCTGAGCATATCAAAAATTCATTTCTTTTCCTTAACTGTATTCTTTGAAAAACAAAAGTCCCTGTCTAGAACTGTAGTCCAGCGTGCGTTTGGTTGAGAGCGTTGCCCGTGCTGTACCGTCTTGGAAGCATTAGCAGGCCTGGAGTGCTGTGATCTGGTCCCCTGTGCTTGTTTTCATAATCTCCTTTCTTAAATTGTAGGCCAGCTTCAAGTTTGAACAAGTTCTGTGGGCTGATTGCATCTTCATGATTGTGCTCTTATTTCTCGCTATTTCACTACTACTTTTCACTAGGCAAATGACAAGTTATACATGCTTCGGATTTTTCACCTTTATACAAAATTAACCAGCTCCCACAAAATGTTCCTTATCTGTTCCCCTTGTTAACAGTGATAGCCATAGCAAATAAACGGAATTAAATGAGCCTCCGATAGGGAATCCAGCTGTCTCCGTTCGATTGGCAAATTGGGTAATTTCTAAAAGCTGTTTGAAAAATCTATCTTGTTGTATTTCTGAGTTTATTTTTATTTTGCAGCTTTGGGGACTTCAGTTACTTTGAATCCGTTTGTTTACCTAACCCATTTGGATGCTTTCATAGTTTTCCACCCCTCCTTTTCAGGCTACGTTTACATTTTAATGTTTGTTAAACAATACTAAGATTCAGAAAATATGAACACAGATGCTCGTATTTTATACTAATGGTTCAAGTTTTCTGTATTGTTTTGGTTTAATTTTCATTGTTGTAAGCAGAATATACAACTGAAGGTATGAGCCTTGAAATAAAACGTGTGATCAGCTGAACTTCTGCAAATATTCGAGGAATTGTCTGACCAAGGTCTTTTAGAACAGAACGCACTGTATGAATTTTTCTGACATCAAATTCGATGGAGATGATATGTGCGGGAATTCGTAATCTGAGGCCCATAAAGTTTGTGGCTGTCCTTGTTCACCGTTTACCTAAGAAAAATAGGCTCTAGAATCCAAATCCTGCAGTCAGTGGGTTCTCAAAGACTGTCAGTCCCAGGTCTTGACTGAGAGGCATCCTGTGACAAGTAAAGGTGACTGGACGAATGTCTTTTCCCTTTGTAAGTTAGAAAGAAGCATGCCTTGCCCAGAGTGGAATTAGTCAACTTCAGATAAGCCAGAGGAACTGTGCTTGCTGTAAACTGGTTGCTCTTAATTGAAAGGGAAAATGTGTTAATGCTCGAAGAATTGCTTCTCATTAATTCCTCACATTTATTTCTTTACCACCCTTCAATTTGGGTCACCAGCCTCTTGCCCAACACCTGTTTATCTGCAGAGCTCCCAGGATTGTTTCCTCACCTTTCGCCCTCCCACTGTCATAATCTTAGTGGAAGTTGGGAAGCCAGGCAAGGTTCTTGGATGTTACTGCCTTCCTGGCCCGTTTCCTTGCAGACGTGAGGAGCCTGCTATCAAGTGCTTTGAAGGACTTATTTTTTTTTTCACTGGGCTGCTGCAGTGGGCTGCTAGGAACCGGGGTCATTGTGGCAGTCCTGGTTTTGGTTCTCTTAACTGCATCAAAGCAAATTGCTACAGCAGTTAGTGTCGTTGATTTGGCTGGGTGTTCTGTTCATAACATCAGAGTGGTATAAAATAAGTGAATCATGGAGCTGTAGATTTCTCAATATTCTGGGCTCTCTGGTAAAGGGACTATCCTGTTTGTAGAATATATAGTAGCATCCCTAGACTTTACCTGCTATACGCCAGTAGCATTCACAAACACACACACACACCCCACACACAGATGTCAGTTTCAGCACAGGAAAAAACATCTCCAGGTATTTTAAATGACTCTTAGAGGGTGAAACCTCTAAGAATCAGTCATGAAAGGAATTGGAAAATCACTAGCATTTGATTCATGCCTCCCAAAGAATGGAGAGGAGTTGAGGGGTACCAGGAAGGGCAGAGGCAATTTCTAAATAGCAGATTATAAAAAAGCAGAGCAAAATCATAGCCTAAAATATTCTGTTGATTCTCTGAAAGGAATGCTGGGAAACACAGTAAAGTAGCCCCTTAAAATGGGATAGTGTGGTCTATAGCCTTTCAGCAAATAAAATATATTGAAGAGGGTTTTTTTTTTTTGCAAGACTTCTGTATCTCACTGAAATATTGCCTGAATTTTTTTTTAAAAAAAGGAGTTTTTTTAAAGGTGTATTTTTTTACTCTGGTTTGAAGGGTTCCTGCAAGATTTGTTCTTGTGTTTTTCAGTGTATTATGGAATGAGTTCTCCCAACAAGAGTAAATGGTGCATACGAGTACCAAACACCAGAAATCAAACTGCAAGAACAAAGATCATTATTTATGTCAGCCCCAGTTCATTATATATGTCAGCCTGAAGAAAAAGGGAGATTCTTGATTCAAGACTAGCACATCGTTTCACGTGGCAGCAGACTGCCCGGCACATTAACAAAGGCCCCTGAGAGCCTGAACCATTTATGAATGTCATTTTAGTCTAGCTGGCCTTACTGTTTCTAAGCACACTGGAACTTGATTCTCGTTTTCGGGGTTTTGTGTGGCTGTGTTGTTGTTTTGAAATAGGGGAAATCAGAATGCTCTCTAATCTTTTCCCCAGCTTTTTAATCAGAGATGAGAGGGCAGGGATTTAGCAAATGTAAGGGGAAAGTGTGACAATAAAGTCTGCACTACAAAATGTTGGCATTGCAAGACCCGAGTTAAATATTAATCATATCAGTACAACTCTGGGGTGGAATTCTGTTGCAGGAGCTGGTTTAGATAGAGACTTCCTTCTCCCCCTCCCTCTTGCCCCCCCCCCCCGCTCTATTTTGCATATCATGAGGAGAAGGGAAGTGAGCTTATTTTTTTTTGTTTTGTTTTGGGTTATTTTTTTTTTCAGATTTTGGGCACGCCCAAGTGTGCTCAGGGCTTACTCCCGGCTCTGCGGTCAGGATCACTCATGGCAGGTCAAACCCCGTGTCAGCCAGGTGCAAGACTAGCGCCCTACCTGCTATACTCTCACTCTAGCCCACTTTCTAAAAATAGTCATTTGTCACCTATTGCACAAGTTGGATGAGAATGGAGCCTTCAGCATGCCAGTCCAAAATGAAATGGGAAACTTGCTTTGGGATGGTACCCTAAAGATGTGCAAAGGACCAGGGGCAGAAGGGGAGAACTGAATTGCTTTCCCTTTTCTGCCATCCTGCTTTCTCCCAGAAGTAATTCTTCCCTGTCACCCACTACCCCCAAGAGTGTAGGACTGTTCAGTGCCTGGGGGCCTAAAAAGACCTTCTCTGGGTGGGGAGGTGTTCGGTGAGAGGGCCCCGTTGCACAATGGAATGCATGTGAGCCATTCAGTTTGACCCCATTCCCTCTCTAGTTTAGAGCCCACCATCAGTAGAATTAACCAAAATTGCATCGTGTCATTGGAGAAGTGCCATTCAGGAAGTATTCTAGCCATACTGTAGAAAGGATTCTCTTCATGGGATTACTTCTCAGGAGCATTGTAAAATTCAGAAGATAAATGCCACTAAGAAAAACTCAAGTTTGGTCAGCTGCTGGAAAAGAATTTATCCTACCAAAAATGCACTCCAAATTTCCTTTGCTTAGCCAGTCTCAGAAATCATCGGAATTTAGAGGGGAAAAAAAGACAATTCAAGATTGGAAGGGAAGCAGCAGGCTACCCGGTCTGACTCAGCTGGCAGCTCACATTACTGCTGTTTATATGTGGGTGGACCTGGTCCTACTATTTGAAATCTCATCATTGAACTCATTACGTTTCCAGAGGTATTAGTTCGAGGACATAAGAAAAATGGTTTACTGCTTTCCCCGGGGTGGCCATAAACTTTGAGGGCACATTTACTTCTGAAGGCAAGGTTCCACTTCCAGTCAAGGATTCTATAGATTAAGCTTTTTGCTAGTTCTGTATTTAATGGATGACAGATGAAACCTTTGATTTTTTTTGGAAGGTGACTTGTGGTTCATACCCAGAGGTGTGCAGGGGCTGCTTCCTGCCTCTGCTCTGGGGTCACTACCAGCAGTGCTTGGGGGACCTTATGTAATGCCAGAAATCCAAGGCGGGGTCCCCTGCATGCGAGGCCAGCACCTTCACCCCAGTACCATGCCTCAGGCCTATGGGGAACGGTTTTTTTTTGATGATCTATAGACCTTGCACATGGACCCCAGTATGCTAAATGATTATTATGTAGATGTTAGTGGAGAAACAAGATTCCTAACTTGGATAAGAAAATGTCAGAGACCCGAGGTTGGATTGGTGACAGAGTCAAAAAGTTCCTACCTTGCAAGCATGAGGCTGCACCTTTGATCCACAGTGTGGCCCAGATGTGCCTGTCTTGGTCCTAATGGCTGAACAGGGGTGGGAATCCTAGTTGCTCTCTGGTGCCCCACCTAAAGTGTGTGAGCATCACCACCCAAACTGCAAGCAACACAGCCAGGTGTGTGACCCCCCTAGAGCACATGTGTGTACACATGTGCAAAGCATCACAGAGGGGACGGGAAAGTGCAGAGCCTTGTGGCAAGCACTATGGTCTAAAGTGTAACCCACTGCGTAACCCCCAGTGAGGGTGACAATCAAGAATATTGTGTGTGATCCCTTGGTGAGCAGGACTCGGACAACAGCATCGCAAAAGGGGGACAGGAAAGGGGAATTTTAAAAAAGAAGAAAAGAAAACGCCAAATAAAAACTGGAAAGGGCAATTCATTTTTAAAGAAATTCCATTGGCCGTACTCCCCAGAATATCGTGTGTCTTTAATACTGGAGGGAAATAAAGTTATGATTGCACATTTATATTTGCTGAGAAGAATGCTAGTAAATACCACGTATTTCGAAAATGGCCAATCCAACTAAGCTAAAAAGGCATTCGTAGCCTGCTGAAGTCTTTCAGGAGCCTTTGTTAAGGGGCCGGGCATTCTGTGGCCCTGTGAAATGATGTGCTAGTCTGGAATCAAGAATCCCCCTTTTTCTTCAGACTGACATAAATAATGATCTTTGTTCTCTGACTTCTGTGTTGGGGACTTTTTCTTGTGTATGAATATAGCCCACTTGGGGGAGATCCAATTCCATAATTTCGGTTTGCACTGTTGTGGTTTTTGTTTTGTTTTGTTTTCAAATAGCATCTTGTAATGAAATCTGATTTCAAAAAGTGCAACCAGTTAAGCAGGAGCGTGAGCAACAGCTTCCAGAGTTCAGATGTGTCTCTGGCTGGAAATTTGAGAGTGAGGACGAGAAGCGCCTTTGCATTCTATCTCACACGCAGCCAATGTGGAACGTGTCTCTGTCCTGAGCGTTTAAAAGTTAGTTTGACTGCTGCCTTTAAGACGCTGGAATTTTTCTTTAAATGAGGATTGTTCGGACACTGAAAATGTGACTGTCACAGTGTGTAGCAATAATATTTACATTGCACATTCTGGAAATTGTAATCAGAGAGAATGTCCTTTTTGCTTAATGTAAGCTTTGCTTCAGGATTTATTACTGCAGAGAATTATAATTTATTACTCCCTTGAAAAGTAGCTGGTATTAATACTCTGTTGGTTTAATGGTCTGTCTCATATTAATATTGTTGAGCCTGACCCAGGATTTATCTATGTCTCTTGATTTCACTGGTATATTGTCATCTGCAGAATGGGGTAGAATAAATGTTAACCAGGTTTTTAGAGGGTGGGAACTAATGCATATATCACTCCTTGTTTAATGTAGACTCTGGTAAATATGCTGATTTGTATTCTTGGTGTTTGTTTTGGCCACAAATAAATACTTCCTCAATTTGAGTTCAGAATGCTTCAACTATTAAATCATCGCATATTGTAAGTCTTCACTATTTCAGACATAATCATGTTTGAAAATCCCAAAGTCTTTATAATTGTTTGTTTTTAATTGTGAATTAAAATTTATAGCAAAATTAATTCAAACTAATTGAGGCAAGTCTAGTCTGAATTACTGGAAAAGTGTTCATAGTGAATTGAATCTATAATGAAATACTGTTGTGCTCAAATAGGTATGAAATTCTAATGAAGCCTTTAGACTATCAAAGACATACATAATCCTAGTCTTTGAGAAATTTATGATGTAGTTGAGAAATGAACAAAGTACCTGGCATTTGTATACATTACATGATACTTTCACATATAGCCTTATGATTTATTTATAGCAACCCTGTGAAGAAAGAATTTTGTCCCTGTTTTAATTATGAGGAAACTGGACTTGCTTAAGTTGAAACAGCCTGTGGCCTAATTAGCAATTTCCTTTAAATGCAAACAAGTTTTTATTTTAATTGGAAGAAAAATGTTTCTGTGATAATTTTAAAAGCGGCAAACTTCTTTTCCTAGTGTCTTGGGGCAGCAGAATTTCAATAATAATGAGCAAGGAGGTGTTGTTTTTAAGTACTCATTTTAATGCCATGGCTACTATTAAACTCTCAGACACTGAACATGCATATTGTCACTGTCAATGAAACTAAAATTGTACGTGTGTAAACATTGGTAGAGCCCATTGATCTTAAATTGGTTTTACTTGGCCTTCTTAGTTGCTATTCTCTTTGCTTCTCGCTTGATTTAATGACTTTTATCTTTTACATTAAAAAAATCATCCTAATTACACTCCCCTAGAAGCTGTTTGATGATCCAGCGTGGTTAATGGACACTGTGTCTAAATGACAGATCCCACGGTATTTGTTCATACCGTGGTGGGGGTACGGGTGTCTGTATCAAGAGAGACCATAGCAGAAGGCCCCCTTAGGAGGATGACCCACACAGGACAGATCAGAATGGGAAATGGGAACTCTCTGATGTAATCTGGTACCGAACCCAGGTTGGGAGATGTAGTAAGTGCTTAAAAACTCATCCCTGATTAAAAAAAACATTCTGATTTTTTTAATTCTCAAAAAAATTGCAACTGTTTACATACTGTCAGGTTAACTCATAATTAATATGCATTTCATTCGAATACTATGTCCCATTAAGCTATGAAGAGGAGAGCTTCAAAGTAGAAGTTAACGCTTGCCACTTTTTATAAAGTAAACAACATTTGCAGAGAGGGGAAGCATCACCCAGCAGTGCTCTGGCATGTTCGCAGAGAGCCACTGTCTGCTGGACTGAGGACTGTGTGGTCCAGGGATTAAACTCAGTGCTACTACATATGCAAACCATGCACTTTAGCCCTTTGAGCTATGTCTTCAGCCATTTTTGAAAGCATTTTAATATAGTTTAAAGTATAATGCAAATATGTAGCCTAAGGTTGTGGTTTTTTTTTTTTTTGCTTTTTGCTTCACACCTGGCTCTGCACTCAGGAATCACCCCTGGCGGTGCTCAGGGGACCATATGGGATGCTGGGAATCGAACCCGGGTCAGCCGCGTGCAAAGCAAACGCCCTACCCGCTGTGCTATTGCTCCAGCCCCTCAGGTTGTTTTTTTTTTTTTTTTTGAAAAAATAAAAAAAGTTAGGACTCATGTCTTCCATTAGCCGACTGCTGTTCTTGATCCCGAGTGCTGCATTATCCCCCCAAGCACCACCAGGAGTGACCACCGGGCACATAGCAGGAGGAGCCTCCAGGCACAAATCAAACCAAATAGGAGCAAAGTCGTTACAACAGTGTATTATATGCAGTGAATTATTTCTCTGTTTATAATTTTTATGGATTTGTTGGACCTCGGAAAATTCCTTAAGATGATGGGAGACAGGAATGATGGTTATTCGGATACCGTTCCCATGTGTTCGTAGATCTGTTGTCGCTGTTTTCATTTAATTTGTTTAAATTACATTTTTATGGCTTGTTTTTTAGAACTACCTTTTATGACTTTTTCAAATCTTAATTGCAGATAAAACTCAGAGGAAATTTGCACAGATGCTGCTTTGGAGAACTTTACAACCTGGGTTGCAGAACTGAGCCTTGGTAAACCTGTCTCTATTACAGCATGTTGCCATACATCTAATTAAGTGCATAGGTCTTTGGCCTTCAAGATCCATCGACCTTAAACAGTAATGCTTAGCACGTTTACCATATGTTTTAAAATCTGTTCTTTATCAATCAGTCCTTTTGTAGCTTTCTAAGTTCTTAATGATGGCTAATATGCAAGAATTAAGTTTTAATATTTTAATTGATTTCTTTAATCAGTTTCTCAACTTGTATTTATTAAATACTCAAACTCAGTATTACCTACTCAATGCCTTTTAAAAGAAAGTTATAATGGAGAAAAAATTGAGCCTTAAACAAATGGTTACTTCTGTATATTACCTCGCACCAGTGCTTCATTCTATTTGTAAAATCTTTCTCCTTTAAGTGGTTGGTTAATACTTGGAGACTTTGTTTACGTGTGGCAGTGTTGTAAAAAGAAACTAAAGATCACATGTGACCTGTATGGATGGAATATCCCTTTTCTTCACTTGCAGTTCCTGATGTGTTTTTGTAATTAACATGTTCTGAAAGTTACAACTGATATTTGAAATTGACAGCAGAGCATTTAGCTGAAGAGTTAAGCATTTGAGTCCATTAGGTTTTCACATGTGTTAATCTCATTTACAGCGTAGAATTGCAGCAGTAACATTTTCCTTTCTGTGAAGTTCTAAATTTAGTTATGACCTACTTAGCAATGCCTTTGAAAAGGGATATTGTATCCATGGTAAATTAATTGTATACCTAAACAGAATTTGCTCAGCTTTGCCTGTCAGGCTTGTAATTGGCATCTAGTAGACTTCTGCACATGTAAAATTGAATTCTAATAAAATCATATACACTTTCGAGTTCTTAATACTTGTCTATCAGAATAATAGTTTTAAGTGATATTTGTTAAAGTTTTCTTGCACTATCACTATTGCTTTTTAGTTCTTTCTCAAGAAGCATGTTCGTAGTAGAGACAAAATCTGTGTAACAGGAAGAAGGAGAACGCCAAGTCTCTGGGCTTTTCATTTTTATTTTTATTATTTTTTTTGCAAATGTGCTTCTAATAGTCATTGCCTTCCATGTTTACCTAATCAGCACATTTTGTCTGAATACTTGAACATTTTAACAGTAACGCAGGTATAGAAACAGAAAGGACACTTTTGAAGAGTAATCTTTTGGTTCAATTTTAACATGATGACAACAGCGCTTTTTCTAGCAATGATTTAAACATTTTATAAGTTTGACAGTATTTCATTGTTGAGTTTTTATTTGGTTTTAGTTATGTGCTTTAGTTTGCAGGAGTTAGTAACTGCAGCTCACCTACTGCACCAAAGTTCTCGATTTTAGGAGCCCAGCTTTAGTTATTTGAACATGCTTCTAAATAAAACAAAAATAAAACAGAAACCAAAACTATACTTTTGATCTATAATAGCTCAATAACTTTGTCAAGGAAAGCTCTAATATATGCAGTGATGGTTTATGGAAGGGTGTGGCAATTTTAAATTTATATTGTGTGTGATGTTCAAATAAAGTGATATCTACATTCATGTGATTTATTGGTCAGCATGGCCATTAATTATTGCGTAGAAATTGATTAAACTTTGATTTCCTTTTTTTAAATCGTGTTGCATTTTGATTCCTGATCAGATTCCCTCAACGTGAACCCTTGATCTTAGATTTTGAATTTTATGATCTGATATAAGGGTGGGGATCATTGAAACATTGTTCCTCAGATCTAAATAGCTTGACATGAATACCCAATTTGAATTTTCACATTCAGACAAAATTTAAAGCGTAACATACTTCAAAATAGGCTAAGTGATTGTGGTTCAACTTTATTAGCTGTGTGAAATTCTAAAGGAATCAAATAGATGATTTACCTTTTCTGCAGGTTTTTTATACAGTATTTCTTTCTGATGGATGGCTTAGTCTTTATCTCCCCACCCTTACCCCTTTCTCCCTGTTTCCACCCCACCACCGCCCCAGCACACATGAGTGTCATTGACCTCAGCAACAAATTTAACTTGAATTCACTTAG
Organism: Sorex araneus; assembly: GCF_027595985.1. Classification (NCBI taxonomy): domain Eukaryota; kingdom Metazoa; phylum Chordata; class Mammalia; order Eulipotyphla; family Soricidae; genus Sorex; species Sorex araneus. Next base: position 83,751,081 of record NC_073313.1, read on the forward strand.
GATCACAGGAATCAGGGGAAAGTGATTTATAGGTGGTTTCTCCAGCACATTTTAAGAAAAGGGACCAAAAGTTATTTTAGCTTCCTCAATAGATTGCATGTCAAGTTGCTTATTAGGAAAATAAATTAATATTAAATGCAATATATGTCTCATCTTTACTATGGCATCTGTTTAGGAGTTGTTCAAATCACTGCAGTAGGGCTCTGCAAATAAACCTATTATCATGGATCTAATGTACTGTAACTTTGTCAATGAAAGGTAAAAATCTCAAGTAACAAGTACAAACACTGAACAATGACCTATGAGGATTTGTAAAAGTGAAATTTTTCCAGTAGATTTCATTCTTGTCATTTTGTAAAACAACCCTGCAGTCCACCTGTTTGTAACTTTTTTAATAAAATAAAATAGACATATGTATTACTGAGATTGGTTTCTTGAATTTTTTGTGTATTAGTTGTTCTAGATTTGCTCACTTGAAAATCTTTCTCGTAAGTGAAAGGCATTACTTTTATCAAAATAATGTATATTGCAGTACACATCTAAAGCGGAAGTTAAGCACTCGTGTTTCCTTAGTCTTCATTCTTGCGTATGTGGGAACAAATGGAAATATATCTGTAGCACTGCCATCCCGTGGTTTATTGATTGGCTCAAGTGGACGCCAGTAATGTCTCCATTGTGAGACTTGTTACTGAAATATATCATGAATTATAAAATTTAGTCTGGGTAGTTTTCAAAGAAATGAGAAATGATATGGTAAAAAAGGGAATATAGGTACATGATTTGGCCCATATGGAAAAAGTGGCCCAACTACAAATTGGTTGGCTGGGAATTATCTGTGTATAAAAGATTTCAGGCAGTGTTAAGCACTATAATTAAAAATTGGAATGGCAAACGAATTAAGGAAATTCCACACAATTATGTTAATACTTTGATCCAGTGAATGGTTTTGCCAGTCATTTTATTGCCTAATTCAATATTTTAAGTTGTTGAATTGAATGGATTAGTAACAATGGATCTTAAATCCACAGCTCCTTTTTTTTTCTTTGAAGTTGAATGGTTCTCTTTGTCCAAACATATGTCAACTGTATTTTTCTTTAATATTGTTAAAATGGGCAGGCTTATAGATCTGTGACATAGCATATAGAAAACATCTAATTATCTAGCATCAATTATTGGTCTTTTGTTGGGTCCCGGACATCTTATTGATGTTTCACTGGACGCTTTCCTTTTTTTTTTCCTTTACTTTAAAAAAAATTTTTTTTATTAGTGAATCACCATGAGATAAAGATACAGACTTACAAACTTTCATGCTTGCGTTTCAGTCATACAATGATCGAGTACCCATCCCTCCACCAGTGCCCATTATCCACCACTAATGGTCACTGGACACTTTCCTTAATTCTAAAAACCCATTTCTGTAGTGAAGGCCTTTCCCCATTTTTGTAGCCAGAGAAATAGTATCCTTTTGTCCACTAAGGCTAATAGTTTTAATCAAATGCATGGCAAACGATAAAAGACTGGAGTAGGGTAAGACTAAAGGAGAGGGCTAGGGAGATGGCTCAAAGAACTGGTGTATATCTGCTGGTGGGAATGCCAGCTAGTTCAGCCCTTTTGGAAAACAGTATGGACGATTCTCAGAAAACTAGAGGTTGAGCTCCCATTTGACCCAGCAATACCACTGCTGGGAATATATCCCAGAGAGGCAAAAAAGTACAATCGAAACAACATCTGCACATGTATGTTCATCGCAGCACTGTTTACAATAGCCAGAATCTGGAAAAAACCCGAATGCCCCAAAACGGATGACTGGTTGAGGAAACTTTGGTACATCTATACAATGGAATACTATGCAGCTGTTAGAAAAAAGGAAGTCAAGAATTTTGTAGTTAAGTGGATGGGCATGAAAAGTTTCATGCTAAGTGAAATGAGTCAGAAAGAGAGAGACAGACAGAAAGACTGCACTCATCTATGGTATATAGAATATCAGAGTGGGAGAGCACAGCGGCCACTCAACACCTTTATTGCAAACCACAACAGCTAATTAGAGAGAGAGAACAGAAGGGAATGCCCTGCCACAGTGGCAGGGTGGGGTGGGGGGGAGATGGGAGTGGGGAGGGTGGGAGGGACGCCGGGTTTACGGGTGGTGGAGAATGGGCACTGGTGAAGGGATGGGTTCCCGAACTTTGTATGAGGGAAGTATAAGCACAAAAGTGTATAAATCTGTAACTGTACCCTCACGGTGATTCTCTAATTAAAAATAAATAAATTATAAAAAAAAAAGAACTGGTGTATATGCTTTGCATGTGAGGCCCAGATTCTATCTCATCTCCACATGGACCCCCAGTACAGCTCTGCCAGTGTGGCCCCAAACAAGACTTAAGCGTACTATCCTGATGAGTCACGCCAATGTTGGAAATCAGCAGGTGGTCTGTCACAGCTGGGTCACTATTACCTCTTTCCCTACCTTCGCCTCTCCATATTATTCTTATCCTGGGAAAACTGTCTTGTCTTTGCACTGTCAGGATATAGCAGCTTTTGGTCAAGATCCAAGGCTGTCCGATTTCAATTTAAAGTTAAAATGGTTTCTTTAATAGGCTCCTGCTTTCACATAGTCTAACTAATTTAACCTTACTACTCTCTGGTGCTTTGAACTGTATCATTCCTGTTTGTTGATGAAACCAAGGGACAGTCAAGTTGTGGCTAAGGTCATCAGGGCTGGGCTGGAGGAAAAATACAGAGGGCAGGGCCCTTGTCTTGCAGAGGGATGACCCAAGTTCCATCCCTGATCCCTGGCACCCCATTTGGTTCCCTGAACACTGCCAGGAGAGGCCCCTGAGTGCGGAGCCAGGAGAAAACCCTGAGCACAGCTTTGAACATGGCCTCCAAAAACAAAAGATCATAAGGGCAAAGGAAAAATGATCGAAATGTTGAAGGTTGTTTTAGATAAATGTCTAATCACTGGGTAGAGTCAAATACGTGTTATTAAAAATTACAAAGTTCATGGAAACCAGATAAAAGACAGCGAGAAATGTTTTAAGTCAGCAGGACAATTCCTATGTAACAAAATACCATGGCCCTGACTTAAATGTAATGTGTTTGTTATATTGCTAAGAGTTTATGTAAGACATACGCTATTTTCATTATAGCTATTTTTCTTTGGAAAGGCAATGTCTTAAATCAGGATTTGGCAGCCTTTGGCCGACAAGCAGAATCCAGCCTAGTTAGTGCCAAAAGAACTGTAGTTAGATTTAGCAGCTGTATCCTGAATCCTTTGAGAGCTCAGCTGTGGCGCTTTTCAACCTTAAACTTCGTATGAATGGAGGACTAGCAGTGCAGTTGATCCAAGCCACATCTTTTGTCAGCAAAAAGACTTATTCCCGTGCTTAGAAGCATTCTTTGCTGTGGCCTAGGCTACCTCCCTCCCCAAAATCCATGACCCTGCTATTACATAATTGTTTCTAAGATTTTTTCCCATGAACCGCACGTGCTCCACCATGATAAGACTTTGTCACCTCGTCATTCTCAATAATTATTGCTGGTACTTACAGGTACTCCAGAAATGTTTTAAAACATCGGAATGAGTATGGCAGATGAGTATTCACTCTTTAGAAAATCCTGACCCTGCCATGTCCTACTGGGTCTTTTACAGTTTCTATCATTTAGGACAGGCAGTTACTGCAGTTCCCACCTGCTCCCCCTTTTTAAAGTTTTTTTTTTGGTTGTTATTGTTGTTGTTTGCTATTTTGGACCATACCCAGCTGTGCTCTGTGGCACAGAGATTACTGGCTCTGTGCTCAGGGATTACTCCTGGAGGGCTTGGGGGACCATATGGGGGTGGGGTAGGGTGCTGGAAATTGAACCTGAGTCAGCTGTGTGCAAGGCTGGTGCCCTATCGTCCAGATCCCGCTCCCATTTTTATCCTTTGTGGCATTGTGGGGTTTTCCTGTTTTGTTTGGTTGCTTTCTTATTCTAAACTCACTTCCAAGTGAAATAAATGTACACTGAAGATATAAGGTCAACATGGAACTACCGAAAATAGGACTAAAATACCTTGAATCTTAAATTTAAGTCCTCCACTACTTTTGGTGAAATATAATGAAGAATGAGCATTTGCTACTTCTGTCAGGATTTTCTCTCTGCTAAATTCCAAAGTTGACCATGACCTGGTCAGCTTTATTCTTAGGCAAATCATTTTGGGACCTCCAGAATTTCTGACTAACTTTTTTATGGGTGAAACTTTTTGCTTTATGACTGTTTATTTTTATTTTTTTATTGAATCACCATGGGATACAGTTACAAAGCTTTTCATGATTGAGTTTCAGTATTACAATGATCAAACACCTATCCCTTCACCAGTGTCACCAGTGTACATTTTCCACCACCATGTCCCCAGTATCCCTCCCACCACCACCACCCCACCCCACTTCCTGCCTCTATCAAAGACAGTTACCTTCTTGGCTACCTTTTAATAAGCAAGTCATTCCTGTTCTGTCTGCACAGCTTTCAGAATTCCGCTTTTGTACCCTTGCAGAACTCTCCTCAGACTTTCCTTTATCCTTCTCCCCGTTTACTTATTGTACTTAGCCATTAACTTGGAGGATGTGAAACCCAATTCTTTTATTAAAAAAATTTTATTAGTGAATCACTGTGGGGTACAGTTACAGACTTACAACCTTTTATGCTTGTGTTTCAGTCATACAATGCTCGAGTACCCATCTCTCCATCTGTGCCCATTCTCTACCACTGATAATCCCAGTATCCCTCCCACACCCCCACCCCACCCCGCCTCTGTGGCAGGGCATTCCCTTTTGTTCTCTCTCTCCTTTTGGGTGTTGTGGTTTGCAATAAGGGTATCGAGTAGCCATCATGTTTGATCTATAGTCTACTTTCAGCGCGCATCTCCCATCCCCAGAGGGTCCTCGAACCACACTTTACCTGGTGTTTCCTTCTCTATCTGAACTGCCTTTTCCTCCAACATGTGAGGCCAGCTTCCAAGCCGTGGATCCAACCTCCTTGTACTTATCTCTACTATTCTTGGGTGCTAGTCTCCCATCTGTTACTTTATATTCCACAGATGAGTGCAATCTTTCTATGTCTGTTCATCTCTTTTTGACTCATTTCACTTAGCATGATACTTTCCATGTTGATCCACTTATATGCAAAGGTCATGACTTCATCTTTTCTAACAGCTGCATAGTATTCCATTGTGTATATGTACCAAAGTTTCTTTAATCAGTCATCTGTTCTCGGACACTTTTTTTTCAGATTCTGGCTATTGTAAACAGTGCTGCAATGAACATTCGAGTGCAGATATCATTTTGACTCTACTGTTTGCCTCACCAGGATATATTCCCAGGAGTGGTATTGCTGGGTCAAATGGGAGCTCAATTTCTAATTTTTTGAGAAGCATCCATACTGTTTTCTGAAAGGGCTGAATCAGTCACCATTCCCACCAGCAAGAGAGTCCCTTTCTCCCCACATCCATGCCAACAGCAGTTGCTTTTGTACTTTTGGATGTGTGCCAGTCTCTGTGGTGTGAGGTGGTATCTCACAGTTCTTTTGACCTGCATCTCTCTGATGGTTAGTGATGAAGAGCATTTTTTCATGTGCCTTTTTGCCATTTGTATTTCTTCCTTGAGAAAGTTTTTGTTTATTTCATCACCCTATTTTTGAATGTGTTGGATGTTTTCTTCTTGCAGATTCCAACTGTGCCTTGTATATCCTTGATATCAACCCATTATCAGATGTGTATTGGGTGAATATTCATTCCCATTCTGTAGACTGTCTTTGGATTTTGGTCACTGTATCTTTTGCAATGGAGAAGCTTCTTAGTTTAATATAGTCCCATTTTTAAATCTCTGTTTCCACTTCTGAAACCCAACTCTTACCCTGCCCATGTTTTTGCATGAACCTTAAGATAGCTTTATAAATTACAAGGCTAATAGAAGAAATTTTTTAAAGATTCTGCTTATCCCAAGACTCAGTCTGAAAAGCTTTTAACATCCAAAGTTGGAGGCATTTTCAGATTAATCTTAAATCCATGAAAGTTGATTCCCCAAATATCAGTCTCCTGGATGTCCTTTCTATCAGTGATTTGTGTATTCTTCCTTGTAACTGGAGACTGCGATGACCCAGAACACCATCCAGGAATTGGCTCCTAGTCCCTAGATACTTTCTACTCATGCTGTAAGCCCTGGGGAATGCCATGGACTTAGTAGTTTGAAGGTCCTACCAGTTGCTATGAACCTAAAAGTTTAGGTGGGGGGTGGGGTACTGAACTTTTCTTAGAGCTTGAGAGTGAATAGGTATTAACATTTATAGTGCAGAAGTAAAGGGATCCCTGGAGGGTTCTGACCCTTATGTTATTCCCTGTTTGAGATTCATTGTTTTGTTTTTCTGTTTAAGAAATAGCCTCACATGAGTGTTGTTCATCTCAGGGTTTGCCATGATATGGGTGAACACAGTTTTCACTGATTTTCTATGCTGTCTCTTTTAGACATTTACATCTCTGTCCTGGGAAAAACTCAAGCTGAAATAGAGCTATTAAGTGGTCATGCCCTTAGATAGATCTACAAACAGTTTGGGTTCTATGCTCAGACTCTAAAATATACAGATTTGGATGAGAGGGATGGAGCCCTAAATAGGGCACATGAGGCTTGGTTGCAAGTTGAGGCCATGGTGGGTGCTTTAGGCCCTCTGACCACTATAGCACAGTGATTAAAACTCTTGATCTCCTGTTGAAGAGCAGACTGCATTCAAGGCCTTTGCTTTCCAACTTGCGATAAAAGCATAGTTGAACTGGACTGTAGCACTATAGCACTGTCATCCCATTGTTCATTGATTTGCTCGAGCGGGCACCAGTGACGTCTCCATTGTGAGACTTGATGTTATTGTTTTTGGCATATAGAATACACCACAGGGAGCTTGCTAGGCTCTGCCGTGCGGGCGAGATACTCCCGGTAGCTTGCCGGGCTCTCCAAGAGGGGCAGAGGAATCGAACCCATGTTGGCTGCATGCAAGGCAAACACCATACCCGCTGTGCTATCGCTCTAGTGGGAACTGGACTAAGGATGGAAATCTGAAAATCATTGCTGGGTTAGGAGGAAAGCCACTCTATTCTATTGTGGCAGGGGAAAATCCATGCCTTCTTTTACGTTTTTGTAACTGAACTGTTTTGTATGTGCCCAGCAATGTGTTGGGAGGTGTTTATAAGAAGCATAGGATGTGGCCCTAACCTTTGATGGAGCTTGCACATGTCTGTGCAAGAGACAGCCTGGCAAGGAATACTTATGAGACGGTGATGCTGTGTACTCTAATAGCAGCATCTACCAGCTGCCAGGAAATGCAGAGCAGGAAAAATATTATTTCAAAAGCATCTATGTCTCTATCCCTCTTCTCCCACAAAGCTTCTCTCATGAGATAAATGGAATCTCTTCCACCAAGATGGAACCAAGATATGGATTCCTACACATGCCAGACAGGCACCGGAGAGCCTGTATTTTGCTAGGACAGCAAAAGAGTGACTAGGGTGGAAAACACAGTCCCTGAAATGTGACGATCATGTATATACCACATGGAGCTTTTGAGGAAGTTTTACTGGCAGAAGTGGGGAGCTCCTGGCAAGCTGGAGAATGACAGAAATGGGCATTGCTAAATAAAGCGGTTTGGGATTAGATAGTACAGAGGGTAAGGCTTGTATGCTGCCCTTCCAGGAGTTGATCCCTGAGCACAGAATGAGGAGTAAGCCCTGAATAAGCTGGATATGCTCCCCACCACCACCAAAAAAAATCCCCAACTAAACAAAAGGATACCAGTTTAGGATAAATCGGGAGGAATTTGCCTTGGGAAGGGAGATGTTGAGGAGGCCACCAGGGTTGTCCAAATAAGAGAACAAGTGCCTCACTGGAGAAAAATCAGGGTGAAAGAAGAGATGATGATAAGTGGCCTAAGATATGAACTCAAATCACAAATGTAATTATTAACACATTCATCCACTGAAAACTCTCTTTTGACTCTCTGGGATCTACTGCATTAAAGAAAGCACTGCCTCGTCCAGCTTGGCCTACCTCTCCGACCTCACCATTTCCTGTGCCTCTTTTTCAGAACCTGAGCTGCTGACCCCATGACCCTCAGATCTCCCCCGTTAGTCCCTCAACAAGCCCCATTCATTGACATTCCCTGGACTGTGCATAAGCTCTTCCCACCACAGATGATACTCTTCTCCCTAACCTCCTTCCTCTAAGGAACTCTTCACTCTTTAAGACATACTTGGGCAGGAGAGATAGTACAGGGATTAAGAAACTTGCTTTGCACACAGCTGAGCTGGGTTCAATCCCTGGCACTGAATATAGTCCCCTGAGAACCGCTGGAAGCGATCCCTGAGCACAGAGCCAGGAGTAAGCCCTGAGCACAGCAGGGTGTGGTCCAGAACTCAAAACAAAAGACTCATTTCTCATCTCCCTGGACCCCTGGTTTCTCTCTCATTCCAAGCAGGCAGAGAGATTCTCTCATTTTCTCTCTCTCTCTCTCTGTCTCTCTCTCTCTCTCTCTCTCTCTCCTCCACTTTCATCTCAGATATAGCAGTTGCAAATACTTAACAGCATTATTTCTTTTTTTAATTAATAGTTTATTTTTAATTAGAGAGTCAACGTGAGGGTACAGTTACAGATTTATACATTTTTGTGCTCATGTTTCTCCCCTACAAAGTTCGATAACCCATCCCTTCACCAGTGCCCATTCTCCACCACCAGTAAACCCAACATCCCTCCCTCCCTCCCCAGTCCCGTCTCCCCCCA